>NC_071395.1:59840076-60146779 GCF_022682495.2 Desmodus rotundus
GGACGAGAAAGTCATTCTGTAGATCGTTGCACTGAAACACAGCCAGGTAAAAGATAACAGAGCAAAAGAGCTGATCATAAGTGCTGAAGAGGGTATGTGATATGGTGCAAGGCACTCATTTCCAATTCAACTGATACGAGCACATTGATCTAGAGCTGCGTTCATGCTTAAAGCCACTTCTCAGGAACATGTTCATTCCCGAGTAACTTGGCAGCTTTCAAACCGTTCACTCCTGTGCTGTGTGAGAGAGTCACTCGAATAGAGTAAGGGGACTGCTAGCTGCACATGCATTTCTACGTTGAAAACACTGTATGGGCAAAGTGAGGTAGTAGGCTGTTGCCTCTCTTCTTCCTGGGGCTACGCTTTTCTGATGGAAAAAGTACCTAGGAGAAAACTCTACTGTGGAAGCTCATTCCGCTTCAAGGATCACAAAGTGCTAGCTAGGCTAGCCTTCCCTCCGTTGCTGACGGGAAATCATTTCCGTAGCTCTTGGGCTATGACACGAGCCAGAGATCCTATATTGCAGCAAGGTTCTTGGACAGGATGCTGACAAGAGTACGTACTATGTGACACACCACTGCTTGCATCTCCTACTGAAATGAGAACATTGCTAACACGTCAAATAGTGTGGATGGCTTTTGTAGAGAACACTTTTCGCACGACTTGATATAATTCCTGAATGGTGCAGGGGAGCGCAAAGTCTTCCCTGCTGTATTCTCAGAGTGGAATGAGTGGCCTGGTAGTCCCATGGCGTACTTTTAGCTTCTTCCTCTTTGAATGCTTCACGAACGGGTGGAGTCCGAGGGACGTAGTATAGTCTCCATGGTTTCTGAGGCTACAGTCTTCTTCTCCCATCACATCTACTACCGAAATGCCAACATTGAGAAGACGTGGAACACTGAGACGGCTTTGGAGAAAAACCCGCTTCCTACGAAATAGGTTGATTCCCGAGTGAGTTTGAGGAGCAAACAAATCTTCACGAACATATTATCTGCCACTGGGAGCCCCACAGGCTACTCTGACATTCATATTCCCTTAGATCTTCAGAGACTTGGAGGCCAGGTCGCGTAGCGTGGCCCAGCGGCCTTCCAACGTCTGGATACGCTTTCCTCGCAGAACGCAGAGTTTGGCGAAAACAGTGGTAGCCAAGCTTACTCTCGGGCACAGTTGGCATAGTCCTGTGCTTCCGTTCACTCATTTGCTTTGGCTAACGTGATTGCACAAGTCTGTGCCTAGCAAAGTTACCGCCAAGGTGATCATACAGAAAACCCATTGAAACGACCTGCTAAATCGGTGGCTTCTAGCGGCATCCCACACATTTCGCACTCTACTGAAACGAGTCCATTGACCTAGTGTTACCCGCTGGAGATGAAGTCTTCTAATAAGGCACTTGTACGAAACATCCTGATTCCCTCGTTGTTTGGAAGCTTTCCATGAATTCCTTGCTGTTCTATCAGAAGGAAATTCAATCGAATAGAGTCAGTGGGCTGTGAGCTTCATGGGCATATCTACGTTCGAGAAACAGTTTTGTCCACAAGACATAGTAGTGAGTAGCTGCAGGAGATCTTCGGCCTCTGCTATTCTCCTGGAAAACATAGAGCGGCGAAAAGCCCACACTCGCAGCTCATTGTCCTGCGAAGGTCTGAAACTGCTATGCTCCTGTTCATTCACTACGGATTGAAAATGATTTCAGTAGCATTTAGTTTAGGACACAACCCACAGCTCGGATATATCAGAAGATTTCTGTTTAAAGATAGAGTTAGGGTTAGGGCTAGCATTACGATTACGGTAAGGATAAGCTTTATTATTAGGGTAGGGATAGGGATAGGGATAGGGATAGGGATAGGGTTAGGGTTAGGGTTAGGGTTAGGGATAGGGTTACGGTTAGGGTTAGGGTTAGGGTTAGGGTTAGCGTTAGCGTCCGGGTTAGGGATAGGGATAGGTTTAGCATTAGCGTTTGGGTTAATGTTACATATAGGTTTAGGGCCAGGGCTAAAGCTAGATGACGGCCACAGGTAGAGGAGTGTGTGTCCTAGAAGATCGTGCATTTCATAGCTCTCTTAGTTCTTCTGTGCTTTCATTGAGTCCGTTGAGGACAAGAAAGTGATTCTGTAGATCGTTGCACTGAAACACAGCCAGGTAAAAGATAACAGAGCAAAAGAGCTGATCATAAGTGCTGAAGAGGGTATGTGATATGGTGCAAGGCACTCATTTCCAATTCAACTGATACGAGCACATTGATCTAGAGCTGCGTTCATGCTTAAAGCCACTTCTCAGGAACATGTTCATTTCCGAGTAACTTGGCAGCTTTCAAACCATTCACTCCTGTGCTGTGTGAGAGAGTCACTCGAATAGAGTAAGGGGACTGCTAGCTGCACATGCATTTCTACGTTGAAAACACTGTATGGGCAAAGTGAGGTAGTAGGCTGTTGCCTCTCTTCTTCCTGGGGCTACGCTTTTCTGATGTAAAAAGTACCTAGGAGAAAACTCTACTGTGGAAGCTCATTGCGCTTCAAGGATCACAAAGTGCTAGCTAGGCTAGCATTCCCTCCGTTGCTGACGGGAAATCATTTCCGTAGCTCTTGGGCTATGACACGAGCCAGAGATCCTATATTGCAGCAAGGTTCTTGGACAGGATGCTGACAAGAGTACGTACTATGTGACACACCACTGCTTGCATCTCCTACTGAAATGAGAACATTGCTAACACGTCAAACAGTGTGGATGGCTTTTGTAGAGAACACTTTTCGCACGACTTGATATAATTCCTGAATGGTGCAGGGGAGCGCAAAGTCTTCCCTGCTGTATTCTCAGAGTGGAATGAGTGGCCTGGTAGGCCCATGGCGTACTTTTAGCTTCTTCCTCTTTGAATGCTTCACGAACGGGTGGAGTCCGAGGGACGTAGTATAGTCTCCATGGTTTCTGAGGCTACAGTCTTCTTCTCCCATCACATCTACTACCGAAATGCCACCATTGAGAAGACGTGGAACACTGAGACGGCTTTGGAGAAAAACCCGCTTCCTACGAAATAGGTTGATTCCCGAGTGAGTTTGAGGAGCAAACAAATCTTCACGAACATATTATCTGCCACTGGGAGCAACACAGGCTACTCTGACATTCATATTCCCTTAGATCTTCAGAGACTTGGAGGCCAGGTCGCGTAGCGTGGCCCAGCGGCCTTCCAACGTCTGGATACGCTTTCCTCGCAGAACGCAGAGTTTGGCGAAAACAGTGGTAGCCAAGCTTACTCTCGGGCACAGTTGGCATAGTCCTGTGCTTCCGTTCACTCATTTGCTTTGGGGAACGTGATTGCACAAGTCTGTGCCTAGCAAAGTTACCGCCAAGGTGATCATACAGAAAACCCATTGAAACGACCTGCTAAATCGGTGGCTTCTAGCGGCATCCCACACATTTCGCACTCTACTGAAACGAGTCCATTGACCTAGTGTTACCCGCTGGAGATGAAGTCTTCTAATAAGGCACTTGTACGAAACATCCTGATTCCCTCGTTGTTTGGAAGCTTTCCATGAATTCCTTGCTGTTCTATCAGAAGGAAATTCAATCGAATAGAGTCAGTGGGCTGTGAGCTTCATGGGCATATCTACGTTCGAGAAACAGTTTTGTGCACAAGACATAGTAGTGAGTAGCTGCAGGAGATCTTCGGCCTCTGCTATTCTCCTGGAAAACATAGAGCGGCGAAAAGCCCACACTCGCAGCTCATTGTCCTGCGAAGGTCTGAAACTGCTATGCTCCTGTTCATTCACTACGGATTGAAAATGATTTCAGTAGCATTTAGTTTAGGACACAACCCACAGCTCGGATATATCAGAAGATTTCTGTTTAAAGATAGAGTTAGGGTTAGGGCTAGCATTACGATTACGGTAAGGATAAGCTTTATTATTAGGGTAGGGATAGGGATAGGGATAGGGATAGGGTTAGGGTTAGGGTTAGGGTTAGAGATAGGGTTAGGGTTAGGGTTAGGGTTAGGGTTAGCGTTAGCGTTAGCGTTAGGGTTAGGGATAGGGATAGGTTTAGCATTAGCGTTTCGGTTAACGTTACATATAGGTTTAGGGCCAGGGCTAAAGCCAGATGACGGCCACAGGTAGAGGAGTGTGTGTCCTAGAAGATCGTGCATTTCATAGCTCTCTTAGTTCTTCTGTGCTTTCATTGAGTCCGTTGAGGACGAGAAAGTCATTCTGTAGATCGTTGCACTGAAACACAGCCAGGTAAAAGATAACAGAGCAAAAGAGCTGATCATAAGTGCTGAAGAGGGTATGTGATATGGTGCAAGGCACTCATTTCCAATTCAACTGATACGAGCACATTGATCTAGAGCTGCGTTCATGCTTAAAGCCACTTCTCAGGAACATGTTCATTCCCGAGTAACTTGGCAGCTTTCAAACCGTTCACTCCTGTGCTGTGTGAGAGAGTCACTCGAATAGAGTAAGGGGACTGCTAGCTGCACATGCATTTCTACGTTGAAAACACTGTATGGGCAAAGTGAGGTAGTAGGCTGTTGCCTCTCTTCTTCCTGGGGCTACGCTTTTCTGATGGAAAAAGTACCTAGGAGAAAACTCTACTGTGGAAGCTCATTGCGCTTCAAGGATCACAAAGTGCTAGCTAGGCTAGCCTTCCCTCCGTTGCTGACGGGAAATCATTTCCGTAGCTCTTGGGCTATGACACGAGCCAGAGATCCTATATTGCAGCAAGGTTCTTGGACAGGATGCTGACAAGAGTACGTACTATGTGACACACCACTGCTTGCATCTCCTACTGAAATGAGAACATTGCTAACACGTCAAATAGTGTGGATGGCTTTTGTTGAGAACACTTTTCGCACGACTTGATATAATTCCTGAATGGTGCAGGGGAGCGCAAAGTCTTCCCTGCTGTATTCTCAGAGTGGAATGAGTGGCCTGGTAGGCCCATGGCGTACTTTTAGCTTCTTCCTCTTTGAATGCTTCACGAACGGGTGGAGTCCGAGGGACGTAGTATAGTCTCCATGGTTTCTGAGGCTACAGTCTTCTTCTCCCATCACATCTACTACCGAAATGCCAACATTGAGAAGACGTGGAACACTGAGACGGCTTTGGAGAAAAACCCGCTTCCTACGAAATAGGTTGATTCCCGAGTGAGTTTGAGGAGCAAACAAATCTTCACGAACGTATTATCTTCCACTGGGAGCCCCACAGGCTACTCTGACATTCATATTCCCTTAGATCTTCAGAGACTTGGAGGCCAGGTCGCGTAGCGTGGCCCAGCGGCCTTCCAACGTCCGGATACGCTTTCCTCGCAGAACGCAGAGTTTGGCGAAAACAGTGGTAGCCAAGCTTACTCTCGGGCACAGTTGGCATAGTCCTGTGCATCTGTTCACTCATTTGCTTTGGGGAACATGATTGCACAAGTCTGTGCCTAGCAAAGTTACCGCCAAGGTGATCATACAGAAAACCCATTGAAACGACCTGCTAAATCGGTGGCTTCTAGCGGCATCCCACACATTTCGCACTCTACTGAAACGAGTCCATTGACCTAGTGTTACCCGTGGAGATGAAGTCTTCTAATAAGGCACTTGTACGAAACATCCTGATTCCCTCGTTGTTTGGAAGCTTTCCATGAATTCCTTGCTGTTCTATCAGAAGGAAATTCAATCGAATAGAGTCAGTGGGATGTGAGCTTCATGGGCATATCTACGTTCGAGAAACAGTTTTGTCCACAAGACATAGTAGTGAGTAGCTGCAGGAGATCTTCGGCCTCTGCTATTCTCCTGGAAAACATAGAGCGGCGAAAAGCCCACACTCGCAGCTCATTGTCCTGCGAAGGTCTGAAACTGCTATGCTCCTGTTCATTCACTACGGATTGAAAATGATTTCAGTAGCATTTAGTTTAGGACACAACCCACAGCTCGGATATATCAGAAGATTTCTGTTTAAAGATAGAGTTAGGGTTAGGGCTAGCATTACGATTACGGTAAGGATAAGCTTTATTATTAGGGTAGGGATAGGGATAGGGATAGGGATAGGGTTAGGGTTAGGGTTAGGGTTAGGGTTAGCGTTAGCGTTAGCGTTAGGGTTAGGGATAGGGATAGGTTTAGCATTAGCGTTTGGGTTAACGTTACATATAGGTTTAGGGCCAGGGCTAAAGCTAGATGACGGCCACAGGTAGAGGAGTGTGTGTCCTAGAAGATCGTGCATTTCATAGCTCTCTTAGTTCTTCTGTGCTTTCATTGAGTCCGTTGAGGACGAGAAAGTGATTCTGTAGATCGTTGCACTGAAACACAGCCAGGTAAAAGATAACAGAGCAAAAGAGCTGATCATAAGTGCTGAAGAGGGTATGTGATATGGTGCAAGGCACTCATTTCCAATTCAACTGATACGAGCACATTGATCTAGAGCTGCGTTCATGCTTAAAGCCACTTCTCAGGAACATGTTCATTTCCGAGTAACTTGGCAGCTTTCAAACCGTTCACTCCTGTGCTGTGTGAGAGAGTCACTCGAATAGAGTAAGGGGACTGCTAGCTGCACATGCATTTCTACGTTGAAAACACTGTATGGGCAAAGTGAGGTAGTAGGCTGTTGCCTCTCTTCTTCCTGGGGCTACGCTTTTCTGATGGAAAAAGTACCTAGGAGAAAACTCTACTGTGGAAGCTCATTGCGCTTCAAGGATCACAAAGTGCTAGCTAGGCTAGCATTCCCTCCGTTGCTGACGGGAAATCATTTCCGTAGCTCTTGGGCTATGACACGAGCCAGAGATCCTATATTGCAGCAAGGTTCTTGGACAGGATGCTGACAAGAGTACGTACTATGTGACACACCACTGCTTTCATCTCCTACTGAAATGAGAACATTGCTAACACGTCAAATAGTGTGGATGGCTTTTGTTGAGAACACTTTTCGCACGACTTGATATAATTCCTGAATGGTGCAGGGGAGCGCATAGTCCTCCCTGCTGTATTCTCAGAGTGGAATGAGTGGCCTGGTAGGCCCATGGCGTACTTTTAGCTTCTTCCTCTTTGAATGCTTCACGAACGGGTGGAGTCCGAGGGACGTAGTATAGTCTCCATGGTTTCTGAGGCTACAGTCTTCTTCTCCCATCACATCTACTACCGAAATGCCAACATTGAGAAGACGTGGAACACTGAGACGGCTTTGGAGAAAAACCCGCTTCCTACGAAATAGGTTGATTCCCGAGTGAGTTTGAGGAGCAAACAAATCTTCACGAACGTATTATCTTCCACTGGGAGCCCCACAGGCTACTCTGACATTCATATTCCCTTAGATCTTCAGAGACTTGGAGGCCAGGTCGCATAGCGTGGCCCAGCGGCCTTCCAACGTCCGGATACGCTTTCCTCGCAGAACGCAGAGTTTGGCGAAAACAGTGGTAGCCAAGCTTACTCTCGGGCACAGTTGGCATAGTCCTGTGCTTCCGTTCACTCATTTGCTTTGGGGAACGTGATTGCACAAGTCTGTGCCTAGCAAAGTTACCGCCAAGGTGATCATACAGAAAACCCATTGAAACGACCTGCTAAATCGGTGGCTTCTAGCGGCATCCCACACATTTCGCACTCTACTGAAACGAGTCCATTGACCTAGTGTTACCCGCTGGAGATGAAGTCTTCTAATAAGGCACTTGTATGAAACATCCTGATTCCCTCGTTGTTTGGAAGCTTTCCATGAATTCCTTGCTGTTCTATCAGAAGGAAATTCAATCGAATAGAGTCAGTGGGCTGTGAGCTTCATGGGCATATCTACGTTCGAGAAACAGTTTTGTCCACAAGACATAGTAGTCAGTAGCTGCAGGATATCTTCGGCCTCTGCTATTCTCCTGGAAAACATATAGCGGCGAAAAGCCCACACTCGCAGCTCATTGTCCTGCGAAGGTCTGAAACTGCTATGCTCCTGTTCATTCACTACGGATTGAAAATGATTTCAGTAGCATTTAGTTTAGGACACAACCCACAGCTCGGATATATCAGAAGATTTCTGTTTAAAGATAGAGTTAGGGTTAGGGCTAGCATTACGATTACGGTAAGGATAAGCTTTATTATTAGGGTAGGGATAGGGATAGGGATAGGGATAGGGATAGGGTTAGGGTTAGGGTTAGGGTTAGGGATAGGGTTACGGTTAGGGTTAGGGTTAGGGTTAGGGTTAGCGTTAGCGTCCGGGTTAGGGATAGGGATAGGTTTAGCATTAGCGTTTGGGTTAATGTTACATATAGGTTTAGGGCCAGGGCTAAAGCTAGATGACGGCCACAGGTAGAGGAGTGTGTGTCCTAGAAGATCGTGCATTTCATAGCTCTCTTAGTTCTTCTGTGCTTTCATTGAGTCCGTTGAGGACAAGAAAGTGATTCTGTAGATCGTTGCACTGAAACACAGCCAGGTAAAAGATAACAGAGCAAAAGAGCTGATCATAAGTGCTGAAGAGGGTATGTGATATGGTGCAAGGCACTCATTTCCAATTCAACTGATACGAGCACATTGATCTAGAGCTGCGTTCATGCTTAAAGCCACTTCTCAGGAACATGTTCATTTCCGAGTAACTTGGCAGCTTTCAAACCATTCACTCCTGTGCTGTGTGAGAGAGTCACTCGAATAGAGTAAGGGGACTGCTAGCTGCACATGCATTTCTACGTTGAAAACACTGTATGGGCAAAGTGAGGTAGTAGGCTGTTGCCTCTCTTCTTCCTGGGGCTACGCTTTTCTGATGTAAAAAGTACCTAGGAGAAAACTCTACTGTGGAAGCTCATTGCGCTTCAAGGATCACAAAGTGCTAGCTAGGCTAGCATTCCCTCCGTTGCTGACGGGAAATCATTTCCGTAGCTCTTGGGCTATGACACGAGCCAGAGATCCTATATTGCAGCAAGGTTCTTGGACAGGATGCTGACAAGAGTACGTACTATGTGACACACCACTGCTTGCATCTCCTACTGAAATGAGAACATTGCTAACACGTCAAACAGTGTGGATGGCTTTTGTAGAGAACACTTTTCGCACGACTTGATATAATTCCTGAATGGTGCAGGGGAGCGCAAAGTCTTCCCTGCTGTATTCTCAGAGTGGAATGAGTGGCCTGGTAGGCCCATGGCGT
This sequence comes from Desmodus rotundus, assembly GCF_022682495.2. Lineage (NCBI taxonomy): Eukaryota > Metazoa > Chordata > Mammalia > Chiroptera > Phyllostomidae > Desmodus > Desmodus rotundus. The sequence goes on from NC_071395.1 coordinate 59,849,160, forward strand.
ACTTTTAGCTTCTTCCTCTTTGAATGCTTCACGAACGGGTGGAGTCCGAGGGACGTAGTATAGTCTCCATGGTTTCTGAGGCTACAGTCTTCTTCTCCCATCACATCTACTACCGAAATGCCACCATTGAGAAGACGTGGAACACTGAGACGGCTTTGGAGAAAAACCCGCTTCCTACGAAATAGGTTGATTCCCGAGTGAGTTTGAGGAGCAAACAAATCTTCACGAACATATTATCTGCCACTGGGAGCAACACAGGCTACTCTGACATTCATATTCCCTTAGATCTTCAGAGACTTGGAGGCCAGGTCGCGTAGCGTGGCCCAGCGGCCTTCCAACGTCTGGATACGCTTTCCTCGCAGAACGCAGAGTTTGGCGAAAACAGTGGTAGCCAAGCTTACTCTCGGGCACAGTTGGCATAGTCCTGTGCTTCCGTTCACTCATTTGCTTTGGGGAACGTGATTGCACAAGTCTGTGCCTAGCAAAGTTACCGCCAAGGTGATCATACAGAAAACCCATTGAAACGACCTGCTAAATCGGTGGCTTCTAGCGGCATCCCACACATTTCGCACTCTACTGAAACGAGTCCATTGACCTAGTGTTACCCGCTGGAGATGAAGTCTTCTAATAAGGCACTTGTACAAAACATCCTGATTCCCTCGTTGTTTGGAAGCTTTCCATGAATTCCTTGCTGTTCTATCAGAAGGAAATTCAATCGAATAGAGTCAGTGGGCTGTGAGCTTCATGGGCATATCTACGTTCGAGAAACAGTTTTGTGCACAAGACATAGTAGTGAGTAGCTGCAGGAGATCTTCGGCCTCTGCTATTCTCCTGGAAAACATAGAGCGGCGAAAAGCCCACACTCGCAGCTCATTGTCCTGCGAAGGTCTGAAACTGCTATGCTCCTGTTCATTCACTACGGATTGAAAATGATTTCAGTAGCATTTAGTTTAGGACACAACCCACAGCTCGGATATATCAGAAGATTTCTGTTTAAAGATAGAGTTAGGGTTAGGGCTAGCATTACGATTACGGTAAGGATAAGCTTTATTATTAGGGTAGGGATAGGGATAGGGATAGGGATAGGGTTAGGGTTAGGGTTAGGGTTAGAGATAGGGTTAGGGTTAGGGTTAGGGTTAGCGTTAGCGTTAGGGTTAGGGATAGGGATAGGTTTAGCATTAGCGTTTCGGTTAACGTTACATATAGGTTTAGGGCCAGGGCTAAAGCCAGATGACGGCCACAGGTAGAGGAGTGTGTGTCCTAGAAGATCGTGCATTTCATAGCTCTCTTAGTTCTTCTGTGCTTTCATTGAGTCCGTTGAGGACGAGAAAGTCATTCTGTAGATCGTTGCACTGAAACACAGCCAGGTAAAAGATAACAGAGCAAAAGAGCTGATCATAAGTGCTGAAGAGGGTATGTGATATGGTGCAAGGCACTCATTTCCAATTCAACTGATACGAGCACATTGATCTAGAGCTGCGTTCATGCTTAAAGCCACTTCTCAGGAACATGTTCATTCCCGAGTAACTTGGCAGCTTTCAAACCGTTCACTCCTGTGCTGTGTGAGAGAGTCACTCGAATAGAGTAAGGGGACTGCTAGCTGCACATGCATTTCTACGTTGAAAACACTGTATGGGCAAAGTGAGGTAGTAGGCTGTTGCCTCTCTTCTTCCTGGGGCTACGCTTTTCTGATGGAAAAAGTACCTAGGAGAAAACTCTACTGTGGAAGCTCATTGCGCTTCAAGGATCACAAAGTGCTAGCTAGGCTAGCCTTCCCTCCGTTGCTGACGGGAAATCATTTCCGTAGCTCTTGGGCTATGACACGAGCCAGAGATCCTATATTGCAGCAAGGTTCTTGGACAGGATGCTGACAAGAGTACGTACTATGTGACACACCACTGCTTGCATCTCCTACTGAAATGAGAACATTGCTAACACGTCAAATAGTGTGGATGGCTTTTGTTGAGAACACTTTTCGCACGACTTGATATAATTCCTGAATGGTGCAGGGGAGCGCAAAGTCTTCCCTGCTGTATTCTCAGAGTGGAATGAGTGGCCTGGTAGGCCCATGGCGTACTTTTAGCTTCTTCCTCTTTGAATGCTTCACGAACGGGTGGAGTCCGAGGGACGTAGTATAGTCTCCATGGTTTCTGAGGCTACAGTCTTCTTCTCCCATCACATCTACTACCGAAATGCCAACATTGAGAAGACGTGGAACACTGAGACGGCTTTGGAGAAAAACCCGCTTCCTACGAAATAGGTTGATTCCCGAGTGAGTTTGAGGAGCAAACAAATCTTCACGAACGTATTATCTTCCACTGGGAGCCCCACAGGCTACTCTGACATTCATATTCCCTTAGATCTTCAGAGACTTGGAGGCCAGGTCGCGTAGCGTGGCCCAGCGGCCTTCCAACGTCCGGATACGCTTTCCTCGCAGAACGCAGAGTTTGGCGAAAACAGTGGTAGCCAAGCTTACTCTCGGGCACAGTTGGCATAGTCCTGTGCATCTGTTCACTCATTTGCTTTGGGGAACATGATTGCACAAGTCTGTGCCTAGCAAAGTTACCGCCAAGGTGATCATACAGAAAACCCATTGAAACGACCTGCTAAATCGGTGGCTTCTAGCGGCATCCCACACATTTCGCACTCTACTGAAACGAGTCCATTGACCTAGTGTTACCCGTGGAGATGAAGTCTTCTAATAAGGCACTTGTACGAAACATCCTGATTCCCTCGTTGTTTGGAAGCTTTCCATGAATTCCTTGCTGTTCTATCAGAAGGAAATTCAATCGAATAGAGTCAGTGGGATGTGAGCTTCATGGGCATATCTACGTTCGAGAAACAGTTTTGTCCACAAGACATAGTAGTGAGTAGCTGCAGGAGATCTTCGGCCTCTGCTATTCTCCTGGAAAACATAGAGCGGCGAAAAGCCCACACTCGCAGCTCATTGTCCTGCGAAGGTCTGAAACTGCTATGCTCCTGTTCATTCACTACGGATTGAAAATGATTTCAGTAGCATTTAGTTTAGGACACAACCCACAGCTCGGATATATCAGAAGATTTCTGTTTAAAGATAGAGTTAGGGTTAGGGCTAGCATTACGATTACGGTAAGGATAAGCTTTATTATTAGGGTAGGGATAGGGATAGGGATAGGGATAGGGTTAGGGTTAGGGTTAGGGTTAGGGTTAGCGTTAGCGTTAGCGTTAGGGTTAGGGATAGGGATAGGTTTAGCATTAGCGTTTGGGTTAACGTTACATATAGGTTTAGGGCCAGGGCTAAAGCTAGATGACGGCCACAGGTAGAGGAGTGTGTGTCCTAGAAGATCGTGCATTTCATAGCTCTCTTAGTTCTTCTGTGCTTTCATTGAGTCCGTTGAGGACGAGAAAGTGATTCTGTAGATCGTTGCACTGAAACACAGCCAGGTAAAAGATAACAGAGCAAAAGAGCTGATCATAAGTGCTGAAGAGGGTATGTGATATGGTGCAAGGCACTCATTTCCAATTCAACTGATACGAGCACATTGATCTAGAGCTGCGTTCATGCTTAAAGCCACTTCTCAGGAACATGTTCATTTCCGAGTAACTTGGCAGCTTTCAAACCGTTCACTCCTGTGCTGTGTGAGAGAGTCACTCGAATAGAGTAAGGGGACTGCTAGCTGCACATGCATTTCTACGTTGAAAACACTGTATGGGCAAAGTGAGGTAGTAGGCTGTTGCCTCTCTTCTTCCTGGGGCTACGCTTTTCTGATGGAAAAAGTACCTAGGAGAAAACTCTACTGTGGAAGCTCATTCCGCTTCAAGGATCACAAAGTGCTAGCTAGGCTAGCATTCCCTCCGTTGCTGACGGGAAATCATTTCCGTAGCTCTTGGGCTATGACACGAGCCAGAGATCCTATATTGCAGCAAGGTTCTTGGACAGGATGCTGACAAGAGTACGTACTATGTGACACACCACTGCTTTCATCTCCTACTGAAATGAGAACATTGCTAACACGTCAAATAGTGTGGATGGCTTTTGTTGAGAACACTTTTCGCACGACTTGATATAATTCCTGAATGGTGCAGGGGAGCGCATAGTCCTCCCTGCTGTATTCTCAGAGTGGAATGAGTGGCCTGGTAGGCCCATGGCGTACTTTTAGCTTCTTCCTCTTTGAATGCTTCACGAACGGGTGGAGTCCGAGGGACGTAGTATAGTCTCCATGGTTTCTGAGGCTACAGTCTTCTTCTCCCATCACATCTACTACCGAAATGCCAACATTGAGAAGACGTGGAACACTGAGACGGCTTTGGAGAAAAACCCGCTTCCTACGAAATAGGTTGATTCCCGAGTGAGTTTGAGGAGCAAACAAATCTTCACGAACGTATTATCTTCCACTGGGAGCCCCACAGGCTACTCTGACATTCATATTCCCTTAGATCTTCAGAGACTTGGAGGCCAGGTCGCGTAGCGTGGCCCAGCGGCCTTCCAACGTCCGGATACGCTTTCCTCGCAGAACGCAGAGTTTGGCGAAAACAGTGGTAGCCAAGCTTACTCTCGGGCACAGTTGGCATAGTCCTGTGCTTCCGTTCACTCATTTGCTTTGGGGAACGTGATTGCACAAGTCTGTGCCTAGCAAAGTTACCGCCAAGGTGATCATACAGAAAACCCATTGAAACGACCTGCTAAATCGGTGGCTTCTAGCGGCATCCCACACATTTCGCACTCTACTGAAACGAGTCCATTGACCTAGTGTTACCCGCTGGAGATGAAGTCTTCTAATAAGGCACTTGTACGAAACATCCTGATTCCCTCGTTGTTTGGAAGCTTTCCATGAATTCCTTGCTGTTCTATCAGAAGGAAATTCAATCGAATAGAGTCAGTGGGCTGTGAGCTTCATGGGCATATCTACGTTCGAGAAACAGTTTTGTCCACAAGACATAGTAGTGAGTAGCTGCAGGAGATCTTCGGCCTCTGCTATTCTCCTGGAAAACATAGAGCGGCGAAAAGCCCACACTCGCAGCTCATTGTCCTGCGAAGGTCTGAAACTGCTATGCTCCTGTTCATTCACTACGGATTGAAAATGATTTCAGTAGCATTTAGTTTAGGACACAACCCACAGCTCGGATATATCAGAAGATTTCTGTTTAAAGATAGAGTTAGGGTTAGGGCTAGCATTACGATTACGGTAAAGATAAGCTTTATTATTAGGGTAGGGATAGGGATAGGGATAGGGATAGGGATAGGGTTAGGGTTAGGGTTAGGGATAGGGTTACGGTTAGGGTTAGGGTTAGGGTTAGGGTTAGCGTTAGCGTCAGGGTTAGGGATAGGGATAGGTTTAGCATTAGCGTTTGGGTTAACGTTACATATAGGTTTAGGGCCAGGGCTAAAGGTAGATGACGGCCACAGGTAGAGGAGTGTGTGTCCTAGAAGATCGTGCATTTCATAGCTCTCTTAGTTCTTCTGTGCTTTCATTGAGTCCGTTGAGGACGAGAAAGTGATTCTGTAGATCGTTGCACTGAAACACAGCCAGGTAAAAGATAACAGAGCAAAAGAGCTGATCATAAGTGCTGAAGAGGGTATGTGATATGGTGCAAGGCACTCATTTCCAATTCAACTGATACGAGCACATTGATCTAGAGCTGCGTTCATGCTTAAAGCCACTTCTCAGGAACATGTTCATTTCCGAGTAACTTGGCAGCTTTCAAACCGTTCACTCCTGTGCTGTGTGAGAGAGTCACTCGAATAGAGTAAGGGGACTGCTAGCTGCACATGCATTTCTACGTTGAAAACACTGTATGGGCAAAGTGAGGTAGTAGGCTGTTGCCTCTCTTCTTCCTGGGGCTACGCTTTTCTGATGGAAAAAGTACCTAGGAGAAAACTCTACTGTGGAAGCTCATTCCGCTTCAAGGATCACAAAGTGCTAGCTAGGCTAGCATTCCCTCCGTTGCTGACGGGAAATCATTTCCGTAGCTCTTGGGCTATGACACGAGCCAGAGATTCTATATTGCAGCAAGGTTCTTGGACAGGATGCTGACAAGAGTACGTACTATGTGACACACCACTGCTTGCATCTCCTACTGAAATGAGAACATTGCTAACACGTCAAATAGTGTGGATGGCTTTTGTAGAGAACACTTTTCGCACGACTTGATATAATTCCTGAATGGTGCAGGGGAGCGCAAAGTCTTCCCTGCTGTATTCTCAGAGTGGTATGAGTGGCCTGGTAGGCCCATGGCGTACTTTTAGCTTCTTCCTCTTTGAATGCTTCACGAACGGGTGGAGTCCGAGGGACGTAGTATAGTCTCCATGGTTTCTGAGGCTACAGTCTTCTTCTCCCATCACATCTACTACCGAAATGCCAACATTGAGAAGACGTGGAACACTGAGACGGCTTTGGAGAAAAACCCGCTTCCTACGAAATAGGTTGATTCCCGAGTGAGTTTGAGGAGCAAACAAATCTTCACGAACATATTATCTTCCACTGGGAGCCCCACAGGCTACTCTGACATTCATATTCCCTTAGATCTTCAGAGACTTGGAGGCCAGGTCGCGTAGCGTGGCCCAGCGGCCTTCCAACGTCCGGATACGCTTTCCTCGCAGAACGCAGAGTTTGGCCAAAACAGTGCTAGCCAAGCTTACTCTTGGGCACAGTTTGCATCGTCCTGTGCTTCCGTTCACTCATTTGCTTTGGGGAACGTGATTGCACAAGTCTGTGCCTAGCAAAGTTACCGCCAAGGTGATCATACAGAAAACCCATTGAAACGACCTGCTAAATCGGTGGCTTCTAGCGGCATCCCACACATTTCGCACTCTACTGAAACGAGTCCATTGACCTAGTGTTACCCGCTGGAGATGAAGTCTTCTAATAAGGCACTTGTATGAAACATCCTGATTCCCTCGTTGTTTGGAAGATTTCCATGAATTCCTTGCTGTTCTATCAGAAGGAAATTCAATCGAATAGAGTCAGTGGGCTGTGAGCTTCATGGGCATATCTACGTTCGAGAAACAGTTTTGTCCACAAGACATAGTAGTGAGTAGCTGCAGGAGATCTTCGGCCTCTGCTATTCTCCTGGAAAACATAGAGCAGCAAAAAGCCCACACTCGCAGCTCATTGTCCTGCGAAGGTCTGAAACTGCTATGCTCCTGTTCATTCACTACGGATTGAAAATGATTTCAGTAGCATTTAGTTTAGGACACAACCCACAGCTCGGATATATCAGAAGATTTCTGTTTAAAGATAGAGTTAGGGTTAGGGCTAGCATTACGATTACGGTAAGGATAAGCTTTATTATTAGGGTAGGGATAGGGATAGGGATAGGGATAGGGATAGGGATAGGGTTAGGGTTAGGGTTAGGGATAGGGTTACGGTTAGGGTTAGGGTTAGGGTTAGGGTTAGCGTTAGCGTCAGGGTTAGGGATAGGGATAGGTTTAGCATTAGCGTTTGGGTTAATGTTATATATAGGTTTAGGGCCAGGGCTAAAGCTAGATGACGGCCACAGGTAGAGGAGTGTGTGTCCTAGAAGATCGTGCATTTCATAGCTCTCTTAGTTCTTCTGTGCTTTCATTGAGTCCGTTGAGGACGAGAAAGTGATTCTGTAGATCGTTGCACTGAAACACAGCCAGGTAAAAGATAACTGAGCAAAAGAGCTGATCATAAGTGCTGAAGAGGGTATGTGATATGGTGCAAGGCACTCCTTTCCAATTCAACTGATACGAGCACATTGATCTAGAGCTGCGTTCATGCTTAAAGCCACTTCTCAGGAACATGTTCATTCCCGAGTAACTTGGCAGCTTTCAAGCCGTTCACTCCTGTGCTTTGTGAGAGAGTCACTCGAATAGAGTAAGGGGACTGCTAGCTGCACATGCATTTCTACGTTGAAAACACTGTATGGGCAAAGTGAGGTAGTAGGCTGTTGCCTCTCTTCTTCCTGGGGCTACGCTTTTCTGATGGAAAAAGTACCTAGGAGAAAACTCTACTGTGGAAGCTCGTTGCGCTTGAAGGATCACAAAGTGCTAGCTAGGCTAGCATTCCCTCCGTTGCTGACGGGAAATCATTTCCGTAGCTCTTGGGCTATGACACGCGCCATAGATCCTATATTGCAGCAAGGTTCTTGGACAGGATGCTGACAAGAGTACGTACTATGTGACACACCACTGCTTGCATCTCCTACTGAAATGAGAACATTGCTAACACGTCAAATAGTGTGGATGGCTTTTGTAGAGAACACTTTTCGCACGACTTGATATAATTCCTGAATGGTGCAGGGGAGCGCAAAGTCTTCCCTGCTGTATTCTCAGAGTGGAATGAGTGGCCTGGTAGGCCCATGGCGTACTTTTAGCTTCTTCCTCTTTGAATGCTTCACGAACGGGTGGAGTCCGAGGGACGTAGTATAGTCTCCATGGTTTCTGAGGCTACAGTCTTCTTCTCCCATCACATCTACTACCGAAATGCCAACATTGAGAAGACGTGGAACACTGAGACGGCTTTGGAGAAAAACCCGCTTCCTACGAAATAGGTTGATTCCCGAGTGAGTTTGAGGAGCAAACAAATCTTCACGAACGTATTATCTTCCACTGGGAGCCCCACAGGCTACTCTGACATTCATATTCCCTTAGATCTTCAGAGACTTGGAGGCCAGGTCGCGTAGCGTGGCCCAGCGGCCTTCCAACGTCCGGATACGCTTTCCTCGCAGAACGCAGAGTTTGGCGAAAACAGTGGTAGCCAAGCTTACTCTCGGGCACAGTTGGCATAGTCCTGTGCTTCCGTTCACTCATTTGCTTTGGGGAACGTGATTGCACAAGTCTGTGCCTAGCAAAGTTACCGCCAAGGTGATCATACAGAAAACCCATTGAAACGACCTGCTAAATCGGTGGCTTCTAGCGGCATCCCACACATTTCGCACTCTACTGAAACGAGTCCATTGACCTAGTGTTACCCGCTGGAGATGAAGTCTTCTAATAAGGCACTTGTACGAAACATCCTGATTCCCTCGTTGTTTGGAAGCTTTCCATGAATTCCTTGCTGTTCTATCAGAAGGAAATTCAATCGAATAGAGTCAGTGGGCTGTGAGCTTCATGGGCATATCTACGTTCGAGAAACAGTTTTGTCCAGAAGACATAGTAGTGAGTAGCTGCAGGAGATCTTCGGCCTCTGCTATTCTCCTGGAAAACATAGAGCGGCGAAAAGCCCACACTCGCAGCTCATTGTCCTGCGAAGGTCTGAAACTGCTATGCTCCTGTTCATTCACTACGGATTGAAAATGATTTTAGTAGCATTTAGTTTAGGACACAACCCACAGCTCGGATATATCAGAAGATTTCTGTTTAAAGATAGAGTTAGGGTTAGGGCTAGCATTACGATTACGGTAAGGATAAGCTTTATTATTAGGGTAGGGATAGGGATAGGGATAGGGATAGGGATAGGGATAGGGATAGGGTTAGGGTTAGGGTTAGGGTTAGCGTTAGCGTTAGGGTTAGGGATTGGGATAGGTTTAGCATTAGCGTTTGGGTTAACGTTACATATAGGTTTAGGGCCAGGGCTAAAGGTAGATGACGGCCACAGGTAGAGGAGTGTGTGTCCTAGAAGATCGTGCATTTCATAGCTCTCTTAGTTCTTCTGTGCTTTCATTGAGTCCGTTGAGGACGAGAAAGTGATTCTGTAGATCGTTGCACTGAAACACAGCCAGGTAAAAGATAACAGAGCAAAAGAGCTGATCATAAATGCTGAAGAGGGTATGTGATATGGTGCAAGGCACTCATTTCCAATTCAACTGATACGAGCACATTGATCTAGAGCTGCGTTCATGCTTAAAGCCACTTCTCAGGAACATGTTCATTCCCGAGTAACTTGGCAGCTTTCAAGCCTTTCACTCCTGTGCTGTGTGAGAGAGTCACTCGAAAAGAGTAAGGGGACTGCTAGCTGCACATGCATTTCTACGTTGAAAACACTGTATGGGCAAAGTGAGGTAGTAGGCTGTTGCCTCTCTTCTTCCTGGGGCTACGCTTTTCTGATGGAAAAAGTACCTAGGAGAAAACTCTACTGTGGAAGCTCATTCCGCTTCAAGGATCACAAAGTGCTAGCTAGGCTAGCATTCCCTCCGTTGCTGACGGGAAATCATTTCCGTAGCTCTTGGGCTATGACACGCGCCAGAGATCCTATATTGCAGCAAGGTTCTTGGACAGGATGCTGACAAGAGTACGTACTATGTGACACACCACTGCTTGCATCTCCTACTGAAATGAGAACATTGCTAACACGTCAAATAGTGTGGATGGCTTTTGTAGAGAACACTTTTCGCACGACTTGATATAATTCCTGAATGGTGCAGGGGAGCGCAAAGTCTTCCCTGCTGTATTCTCAGAGAGGAATGAGTGGCCTGGTAGGCCCATGGCGTACTTTTAGCTTCTTCCTCTTTGAATGCTTCACGAACGGGTGGAGTCCGAGGGACGTAGTATAGTCTCCATGGTTTCTGAGGCTACAGTCTTCTTCTCCCATCACATCTACTACCGAAATGCCAACATTGAGAAGACGTGGAACACTGAGACGGCTTTGGAGAAAAACCCGCTTCCTACGAAATAGGTTGATTCACGAGTGAGTTTGAGGAGCAAACAAATCTTCACGAACATATTATCTTCCACTGGGAGCCCCACAGGCTACTCTGACATTCATACTCCCTTAGATCTTCAGAGACATGGAGGCCAGGTCGCGTAGCGTGGCCCAGCGGCCTTCCAACGTCCGGATACGCTTTCCTCGCAGAACGCAGAGTTTGGCGGAAACAGTGGTAGCCAAGCTTACTCTTGGGCACAGTTGGCATCGTCCTGTGCTTCCGTTCACTCATTTGCTTTGGGGAACGTGATTGCACAAGTCTGTGCCTAGCAAAGTTACCGCCAAGGTGATCATACAGAAAACCCATTGAAACGACCTGCTAAATCGGTGGCTTCTAGCGGCATCCCACACATTTCGCACTCTACTGAAACGAGTCCATTGACCTAGTGTTACCCGCTGGAGATGAAGTCTTCTAATAAGGCACTTGTACGAAACATCCTGATTCCCTCGTTGTTTGGAAGCTTTCCATGAATTCCTTGCTGTTCTATCAGAAGGAAATTCAATCGAATAGAGTCAGTGGGCTGTGAGCTTCATGGGCATATCTACGTTCGAGAAACAGTTTTGTCCACAAGACATAGTAGTGAGTAGCTGCAGGAGATCTTCGGCCTCTGCTATTCTCCTGGAAAACATAGAGCGGCGAAAAGCCCACACTCGCAGCTCATAGTCCGGCGAAGGTCTGAAACTGCTATGCTCCTGTTCATTCACTACGGATTGAAAATGATTTCAGTAGCATTTAGTTTAGGACACAACCCACAGCTCGGATATATCAGAAGATTTCTGTTTAAAGATAGAGTTAGGGTTAGGGCTAGCATTACGATTACGGTAAGGATAAGCTTTATTATTAGGGTAGGGATAGGGATAGGGATAGGGATAGGGATAGGGTTAGGGTTAGGGTTAGGGTTAGGGATAGGGTTACGGTTAGGGTTAGGGTTAGGGTTAGGGTTAGGGTTAGCGTTAGCGTCAGGGTTAGGGATAGGGATAGGTTTAGCATTAGCGTTTGGGTTAATGTTACATATAGGTTTAGGGCCAGGGCTAAAGGTAGATGACGGCCACAGGTAGAGGAGTGTGTGTCCTAGAAGATCGTGCATTTCATAGTTCTCTTAGTTCTTCTGTGCTTTCATTGCGTCCGTTGAGGACGAGAAAGTGATTCTGTACATCGTTGCACTGAAACACAGCCAGGTAAAAGATAACAGAGCAAAAGAGCTGATCATAAGTGCTGAAGAGGGTATGTGATATGGTGCAAGGCACTCATTTCCAATTCAACTGATACGAGCACATTGATCTAGAGCTGCGTTCATGCTTAAAGCCACTTCTCAGGAACATGTTCATTCCCGAGTAACTTGGCAGCTTTCAAACCGTTCATTCCTGTGCTGTGTGAGAGAGTCACTCGAATAGAGTAAGGGGACTGCTAGCTGCACATGCATTTCTACGTTGAAAACACTGTATGGGCAAAGTGAGGTAGTAGGCTGTTGCCTCTCTTCTTCCTGGGGCTACGCTTTTCTGATGGAAAAAGTACCTAGGAGAAAACTCTACTGTGGAAGCTCATTGCGCTTCAAGGATCACAAAGTGCTAGCTAGGCTAGCATTCCCTCCGTTGCTGACGGGAAATCATTTCCGTAGCTCTTGGGCTATGACACGAGCCAGAGATCCTATATTGCAGCAAGGTTCTTGGACAGGATGCTGACAAGAGTACGTACTATGTGACACACCACTGCTTGCATCTCCTACTGAAATGAGAACATTGCTAACACGTCAAATAGTGTGGATGGCTTTTGTAGAGAACACTTTTCGCACGACTTGATATAATTCCTGAATGGTGCAGGGGAGCGCAAAGTCTTCCCTGCTGTATTCTCAGAGTGGAATGAGTGGCCTGGTAGGCCCATGGCGTACTTTTAGCTTCTTCCTCTTTGAATGCTTCACGAACGGGTGGAGTCCGAGGGACGTAGTATAGTCTCCATGGTTTCTGAGGCTACAGTCTTCTTCTCCCATCACATCCACTACCGAAATGCCAACATTGAGAAGACGTGGAACACTGAGACGGCTTTGGAGAAAAACCCGCTTCCTACGAAATAGGTTGATTCCCGAGTGAGTTTGAGGAGCAAACACATCTTCACGAACGTATTATCTTGCACTGGGAGCCCCACAGGCTACTCTGACATTCATATTCCCTTAGATCTTCAGAGACTTGGAGGCCAGGTCGCGTAGCGTGGCCCAGCGGCCTTCCAACGTCCGGATACGCTTTCCTCGCAGAACGCAGAGTTTGGCGAAAACAGTGGTAGCCAAGCTTACTCTCGGGCACAGTTGGCATAGTCCTGTGCTTCCGTTCACTCATTTGCTTTGGGGAACGTGATTGCACAAGTCTGTGCCTAGCAAAGTTACCGCCAAGGTGATCATACAGAAAACCCATTGAAACGACCTGCTAAATCGGTGGCTTCTAGCGGCATCCCACACATTTCGCACTCTACTGAAACGAGTCCATTGACCTAGTGTTACCCGCTGGAGATGAAGTCTTCTAATAAGGCACTTGTACGAAACATCCTGATTCCCTCGTTGTTTGGAAGCTTTCCATGAATTCCTTGCTGTTCTATCAGAAGGAAATTCAATCGAATAGAGTCAGTGGGCTGTGAGCTTCATGGGCATATCTACGTTCGAGAAACAGTTTTGTCCAGAAGACATAGTAGTGAGTAGCTGCAGGAGATCTTCGGCCTCTGCTATTCTCCTGGAAAACATAGAGCGGCGAAAAGCCCACACTCGCAGCTCATTGTCCTGCGAAGGTCTGAAACTGCTATGCTCCTGTTCATTCACTACGGATTGAAAATGATTTTAGTAGCATTTAGTTTAGGACACAACCCACAGCTCGGATATATCAGAAGATTTCTGTTTAAAGATAGAGTTAGGGTTAGGGCTAGCATTACGATTACGGTAAGGATAAGCTTTATTATTAGGGTAGGGATAGGGATAGGGATAGGGATAGGGATAGGGATAGGGTTAGGGTTAGGGTTAGGGTTAGCGTTAGCGTTAGGGTTAGGGATAGGGATAGGTTTAGCATTAGCGTTTGGGTTAACGTTACATATAGGTTTAGGGCCAGGGCTAAAGGTAGATGACGGCCACAGGTAGAGGAGTGTGTGTCCTAGAAGATCGTGCATTTCATAGCTCTCTTAGTTCTTCTGTGCTTTCATTGAGTCCGTTGAGGACGAGAAAGTGATTCTGTAGATCGTTGCACTGAAACACAGCCAGGTAAAAGATAACAGAGCAAAAGAGCTGATCATAAATGCTGAAGAGGGTATGTGATATGGTGCAAGGCACTCATTTCCAATTCAACTGATACGAGCACATTGATCTAGAGCTGCGTTCATGCTTAAAGCCACTTCTCAGGAACATGTTCATTCCCGAGTAACTTGGCAGCTTTCAAGCCTTTCACTCCTGTGCTGTGTGAGAGAGTCACTCGAAAAGAGTAAGGGGACTGCTAGCTGCACATGCATTTCTACGTTGAAAACACTGTATGGGCAAAGTGAGGTAGTAGGCTGTTGCCTCTCTTCTTCCTGGGGCTACGCTTTTCTGATGGAAAAAGTACCTAGGAGAAAACTCTACTGTGGAAGCTCGTTGCGCTTGAAGGATCACAAAGTGCTAGCTAGGCTAGCATTCCCTCCGTTGCTGACGGGAAATCATTTCCGTAGCTCTTGGGCTATGACACGCGCCATAGATCCTATATTGCAGCAAGGTTCTTGGACAGGATGCTGACAAGAGTACGTACTATGTGACACACCACTGCTTGCATCTCCTACTGAAATGAGAACATTGCTAACACGTCAAATAGTGTGGATGGCTTTTGTAGAGAACACTTTTCGCACGACTTGATATAATTCCTGAATGGTGCAGGGGAGCGCAAAGTCTTCCCTGCTGTATTCTCAGAGTGGAATGAGTGGCCTGGTAGGCCCATGGCGTACTTTTAGCTTCTTCCTCTTTGAATGCTTCACGAACGGGTGGAGTCCGAGGGACGTAGTATAGTCTCCATGGTTTCTGAGGCTACAGTCTTCTTCTCCCATCACATCTACTACCGAAATGCCAACATTGAGAAGACGTGGAACACTGAGACGGCTTTGGAGAAAAACCCGCTTCCTACGAAATAGGTTGATTCCCGAGTGAGTTTGAGGAGCAAACAAATCTTCACGAACGTATTATCTTCCACTGGGAGCCCCACAGGCTACTCTGACATTCATATTCCCTTAGATCTTCAGAGACTTGGAGGCCAGGTCGCGTAGCGTGGCCCAGCGGCCTTCCAACGTCCGGATACGCTTTCCTCGCAGAACGCAGAGTTTGGCGAAAACAGTGGTAGCCAAGCTTACTCTCGGGCACAGTTGGCATAGTCCTGTGCTTCCGTTCACTCATTTGCTTTGGGGAACGTGATTGCACAAGTCTGTGCCTAGCAAAGTTACCGCCAAGGTGATCATACAGAAAACCCATTGAAACGACCTGCTAAATCGGTGGCTTCTAGCGGCATCCCACACATTTCGCACTCTACTGAAACGAGTCCATTGACCTAGTGTTACCCGCTGGAGATGAAGTCTTCTAATAAGGCACTTGTACGAAACATCCTGATTCCCTCGTTGTTTGGAAGCTTTCCATGAATTCCTTGCTGTTCTATCAGAAGGAAATTCAATCGAATAGAGTCAGTGGGCTGTGAGCTTCATGGGCATATCTACGTTCGAGAAACAGTTTTGTCCAGAAGACATAGTAGTGAGTAGCTGCAGGAGATCTTCGGCCTCTGCTATTCTCCTGGAAAACATAGAGCGGCGAAAAGCCCACACTCGCAGCTCATTGTCCTGCGAAGGTCTGAAACTGCTATGCTCCTGTTCATTCACTACGGATTGAAAATGATTTTAGTAGCATTTAGTTTAGGACACAACCCACAGCTCGGATATATCAGAAGATTTCTGTTTAAAGATAGAGTTAGGGTTAGGGCTAGCATTACGATTACGGTAAGGATAAGCTTTATTATTAGGGTAGGGATAGGGATAGGGATAGGGATAGGGATAGGGATAGGGTTAGGGTTAGGGTTAGGGTTAGCGTTAGCGTTAGGGTTAGGGATAGGGATAGGTTTAGCATTACCGTTTGGGTTAATGTTACATATAGGTTTAGGGCCAGGGCTAAAGGTAGATGACGGCCACAGGTAGAGGAGTGTGTGTCCTAGAAGATCGTGCATTTCATAGCTCTCTTAGTTCTTCTGTGCTTTCATTGAGTCCGTTGAGGACGAGAAAGTGATTCTGTAGATCGTTGCACTGAAACACAGCCAGGTAAAAGATAACAGAGCAAAAGAGCTGATCATAAATGCTAAAGAGGGTATGTGATATGGTGCAAGGCACTCATTTCCAATTCAACTGATACGAGCACATTGATCTAGAGCTGCGTTCATGCTTAAAGCCACTTCTCAGGAACATGTTCATTCCCGAGTAACTTGGCAGCTTTCAAGCCTTTCACTCCTGTGCTGTGTGAGAGAGTCACTCGAAAAGAGTAAGGGGACTGCTAGCTGCACATGCATTTCTACGTTGAAAACACTGTATGGGCAAAGTGAGGTAGTAGGCTGTTGCCTCTCTTCTTCCTGGGGCTACGCTTTTCTGATGGAAAAAGTACCTAGGAGAAAACTCTACTGTGGAAGCTCATTGCGCTTCAAGGATCACAAAGTGCTAGCTAGGCTAGCATTCCCTCCGTTGCTGACGGGAAATCATTTCCGTAGCTCTTGGGCTATGACACGCGCCAGAGATCCTATATTGCAGCAAGGTTCTTGGACAGGATGCTGACAAGAGTACGTACTATGTGACACACCACTGCTTGCATCTCCTACTGAAATGAGAACATTGCTAACACGTCAAATAGTGTGGATGGCTTTTGTAGAGAACACTTTTCGCACGACTTGATATAATTCCTGAATGGTGCAGGGGAGCGCAAAGTCTTCCCTGCTGTATTCTCAGAGAGGAATGAGTGGCCTGTTAGGCCCATGGCGTACTTTTAGCTTCTTCCTCTTTGAATGCTTCACGAACGGGTGGAGTCCGAGGGACGTAGTATAGTCTCCATGGTTTCTGAGGCTACAGTCTTCTTCTCCCATCACATCTACTACCGAAATGCCAACATTGAGAAGACGTGGAACACTGAGACGGCTTTGGAGAAAAACCCGCTTCCTACGAAATAGGTTGATTCCCGAGTGAGTTTGAGGAGCAAACAAATCTTCACGAACATATTATCTTCCACTGGGAGCCCCACAGGCTACTCTGACATTCATACTCCCTTAGATCTTCAGAGACTTGGAGGCCAGGTCGCGTAGCGTGGCCCAGCGGCCTTCCAACGTCCGGATACGCTTTCCTCGCAGAACGCAGAGTTTGGCGGAAACAGTGGTAGCCAAGCTTACTCTTGGGCACAATTGGCATCGTCCTGTGCTTCCGTTCACTCATTTGCTTTGGGGAACGTGATTGCACAAGTCTGTGCCTAGCAAAGTTACCGCCAAGGTGATCATACAGAAAACCCATTGAAACGACCTGCTAAATCGGTGGCTTCTAGCGGCATCCCACACATTTCGCACTCTACTGAAACGAGTCCATTGACCTAGTGTTACCCGCTGGAGATGAAGTCTTCTAATAAGGCACTTGTACGAAACATCCTGATTCCCTCGTTGTTTGGAAGCTTTCCATGAATTCCTTGCTGTTCTATCAGAAGGAAATTCAATCGAATAGAGTCAGTGGGCTGTGAGCTTCATGGGCATATCTACGTTCGAGAAACAGTTTTGTCCACAAGACATAGTAGTGAGTAGCTGCAGGAGATCTTCGGCCTCTGCTATTCTCCTGGAAAACATAGAGCGGCGAAAAGCCCACACTCGCAGCTCATAGTCCTGCGAAGGTCTGAAACTGCTATGCTCCTGTTCATTCACTACGGATTGAAAATGATTTCAGTAGCATTTAGTTTAGGACACAACCCACAGCTCGGATATATCAGAAGATTTCTGTTTAAAGATAGAGTTAGGGTTAGGGCTAGCATTACGATTACGGTAAGGATAAGCTTTATTATTAGGGTAGGGATAGGGATAGGGATAGGGATAGGGATAGGGTTAGGGTTAGGGTTAGGGTTAGGGATAGGGTTACGGTTAGGGTTAGGGTTAGGGTTAGGGTTAGCGTTAGCGTCAGGGTTTGGGATAGGGATAGGTTTAGCATTAGCGTTTGGGTTAATGTTACATATAGGTTTAGGGCCAGGGCTAAAGCTAGATGACGGCCACAGGTAGAGGAGTGTGTGTCCTAGAAGATCGTGCATTTCATAGCTCTCTTAGTTCTTCTGTGCTTTCATTGAGTCTGTTGAGGACGAGAAAGTCATTCTGTAGATCGTTGCACTGAAACACAGCCAGGTAAAAGATAACAGAGCAAAAGAGCTGATCATAAGTGCTGAAGAGGGTATGTGATATGCTGCAAGGCACTCATTTCCAATTCAACTGATACGAGCACATTGATCTAGAGCTGCGTTCATGCTTAAAGCCACTTCTCAGGAACATGTTCATTCCCGAGTAACCTTGCAGCTTTCAAGCCGTTCACTCCTGTGCTGTGTGAGAGAGTCACTCGAATAGAGTAAGGGGACTGCTAGCTGCACATGCATTTCTACGTTGAAAACACTGTATGAGCCAAGTGAGGTAGTAGGCTGTTGCCTCTCTTCTTCCTGGGGCTACGCTTTTCTGATGGAAAAAGTACCTTGGAGAAAACTCTACTGTGGAAGCTCATTGCGCTTCAAGGATCACAAAGTGCTAGCTAGGCTAGCATTCCCTCCATTGCTGACGGGAAATCATTTCCGTAGCTCTTGAGCTATGACACGCGCCAGAGATCCTATATTGCAGCAAGGTTCTTGGACAGGATGCTGACAAGAGTACGTACTATGTGACACACCACTGCTTTCATCTCCTACTGAAATGAGAACATTGCTAACACGTCAAATAGTGTGGATGGCTTTTGTTGAGAACACTTTTCGCACGACTTGATATAATTCCTGAATGGTGCAGGGGAGCGCATAGTCCTCCCTGCTGTATTCTCAGAGTGGAATGAGTGGCCTGGTAGGCCCATGGCGTACTTTTAGCTTCTTCCTCTTTGAATGCTTCACGAACGGGTGGAGTCCGAGGGACGTAGTATAGTCTCCATGGTTTCTGAGGCTACAGTCTTCTTCTCCCATCACATCTACTACCGAAATGCCAACATTGAGAAGACGTGGAACACTGAGACGGCTTTGGAGAAAAACCCGCTTCCTACGAAATAGGTTGATTCCCGAGTGAGTTTGAGGAGCAAACAAATCTTCACGAACGTATTATCTTCCACTGGGAGCCCCACAGGCTACTCTGACATTCATATTCCCTTAGATCTTCAGAGACTTGGAGGCCAGGTCGCGTAGCGTGGCCCAGCGGCCTTCCAACGTCCGGATACGCTTTCCTCGCAGAACGCAGAGTTTGGCGAAAACAGTGGTAGCCAAGCTTACTCTCGGGCACAGTTGGCATAGTCCTGTGCTTCCGTTCACTCATTTGCTTTGGGGAACGTGATTGCACAAGTCTGTGCCTAGCAAAGTTACCGCCAAGGTGATCATACAGAAAACCCATTGAAACGACCTGCTAAATCGGTGGCTTCTAGCGGCATCCCACACATTTCGCACTCTACTGAAACGAGTCCATTGACCTAGTGTTACCCGCTGGAGATGAAGTCTTCTAATAAGGCACTTGTACGAAACATCCTGATTCCCTCGTTGTTTGGAAGCTTTCCATGAATTCCTTGCTGTTCTATCAGAAGGAAATTCAATCGAATAGAGTCAGTGGGCTGTGAGCTTCATGGGCATATCTACGTTCGAGAAACAGTTTTGTCCACAAGACATAGTAGTGAGTAGCTGCAGGAGATCTTCGGCCTCTGCTATTCTCCTGGAAAACATAGAGCGGCGAAAAGCCCACACTCGCAGCTCATTGTCCTGCGAAGGTCTGAAACTGCTATGCTCCTGTTCATTCACTACGGATTGAAAATGATTTCAGTAGCATTTAGTTTAGGACACAACCCACAGCTCGGATATATCAGAAGATTTCTGTTTAAAGATAGAGTTAGGGTTAGGGCTAGCATTACGATTACGGTAAGGATAAGCTTTATTATTAGGGTAGGGATAGGGATAGGGATAGGGATAGGGATAGGGTTAGGGTTAGGGTTAGGGATAGGGTTACGGTTAGGGTTAGGGTTAGGGTTAGGGTTAGCGTTAGCGTCAGGGTTAGGGATAGGGATAGGTTTAGCATTAGCGTTTGGGTTAACGTTACATATAGGTTTAGGGCCAGGGCTAAAGGTAGATGACGGCCACAGGTAGAGGAGTGTGTGTCCTAGAAGATCGTGCATTTCATAGCTCTCTTAGTTCTTCTGTGCTTTCATTGAGTCCGTTGAGGACGAGAAAGTGATTCTGTAGATCGTTGCACTGAAACACAGCCAGGTAAAAGATAACAGAGCAAAAGAGCTGATCATAAGTGCTGAAGAGGGTATGTGATATGGTGCAAGGCACTCATTTCCAATTCAACTGATACGAGCACATTGATCTAGAGCTGCGTTCATGCTTAAA
Organism: Desmodus rotundus; assembly: GCF_022682495.2. Classification (NCBI taxonomy): domain Eukaryota; kingdom Metazoa; phylum Chordata; class Mammalia; order Chiroptera; family Phyllostomidae; genus Desmodus; species Desmodus rotundus. Next base: position 59,869,345 of record NC_071395.1, read on the forward strand.
GCCACTTCTCAGGAACATGTTCATTTCCGAGTAACTTGGCAGCTTTCAAACCGTTCACTCCTGTGCTGTGTGAGAGAGTCACTCGAATAGAGTAAGGGGACTGCTAGCTGCACATGCATTTCTACGTTGAAAACACTGTATGGGCAAAGTGAGGTAGTAGGCTGTTGCCTCTCTTCTTCCTGGGGCTACGCTTTTCTGATGGAAAAAGTACCTAGGAGAAAACTCTACTGTGGAAGCTCATTCCGCTTCAAGGATCACAAAGTGCTAGCTAGGCTAGCATTCCCTCCGTTGCTGACGGGAAATCATTTCCGTAGCTCTTGGGCTATGACACGAGCCAGAGATTCTATATTGCAGCAAGGTTCTTGGACAGGATGCTGACAAGAGTACGTACTATGTGACACACCACTGCTTGCATCTCCTACTGAAATGAGAACATTGCTAACACGTCAAATAGTGTGGATGGCTTTTGTAGAGAACACTTTTCGCACGACTTGATATAATTCCTGAATGGTGCAGGGGAGCGCAAAGTCTTCCCTGCTGTATTCTCAGAGTGGTATGAGTGGCCTGGTAGGCCCATGGCGTACTTTTAGCTTCTTCCTCTTTGAATGCTTCACGAACGGGTGGAGTCCGAGGGACGTAGTATAGTCTCCATGGTTTCTGAGGCTACAGTCTTCTTCTCCCATCACATCTACTACCGAAATGCCAACATTGAGAAGACGTGGAACACTGAGACGGCTTTGGAGAAAAACCCGCTTCCTACGAAATAGGTTGATTCCCGAGTGAGTTTGAGGAGCAAACAAATCTTCACGAACATATTATCTTCCACTGGGAGCCCCACAGGCTACTCTGACATTCATATTCCCTTAGATCTTCAGAGACTTGGAGGCCAGGTCGCGTAGCGTGGCCCAGCGGCCTTCCAACGTCCGGATACGCTTTCCTCGCAGAACGCAGAGTTTGGCCAAAACAGTGCTAGCCAAGCTTACTCTTGGGCACAGTTTGCATCGTCCTGTGCTTCCGTTCACTCATTTGCTTTGGGGAACGTGATTGCACAAGTCTGTGCCTAGCAAAGTTACCGCCAAGGTGATCATACAGAAAACCCATTGAAACGACCTGCTAAATCGGTGGCTTCTAGCGGCATCCCACACATTTCGCACTCTACTGAAACGAGTCCATTGACCTAGTGTTACCCGCTGGAGATGAAGTCTTCTAATAAGGCACTTGTATGAAACATCCTGATTCCCTCGTTGTTTGGAAGATTTCCATGAATTCCTTGCTGTTCTATCAGAAGGAAATTCAATCGAATAGAGTCAGTGGGCTGTGAGCTTCATGGGCATATCTACGTTCGAGAAACAGTTTTGTCCACAAGACATAGTAGTGAGTAGCTGCAGGAGATCTTCGGCCTCTGCTATTCTCCTGGAAAACATAGAGCAGCAAAAAGCCCACACTCGCAGCTCATTGTCCTGCGAAGGTCTGAAACTGCTATGCTCCTGTTCATTCACTACGGATTGAAAATGATTTCAGTAGCATTTAGTTTAGGACACAACCCACAGCTCGGATATATCAGAAGATTTCTGTTTAAAGATAGAGTTAGGGTTAGGGCTAGCATTACGATTACGGTAAGGATAAGCTTTATTATTAGGGTAGGGATAGGGATAGGGATAGGGATAGGGATAGGGATAGGGTTAGGGTTAGGGTTAGGGATAGGGTTACGGTTAGGGTTAGGGTTAGGGTTAGGGTTAGCGTTAGCGTCAGGGTTAGGGATAGGGATAGGTTTAGCATTAGCGTTTGGGTTAATGTTATATATAGGTTTAGGGCCAGGGCTAAAGCTAGATGACGGCCACAGGTAGAGGAGTGTGTGTCCTAGAAGATCGTGCATTTCATAGCTCTCTTAGTTCTTCTGTGCTTTCATTGAGTCCGTTGAGGACGAGAAAGTGATTCTGTAGATCGTTGCACTGAAACACAGCCAGGTAAAAGATAACTGAGCAAAAGAGCTGATCATAAGTGCTGAAGAGGGTATGTGATATGGTGCAAGGCACTCCTTTCCAATTCAACTGATACGAGCACATTGATCTAGAGCTGCGTTCATGCTTAAAGCCACTTCTCAGGAACATGTTCATTCCCGAGTAACTTGGCAGCTTTCAAGCCGTTCACTCCTGTGCTTTGTGAGAGAGTCACTCGAATAGAGTAAGGGGACTGCTAGCTGCACATGCATTTCTACGTTGAAAACACTGTATGGGCAAAGTGAGGTAGTAGGCTGTTGCCTCTCTTCTTCCTGGGGCTACGCTTTTCTGATGGAAAAAGTACCTAGGAGAAAACTCTACTGTGGAAGCTCGTTGCGCTTGAAGGATCACAAAGTGCTAGCTAGGCTAGCATTCCCTCCGTTGCTGACGGGAAATCATTTCCGTAGCTCTTGGGCTATGACACGCGCCATAGATCCTATATTGCAGCAAGGTTCTTGGACAGGATGCTGACAAGAGTACGTACTATGTGACACACCACTGCTTGCATCTCCTACTGAAATGAGAACATTGCTAACACGTCAAATAGTGTGGATGGCTTTTGTAGAGAACACTTTTCGCACGACTTGATATAATTCCTGAATGGTGCAGGGGAGCGCAAAGTCTTCCCTGCTGTATTCTCAGAGTGGAATGAGTGGCCTGGTAGGCCCATGGCGTACTTTTAGCTTCTTCCTCTTTGAATGCTTCACGAACGGGTGGAGTCCGAGGGACGTAGTATAGTCTCCATGGTTTCTGAGGCTACAGTCTTCTTCTCCCATCACATCTACTACCGAAATGCCAACATTGAGAAGACGTGGAACACTGAGACGGCTTTGGAGAAAAACCCGCTTCCTACGAAATAGGTTGATTCCCGAGTGAGTTTGAGGAGCAAACAAATCTTCACGAACGTATTATCTTCCACTGGGAGCCCCACAGGCTACTCTGACATTCATATTCCCTTAGATCTTCAGAGACTTGGAGGCCAGGTCGCGTAGCGTGGCCCAGCGGCCTTCCAACGTCCGGATACGCTTTCCTCGCAGAACGCAGAGTTTGGCGAAAACAGTGGTAGCCAAGCTTACTCTCGGGCACAGTTGGCATAGTCCTGTGCTTCCGTTCACTCATTTGCTTTGGGGAACGTGATTGCACAAGTCTGTGCCTAGCAAAGTTACCGCCAAGGTGATCATACAGAAAACCCATTGAAACGACCTGCTAAATCGGTGGCTTCTAGCGGCATCCCACACATTTCGCACTCTACTGAAACGAGTCCATTGACCTAGTGTTACCCGCTGGAGATGAAGTCTTCTAATAAGGCACTTGTACGAAACATCCTGATTCCCTCGTTGTTTGGAAGCTTTCCATGAATTCCTTGCTGTTCTATCAGAAGGAAATTCAATCGAATAGAGTCAGTGGGCTGTGAGCTTCATGGGCATATCTACGTTCGAGAAACAGTTTTGTCCAGAAGACATAGTAGTGAGTAGCTGCAGGAGATCTTCGGCCTCTGCTATTCTCCTGGAAAACATAGAGCGGCGAAAAGCCCACACTCGCAGCTCATTGTCCTGCGAAGGTCTGAAACTGCTATGCTCCTGTTCATTCACTACGGATTGAAAATGATTTTAGTAGCATTTAGTTTAGGACACAACCCACAGCTCGGATATATCAGAAGATTTCTGTTTAAAGATAGAGTTAGGGTTAGGGCTAGCATTACGATTACGGTAAGGATAAGCTTTATTATTAGGGTAGGGATAGGGATAGGGATAGGGATAGGGATAGGGATAGGGATAGGGTTAGGGTTAGGGTTAGGGTTAGCGTTAGGGTTAGGGATTGGGATAGGTTTAGCATTAGCGTTTGGGTTAACGTTACATATAGGTTTAGGGCCAGGGCTAAAGGTAGATGACGGCCACAGGTAGAGGAGTGTGTGTCCTAGAAGATCGTGCATTTCATAGCTCTCTTAGTTCTTCTGTGCTTTCATTGAGTCCGTTGAGGACGAGAAAGTGATTCTGTAGATCGTTGCACTGAAACACAGCCAGGTAAAAGATAACAGAGCAAAAGAGCTGATCATAAATGCTGAAGAGGGTATGTGATATGGTGCAAGGCACTCATTTCCAATTCAACTGATACGAGCACATTGATCTAGAGCTGCGTTCATGCTTAAAGCCACTTCTCAGGAACATGTTCATTCCCGAGTAACTTGGCAGCTTTCAAGCCTTTCACTCCTGTGCTGTGTGAGAGAGTCACTCGAAAAGAGTAAGGGGACTGCTAGCTGCACATGCATTTCTACGTTGAAAACACTGTATGGGCAAAGTGAGGTAGTAGGCTGTTGCCTCTCTTCTTCCTGGGGCTACGCTTTTCTGATGGAAAAAGTACCTAGGAGAAAACTCTACTGTGGAAGCTCATTCCGCTTCAAGGATCACAAAGTGCTAGCTAGGCTAGCATTCCCTCCGTTGCTGACGGGAAATCATTTCCGTAGCTCTTGGGCTATGACACGCGCCAGAGATCCTATATTGCAGCAAGGTTCTTGGACAGGATGCTGACAAGAGTACGTACTATGTGACACACCACTGCTTGCATCTCCTACTGAAATGAGAACATTGCTAACACGTCAAATAGTGTGGATGGCTTTTGTTGAGAACACTTTTCGCACGACTTGATATAATTCCTGAATGGTGCAGGGGAGCGCAAAGTCTTCCCTGCTGTATTCTCAGAGAGGAATGAGTGGCCTGGTAGGCCCATGGCGTACTTTTAGCTTCTTCCTCTTTGAATGCTTCACGAACGGGTGGAGTCCGAGGGACGTAGTATAGTCTCCATGGTTTCTGAGGCTACAGTCTTCTTCTCCCATCACATCTACTACCGAAATGCCAACATTGAGAAGACGTGGAACACTGAGACGGCTTTGGAGAAAAACCCGCTTCCTACGAAATAGGTTGATTCACGAGTGAGTTTGAGGAGCAAACAAATCTTCACGAACATATTATCTTCCACTGGGAGCCCCACAGGCTACTCTGACATTCATACTCCCTTAGATCTTCAGAGACATGGAGGCCAGGTCGCGTAGCGTGGCCCAGCGGCCTTCCAACGTCCGGATACGCTTTCCTCGCAGAACGCAGAGTTTGGCGGAAACAGTGGTAGCCAAGCTTACTCTTGGGCACAGTTGGCATCGTCCTGTGCTTCCGTTCACTCATTTGCTTTGGGGAACGTGATTGCACAAGTCTGTGCCTAGCAAAGTTACCGCCAAGGTGATCATACAGAAAACCCATTGAAACGACCTGCTAAATCGGTGGCTTCTAGCGGCATCCCACACATTTCGCACTCTACTGAAACGAGTCCATTGACCTAGTGTTACCCGCTGGAGATGAAGTCTTCTAATAAGGCACTTGTACGAAACATCCTGATTCCCTCGTTGTTTGGAAGCTTTCCATGAATTCCTTGCTGTTCTATCAGAAGGAAATTCAATCGAATAGAGTCAGTGGGCTGTGAGCTTCATGGGCATATCTACGTTCGAGAAACAGTTTTGTCCACAAGACATAGTAGTGAGTAGCTGCAGGAGATCTTCGGCCTCTGCTATTCTCCTGGAAAACATAGAGCGGCGAAAAGCCCACACTCGCAGCTCATAGTCCGGCGAAGGTCTGAAACTGCTATGCTCCTGTTCATTCACTACGGATTGAAAATGATTTCAGTAGCATTTAGTTTAGGACACAACCCACAGCTCGGATATATCAGAAGATTTCTGTTTAAAGATAGAGTTAGGGTTAGGGCTAGCATTACGATTACGGTAAGGATAAGCTTTATTATTAGGGTAGGGATAGGGATAGGGATAGGGATAGGGATAGGGTTAGGGTTAGGGTTAGGGTTAGGGATAGGGTTACGGTTAGGGTTAGGGTTAGGGTTAGGGTTAGCGTTAGCGTCAGGGTTAGGGATAGGGATAGGTTTAGCATTAGCGTTTGGGTTAATGTTACATATAGGTTTAGGGCCAGGGCTAAAGGTAGATGACGGCCACAGGTAGAGGAGTGTGTGTCCTAGAAGATCGTGCATTTCATAGTTCTCTTAGTTCTTCTGTGCTTTCATTGCGTCCGTTGAGGACGAGAAAGTGATTCTGTACATCGTTGCACTGAAACACAGCCAGGTAAAAGATAACAGAGCAAAAGAGCTGATCATAAGTGCTGAAGAGGGTATGTGATATGGTGCAAGGCACTCATTTCCAATTCAACTGATACGAGCACATTGATCTAGAGCTGCGTTCATGCTTAAAGCCACTTCTAAGGAACATGTTCATTCCCGAGTAACTTGGCAGCTTTCAAACCGTTCATTCCTGTGCTGTGTGAGAGAGTCACTCGAATAGAGTAAGGGGACTGCTAGCTGCACATGCATTTCTACGTTGAAAACACTGTATGGGCAAAGTGAGGTAGTAGGCTGTTGCCTCTCTTCTTCCTGGGGCTACGCTTTTCTGATGGAAAAAGTACCTAGGAGAAAACTCTACTGTGGAAGCTCATTGCGCTTCAAGGATCACAAAGTGCTAGCTAGGCTAGCATTCCCTCCGTTGCTGACGGGAAATCATTTCCGTAGCTCTTGGGCTATGACACGAGCCAGAGATCCTATATTGCAGCAAGGTTCTTGGACAGGATGCTGACAAGAGTACGTACTATGTGACACACCACTGCTTGCATCTCCTACTGAAATGAGAACATTGCTAACACGTCAAATAGTGTGGATGGCTTTTGTAGAGAACACTTTTCGCACGACTTGATATAATTCCTGAATGGTGCAGGGGAGCGCAAAGTCTTCCCTGCTGTATTCTCAGAGTGGAATGAGTGGCCTGGTAGGCCCATGGCGTACTTTTAGCTTCTTCCTCTTTGAATGCTTCACGAACGGGTGGAGTCCGAGGGACGTAGTATAGTCTCCATGGTTTCTGAGGCTACAGTCTTCTTCTCCCATCACATCCACTACCGAAATGCCAACATTGAGAAGACGTGGAACACTGAGACGGCTTTGGAGAAAAACCCGCTTCCTACGAAATAGGTTGATTCCCGAGTGAGTTTGAGGAGCAAACACATCTTCACGAACGTATTATCTTGCACTGGGAGCCCCACAGGCTACTCTGACATTCATATTCCCTTAGATCTTCAGAGACTTGGAGGCCAGGTCGCGTAGCGTGGCCCAGCGGCCTTCCAACGTCCGGATACGCTTTCCTCGCAGAACGCAGAGTTTGGCGAAAACAGTGGTAGCCAAGCTTACTCTCGGGCACAGTTGGCATAGTCCTGTGCTTCCGTTCACTCATTTGCTTTGGGGAACGTGATTGCACAAGTCTGTGCCTAGCAAAGTTACCGCCAAGGTGATCATACAGAAAACCCATTGAAACGACCTGCTAAATCGGTGGCTTCTAGCGGCATCCCACACATTTCGCACTCTACTGAAACGAGTCCATTGACCTAGTGTTACCCGCTGGAGATGAAGTCTTCTAATAAGGCACTTGTACGAAACATCCTGATTCCCTCGTTGTTTGGAAGCTTTCCATGAATTCCTTGCTGTTCTATCAGAAGGAAATTCAATCGAATAGAGTCAGTGGGCTGTGAGCTTCATGGGCATATCTACGTTCGAGAAACAGTTTTGTCCAGAAGACATAGTAGTGAGTAGCTGCAGGAGATCTTCGGCCTCTGCTATTCTCCTGGAAAACATAGAGCGGCGAAAAGCCCACACTCGCAGCTCATTGTCCTGCGAAGGTCTGAAACTGCTATGCTCCTGTTCATTCACTACGGATTGAAAATGATTTTAGTAGCATTTAGTTTAGGACACAACCCACAGCTCGGATATATCAGAAGATTTCTGTTTAAAGATAGAGTTAGGGTTAGGGCTAGCATTACGATTACGGTAAGGATAAGCTTTATTATTAGGGTAGGGATAGGGATAGGGATAGGGATAGGGATAGGGATAGGGTTAGGGTTAGGGTTAGGGTTAGCGTTAGCGTTAGGGTTAGGGATAGGGATAGGTTTAGCATTAGCGTTTGGGTTAACGTTACATATAGGTTTAGGGCCAGGGCTAAAGGTAGATGACGGCCACAGGTAGAGGAGTGTGTGTCCTAGAAGATCGTGCATTTCATAGCTCTCTTAGTTCTTCTGTGCTTTCATTGAGTCCGTTGAGGACGAGAAAGTGATTCTGTAGATCGTTGCACTGAAACACAGCCAGGTAAAAGATAACAGAGCAAAAGAGCTGATCATAAATGCTGAAGAGGGTATGTGATATGGTGCAAGGCACTCATTTCCAATTCAACTGATACGAGCACATTGATCTAGAGCTGCGTTCATGCTTAAAGCCACTTCTCAGGAACATGTTCATTCCCGAGTAACTTGGCAGCTTTCAAGCCTTTCACTCCTGTGCTGTGTGAGAGAGTCACTCGAAAAGAGTAAGGGGACTGCTAGCTGCACATGCATTTCTACGTTGAAAACACTGTATGGGCAAAGTGAGGTAGTAGGCTGTTGCCTCTCTTCTTCCTGGGGCTACGCTTTTCTGATGGAAAAAGTACCTAGGAGAAAACTCTACTGTGGAAGCTCGTTGCGCTTGAAGGATCACAAAGTGCTAGCTAGGCTAGCATTCCCTCCGTTGCTGACGGGAAATCATTTCCGTAGCTCTTGGGCTATGACACGCGCCATAGATCCTATATTGCAGCAAGGTTCTTGGACAGGATGCTGACAAGAGTACGTACTATGTGACACACCACTGCTTGCATCTCCTACTGAAATGAGAACATTGCTAACACGTCAAATAGTGTGGATGGCTTTTGTAGAGAACACTTTTCGCACGACTTGATATAATTCCTGAATGGTGCAGGGGAGCGCAAAGTCTTCCCTGCTGTATTCTCAGAGTGGAATGAGTGGCCTGGTAGGCCCATGGCGTACTTTTAGCTTCTTCCTCTTTGAATGCTTCACGAACGGGTGGAGTCCGAGGGACGTAGTATAGTCTCCATGGTTTCTGAGGCTACAGTCTTCTTCTCCCATCACATCTACTACCGAAATGCCAACATTGAGAAGACGTGGAACACTGAGACGGCTTTGGAGAAAAACCCGCTTCCTACGAAATAGGTTGATTCCCGAGTGAGTTTGAGGAGCAAACAAATCTTCACGAACGTATTATCTTCCACTGGGAGCCCCACAGGCTACTCTGACATTCATATTCCCTTAGATCTTCAGAGACTTGGAGGCCAGGTCGCGTAGCGTGGCCCAGCGGCCTTCCAACGTCCGGATACGCTTTCCTCGCAGAACGCAGAGTTTGGCGAAAACAGTGGTAGCCAAGCTTACTCTCGGGCACAGTTGGCATAGTCCTGTGCTTCCGTTCACTCATTTGCTTTGGGGAACGTGATTGCACAAGTCTGTGCCTAGCAAAGTTACCGCCAAGGTGATCATACAGAAAACCCATTGAAACGACCTGCTAAATCGGTGGCTTCTAGCGGCATCCCACACATTTCGCACTCTACTGAAACGAGTCCATTGACCTAGTGTTACCCGCTGGAGATGAAGTCTTCTAATAAGGCACTTGTACGAAACATCCTGATTCCCTCGTTGTTTGGAAGCTTTCCATGAATTCCTTGCTGTTCTATCAGAAGGAAATTCAATCGAATAGAGTCAGTGGGCTGTGAGCTTCATGGGCATATCTACGTTCGAGAAACAGTTTTGTCCAGAAGACATAGTAGTGAGTAGCTGCAGGAGATCTTCGGCCTCTGCTATTCTCCTGGAAAACATAGAGCGGCGAAAAGCCCACACTCGCAGCTCATTGTCCTGCGAAGGTCTGAAACTGCTATGCTCCTGTTCATTCACTACGGATTGAAAATGATTTTAGTAGCATTTAGTTTAGGACACAACCCACAGCTCGGATATATCAGAAGATTTCTGTTTAAAGATAGAGTTAGGGTTAGGGCTAGCATTACGATTACGGTAAGGATAAGCTTTATTATTAGGGTAGGGATAGGGATAGGGATAGGGATAGGGATAGGGATAGGGTTAGGGTTAGGGTTAGGGTTAGCGTTAGCGTTAGGGTTAGGGATAGGGATAGGTTTAGCATTAGCGTTTGGGTTAACGTTACATATAGGTTTAGGGCCAGGGCTAAAGGTAGATGACGGCCACAGGTAGAGGAGTGTGTGTCCTAGAAGATCGTGCATTTCATAGCTCTCTTAGTTCTTCTGTGCTTTCATTGAGTCCGTTGAGGACGAGAAAGTGATTCTGTAGATCGTTGCACTGAAACACAGCCAGGTAAAAGATAACAGAGCAAAAGAGCTGATCATAAATGCTAAAGAGGGTATGTGATATGGTGCAAGGCACTCATTTCCAATTCAACTGATACGAGCACATTGATCTAGAGCTGCGTTCATGCTTAAAGCCACTTCTCAGGAACATGTTCATTCCCGAGTAACTTGGCAGCTTTCAAGCCTTTCACTCCTGTGCTGTGTGAGAGAGTCACTCGAAAAGAGTAAGGGGACTGCTAGCTGCACATGCATTTCTACGTTGAAAACACTGTATGGGCAAAGTGAGGTAGTAGGCTGTTGCCTCTCTTCTTCCTGGGGCTACGCTTTTCTGATGGAAAAAGTACCTAGGAGAAAACTCTACTGTGGAAGCTCATTGCGCTTCAAGGATCACAAAGTGCTAGCTAGGCTAGCATTCCCTCCGTTGCTGACGGGAAATCATTTCCGTAGCTCTTGGGCTATGACACGCGCCAGAGATCCTATATTGCAGCAAGGTTCTTGGACAGGATGCTGACAAGAGTACGTACTATGTGACACACCACTGCTTGCATCTCCTACTGAAATGAGAACATTGCTAACACGTCAAATAGTGTGGATGGCTTTTGTAGAGAACACTTTTCGCACGACTTGATATAATTCCTGAATGGTGCAGGGGAGCGCAAAGTCTTCCCTGCTGTATTCTCAGAGAGGAATGAGTGGCCTGGTAGGCCCATGGCGTACTTTTAGCTTCTTCCTCTTTGAATGCTTCACGAACGGGTGGAGTCCGAGGGACGTAGTATAGTCTCCATGGTTTCTGAGGCTACAGTCTTCTTCTCCCATCACATCTACTACCGAAATGCCAACATTGAGAAGACGTGGAACACTGAGACGGCTTTGGAGAAAAACCCGCTTCCTACGAAATAGGTTGATTCACGAGTGAGTTTGAGGAGCAAACAAATCTTCACGAACATATTATCTTCCACTGGGAGCCCCACAGGCTACTCTGACATTCATACTCCCTTAGATCTTCAGAGACTTGGAGGCCAGGTCGCGTAGCGTGGCCCAGCGGCCTTCCAACGTCCGGATACGCTTTCCTCGCAGAACGCAGAGTTTGGCGGAAACAGTGGTAGCCAAGCTTACTCTTGGGCACAATTGGCATCGTCCTGTGCTTCCGTTCACTCATTTGCTTTGGGGAACGTGATTGCACAAGTCTGTGCCTAGCAAAGTTACCGCCAAGGTGATCATACAGAAAACCCATTGAAACGACCTGCTAAATCGGTGGCTTCTAGCGGCATCCCACACATTTCGCACTCTACTGAAACGAGTCCATTGACCTAGTGTTACCCGCTGGAGATGAAGTCTTCTAATAAGGCACTTGTACGAAACATCCTGATTCCCTCGTTGTTTGGAAGCTTTCCATGAATTCCTTGCTGTTCTATCAGAAGGAAATTCAATCGAATAGAGTCAGTGGGCTGTGAGCTTCATGGGCATATCTACGTTCGAGAAACAGTTTTGTCCACAAGACATAGTAGTGAGTAGCTGCAGGAGATCTTCGGCCTCTGCTATTCTCCTGGAAAACATAGAGCGGCGAAAAGCCCACACTCGCAGCTCATAGTCCTGCGAAGGTCTGAAACTGCTATGCTCCTGTTCATTCACTACGGATTGAAAATGATTTCAGTAGCATTTAGTTTAGGACACAACCCACAGCTCGGATATATCAGAAGATTTCTGTTTAAAGATAGAGTTAGGGTTAGGGCTAGCATTACGATTACGGTAAGGATAAGCTTTATTATTAGGGTAGGGATAGGGATAGGGATAGGGATAGGGATAGGGTTAGGGTTAGGGTTAGGGTTAGGGATAGGGTTACGGTTAGGGTTAGGGTTAGGGTTAGGGTTAGCGTTAGCGTCAGGGTTAGGGATAGGGATAGGTTTAGCATTAGCGTTTGGGTTAATGTTACATATAGGTTTAGGGCCAGGGCTAAAGGTAGATGACGGCCACAGGTAGAGGAGTGTGTGTCCTAGAAGATCGTGCATTTCATAGTTCTCTTAGTTCTTCTGTGCTTTCATTGCGTCCGTTGAGGACGAGAAAGTGATTCTGTACATCGTTGCACTGAAACACAGCCAGGTAAAAGATAACAGAGCAAAAGAGCTGATCATAAGTGCTGAAGAGGGTATGTGATATGGTGCAAGGCACTCATTTCCAATTCAACTGATACGAGCACATTGATCTAGAGCTGCGTTCATGCTTAAAGCCACTTCTCAGGAACATGTTCATTCCCGAGTAACTTGGCAGCTTTCAAACCGTTCATTCCTGTGCTGTGTGAGAGAGTCACTCGAATAGAGTAAGGGGACTGCTAGCTGCACATGCATTTCTACGTTGAAAACACTGTATGGGCAAAGTGAGGTAGTAGGCTGTTGCCTCTCTTCTTCCTGGGGCTACGCTTTTCTGATGGAAAAAGTACCTAGGAGAAAACTCTACTGTGGAAGCTCATTGCGCTTCAAGGATCACAAAGTGCTAGCTAGGCTAGCATTCCCTCCGTTGCTGACGGGAAATCATTTCCGTAGCTCTTGGGCTATGACACGAGCCAGAGATCCTATATTGCAGCAAGGTTCTTGGACAGGATGCTGACAAGAGTACGTACTATGTGACACACCACTGCTTGCATCTCCTACTGAAATGAGAACATTGCTAACACGTCAAATAGTGTGGATGGCTTTTGTAGAGAACACTTTTCGCACGACTTGATATAATTCCTGAATGGTGCAGGGGAGCGCAAAGTCTTCCCTGCTGTATTCTCAGAGTGGAATGAGTGGCCTGGTAGGCCCATGGCGTACTTTTAGCTTCTTCCTCTTTGAATGCTTCACGAACGGGTGGAGTCCGAGGGACGTAGTATAGTCTCCATGGTTTCTGAGGCTACAGTCTTCTTCTCCCATCACATCCACTACCGAAATGCCAACATTGAGAAGACGTGGAACACTGAGACGGCTTTGGAGAAAAACCCGCTTCCTACGAAATAGGTTGATTCCCGAGTGAGTTTGAGGAGCAAACAAATCTTCACGAACGTATTATCTTCCACTGGGAGCCCCACAGGCTACTCTGACATTCATATTCCCTTAGATCTTCAGAGACTTGGAGGCCAGGTCGCGTAGCGTGGCCCAGCGGCCTTCCAACGTCCGGATACGCTTTCCTCGCAGAACGCAGAGTTTGGCGAAAACAGTGGTAGCCAAGCTTACTCTCGGGCACAGTTGGCATAGTCCTGTGCTTCCGTTCACTCATTTGCTTTGGGGAACGTGATTGCACAAGTCTGTGCCTAGCAAAGTTACCGCCAAGGTGATCATACAGAAAACCCATTGAAACGACCTGCTAAATCGGTGGCTTCTAGCGGCATCCCACACATTTCGCACTCTACTGAAACGAGTCCATTGACCTAGTGTTACCCGCTGGAGATGAAGTCTTCTAATAAGGCACTTGTACGAAACATCCTGATTCCCTCGTTGTTTGGAAGCTTTCCATGAATTCCTTGCTGTTCTATCAGAAGGAAATTCAATCGAATAGAGTCAGTGGGCTGTGAGCTTCATGGGCATATCTACGTTCGAGAAACAGTTTTGTCCAGAAGACATAGTAGTGAGTAGCTGCAGGAGATCTTCGGCCTCTGCTATTCTCCTGGAAAACATAGAGCGGCGAAAAGCCCACACTCGCAGCTCATTGTCCTGCGAAGGTCTGAAACTGCTATGCTCCTGTTCATTCACTACGGATTGAAAATGATTTTAGTAGCATTTAGTTTAGGACACAACCCACAGCTCGGATATATCAGAAGATTTCTGTTTAAAGATAGAGTTAGGGTTAGGGCTAGCATTACGATTACGGTAAGGATAAGCTTTATTATTAGGGTAGGGATAGGGATAGGGATAGGGATAGGGATAGGGATAGGGTTAGGGTTAGGGTTAGGGTTAGCGTTAGCGTTAGGGTTAGGGATAGGGATAGGTTTAGCATTAGCGTTTGGGTTAACGTTACATATAGGTTTAGGGCCAGGGCTAAAGGTAGATGACGGCCACAGGTAGAGGAGTGTGTGTCCTAGAAGATCGTGCATTTCATAGCTCTCTTAGTTCTTCTGTGCTTTCATTGAGTCCGTTGAGGACGAGAAAGTGATTCTGTAGATCGTTGCACTGAAACACAGCCAGGTAAAAGATAACAGAGCAAAAGAGCTGATCATAAATGCTGAAGAGGGTATGTGATATGGTGCAAGGCACTCATTTCCAATTCAACTGATACGAGCACATTGATCTAGAGCTGCGTTCATGCTTAAAGCCACTTCTCAGGAACATGTTCATTCCCGAGTAACTTGGCAGCTTTCAAGCCTTTCACTCCTGTGCTGTGTGAGAGAGTCACTCGAAAAGAGTAAGGGGACTGCTAGCTGCACATGCATTTCTACGTTGAAAACACTGTATGGGCAAAGTGAGGTAGTAGGCTGTTGCCTCTCTTCTTCCTGGGGCTACGCTTTTCTGATGGAAAAAGTACCTAGGAGAAAACTCTACTGTGGAAGCTCGTTGCGCTTGAAGGATCACAAAGTGCTAGCTAGGCTAGCATTCCCTCCGTTGCTGACGGGAAATCATTTCCGTAGCTCTTGGGCTATGACACGCGCCATAGATCCTATATTGCAGCAAGGTTCTTGGACAGGATGCTGACAAGAGTACGTACTATGTGACACACCACTGCTTGCATCTCCTACTGAAATGAGAACATTGCTAACACGTCAAATAGTGTGGATGGCTTTTGTAGAGAACACTTTTCGCACGACTTGATATAATTCCTGAATGGTGCAGGGGAGCGCAAAGTCTTCCCTGCTGTATTCTCAGAGTGGAATGAGTGGCCTGGTAGGCCCATGGCGTACTTTTAGCTTCTTCCTCTTTGAATGCTTCACGAACGGGTGGAGTCCGAGGGACGTAGTATAGTCTCCATGGTTTCTGAGGCTACAGTCTTCTTCTCCCATCACATCTACTACCGAAATGCCAACATTGAGAAGACGTGGAACACTGAGACGGCTTTGGAGAAAAACCCGCTTCCTACGAAATAGGTTGATTCCCGAGTGAGTTTGAGGAGCAAACAAATCTTCACGAACGTATTATCTTCCACTGGGAGCCCCACAGGCTACTCTGACATTCATATTCCCTTAGATCTTCAGAGACTTGGAGGCCAGGTCGCGTAGCGTGGCCCAGCGGCCTTCCAACGTCCGGATACGCTTTCCTCGCAGAACGCAGAGTTTGGCGAAAACAGTGGTAGCCAAGCTTACTCTCGGGCACAGTTGGCATAGTCCTGTGCTTCCGTTCACTCATTTGCTTTGGGGAACGTGATTGCACAAGTCTGTGCCTAGCAAAGTTACCGCCAAGGTGATCATACAGAAAACCCATTGAAACGACCTGCTAAATCGGTGGCTTCTAGCGGCATCCCACACATTTCGCACTCTACTGAAACGAGTCCATTGACCTAGTGTTACCCGCTGGAGATGAAGTCTTCTAATAAGGCACTTGTACGAAACATCCTGATTCCCTCGTTGTTTGGAAGCTTTCCATGAATTCCTTGCTGTTCTATCAGAAGGAAATTCAATCGAATAGAGTCAGTGGGCTGTGAGCTTCATGGGCATATCTACGTTCGAGAAACAGTTTTGTCCACAAGACATAGTAGTGAGTAGCTGCAGGAGATCTTCGGCCTCTGCTATTCTCCTGGAAAACATAGAGCGGCGAAAAGCCCACACTCGCAGCTCATAGTCCTGCGAAGGTCTGAAACTGCTATGCTCCTGTTCATTCACTACGGATTGAAAATGATTTCAGTAGCATTTAGTTTAGGACACAACCCACAGCTCGGATATATCAGAAGATTTCTGTTTAAAGATAGAGTTAGGGTTAGGGCTAGCATTACGATTACGGTAAGGATAAGCTTTATTATTAGGGTAGGGATAGGGATAGGGATAGGGATAGGGATAGGGTTAGGGTTAGGGTTAGGGTTAGGGATAGGGTTACGGTTAGGGTTAGGGTTAGGGTTAGGGTTAGCGTTAGCGTCAGGGTTAGGGATAGGGATAGGTTTAGCATTAGCGTTTGGGTTAATGTTACATATAGGTTTAGGGCCAGGGCTAAAGGTAGATGACGGCCACAGGTAGAGGAGTGTGTGTCCTAGAAGATCGTGCATTTCATAGTTCTCTTAGTTCTTCTGTGCTTTCATTGCGTCCGTTGAGGACGAGAAAGTGATTCTGTACATCGTTGCACTGAAACACAGCCAGGTAAAAGATAACAGAGCAAAAGAGCTGATCATAAGTGCTGAAGAGGGTATGTGATATGGTGCAAGGCACTCATTTCCAATTCAACTGATACGAGCACATTGATCTAGAGCTGCGTTCATGCTTAAAGCCACTTCTCAGGAACATGTTCATTCCCGAGTAACTTGGCAGCTTTCAAACCGTTCATTCCTGTGCTGTGTGAGAGAGTCACTCGAATAGAGTAAGGGGACTGCTAGCTGCACATGCATTTCTACGTTGAAAACACTGTATGGGCAAAGTGAGGTAGTAGGCTGTTGCCTCTCTTCTTCCTGGGGCTACGCTTTTCTGATGGAAAAAGTACCTAGGAGAAAACTCTACTGTGGAAGCTCATTGCGCTTCAAGGATCACAAAGTGCTAGCTAGGCTAGCATTCCCTCCGTTGCTGACGGGAAATCATTTCCGTAGCTCTTGGGCTATGACACGAGCCAGAGATCCTATATTGCAGCAAGGTTCTTGGACAGGATGCTGACAAGAGTACGTACTATGTGACACACCACTGCTTGCATCTCCTACTGAAATGAGAACATTGCTAACACGTCAAATAGTGTGGATGGCTTTTGTAGAGAACACTTTTCGCACGACTTGATATAATTCCTGAATGGTGCAGGGGAGCGCAAAGTCTTCCCTGCTGTATTCTCAGAGTGGAATGAGTGGCCTGGTAGGCCCATGGCGTACTTTTAGCTTCTTCCTCTTTGAATGCTTCACGAACGGGTGGAGTCCGAGGGACGTAGTATAGTCTCCATGGTTTCTGAGGCTACAGTCTTCTTCTCCCATCACATCCACTACCGAAATGCCAACATTGAGAAGACGTGGAACACTGAGACGGCTTTGGAGAAAAACCCGCTTCCTACGAAATAGGTTGATTCCCGAGTGAGTTTGAGGAGCAAACAAATCTTCACGAACGTATTATCTTCCACTGGGAGCCCCACAGGCTACTCTGACATTCATATTCCCTTAGATCTTCAGAGACTTGGAGGCCAGGTCGCGTAGCGTGGCCCAGCGGCCTTCCAACGTCCGGATACGCTTTCCTCGCAGAACGCAGAGTTTGGCGAAAACAGTGGTAGCCAAGCTTACTCTCGGGCACAGTTGGCATAGTCCTGTGCTTCCGTTCACTCATTTGCTTTGGGGAACGTGATTGCACAAGTCTGTGCCTAGCAAAGTTACCGCCAAGGTGATCATACAGAAAACCCATTGAAACGACCTGCTAAATCGGTGGCTTCTAGCGGCATCCCACACATTTCGCACTCTACTGAAACGAGTCCATTGACCTAGTGTTACCCGCTGGAGATGAAGTCTTCTAATAAGGCACTTGTACGAAACATCCTGATTCCCTCGTTGTTTGGAAGCTTTCCATGAATTCCTTGCTGTTCTATCAGAAGGAAATTCAATCGAATAGAGTCAGTGGGCTGTGAGCTTCATGGGCATATCTACGTTCGAGAAACAGTTTTGTCCAGAAGACATAGTAGTGAGTAGCTGCAGGAGATCTTCGGCCTCTGCTATTCTCCTGGAAAACATAGAGCGGCGAAAAGCCCACACTCGCAGCTCATTGTCCTGCGAAGGTCTGAAACTGCTATGCTCCTGTTCATTCACTACGGATTGAAAATGATTTTAGTAGCATTTAGTTTAGGACACAACCCACAGCTCGGATATATCAGAAGATTTCTGTTTAAAGATAGAGTTAGGGTTAGGGCTAGCATTACGATTACGGTAAGGATAAGCTTTATTATTAGGGTAGGGATAGGGATAGGGATAGGGATAGGGATAGGGATAGGGTTAGGGTTAGGGTTAGGGTTAGCGTTAGCGTTAGGGTTAGGGATAGGGATAGGTTTAGCATTAGCGTTTGGGTTAACGTTACATATAGGTTTAGGGCCAGGGCTAAAGGTAGATGACGGCCACAGGTAGAGGAGTGTGTGTCCTAGAAGATCGTGCATTTCATAGCTCTCTTAGTTCTTCTGTGCTTTCATTGAGTCCGTTGAGGACGAGAAAGTGATTCTGTAGATCGTTGCACTGAAACACAGCCAGGTAAAAGATAACAGAGCAAAAGAGCTGATCATAAATGCTGAAGAGGGTATGTGATATGGTGCAAGGCACTCATTTCCAATTCAACTGATACGAGCACATTGATCTAGAGCTGCGTTCATGCTTAAAGCCACTTCTCAGGAACATGTTCATTCCCGAGTAACTTGGCAGCTTTCAAGCCTTTCACTCCTGTGCTGTGTGAGAGAGTCACTCGAAAAGAGTAAGGGGACTGCTAGCTGCACATGCATTTCTACGTTGAAAACACTGTATGGGCAAAGTGAGGTAGTAGGCTGTTGCCTCTCTTCTTCCTGGGGCTACGCTTTTCTGATGGAAAAAGTACCTAGGAGAAAACTCTACTGTGGAAGCTCGTTGCGCTTGAAGGATCACAAAGTGCTAGCTAGGCTAGCATTCCCTCCGTTGCTGACGGGAAATCATTTCCGTAGCTCTTGGGCTATGACACGCGCCATAGATCCTATATTGCAGCAAGGTTCTTGGACAGGATGCTGACAAGAGTACGTACTATGTGACACACCACTGCTTGCATCTCCTACTGAAATGAGAACATTGCTAACACGTCAAATAGTGTGGATGGCTTTTGTAGAGAACACTTTTCGCACGACTTGATATAATTCCTGAATGGTGCAGGGGAGCGCAAAGTCTTCCCTGCTGTATTCTCAGAGTGGAATGAGTGGCCTGGTAGGCCCATGGCGTACTTTTAGCTTCTTCCTCTTTGAATGCTTCACGAACGGGTGGAGTCCGAGGGACGTAGTATAGTCTCCATGGTTTCTGAGGCTACAGTCTTCTTCTCCCATCACATCTACTACCGAAATGCCAACATTGAGAAGACGTGGAACACTGAGACGGCTTTGGAGAAAAACCCGCTTCCTACGAAATAGGTTGATTCCCGAGTGAGTTTGAGGAGCAAACAAATCTTCACGAACGTATTATCTTCCACTGGGAGCCCCACAGGCTACTCTGACATTCATATTCCCTTAGATCTTCAGAGACTTGGAGGCCAGGTCGCGTAGCGTGGCCCAGCGGCCTTCCAACGTCCGGATACGCTTTCCTCGCAGAACGCAGAGTTTGGCGAAAACAGTGGTAGCCAAGCTTACTCTCGGGCACAGTTGGCATAGTCCTGTGCTTCCGTTCACTCATTTGCTTTGGGGAACGTGATTGCACAAGTCTGTGCCTAGCAAAGTTACCGCCAAGGTGATCATACAGAAAACCCATTGAAACGACCTGCTAAATCGGTGGCTTCTAGCGGCATCCCACACATTTCGCACTCTACTGAAACGAGTCCATTGACCTAGTGTTACCCGCTGGAGATGAAGTCTTCTAATAAGGCACTTGTACGAAACATCCTGATTCCCTCGTTGTTTGGAAGCTTTCCATGAATTCCTTGCTGTTCTATCAGAAGGAAATTCAATCGAATAGAGTCAGTGGGCTGTGAGCTTCATGGGCATATCTACGTTCGAGAAACAGTTTTGTCCAGAAGACATAGTAGTGAGTAGCTGCAGGAGATCTTCGGCCTCTGCTATTCTCCTGGAAAACATAGAGCGGCGAAAAGCCCACACTCGCAGCTCATTGTCCTGCGAAGGTCTGAAACTGCTATGCTCCTGTTCATTCACTACGGATTGAAAATGATTTTAGTAGCATTTAGTTTAGGACACAACCCACAGCTCGGATATATCAGAAGATTTCTGTTTAAAGATAGAGTTAGGGTTAGGGCTAGCATTACGATTACGGTAAGGATAAGCTTTATTATTAGGGTAGGGATAGGGATAGGGATAGGGATAGGGATAGGGATAGGGATAGGGTTAGGGTTAGGGTTAGGGTTAGCGTTAGCGTTAGGGTTAGGGATAGGGATAGGTTTAGCATTAGCGTTTGGGTTAACGTTACATATAGGTTTAGGGCCAGGGCTAAAGGTAGATGACGGCCACAGGTAGAGGAGTGTGTGTCCTAGAAGATCGTGCATTTCATAGCTCTCTTAGTTCTTCTGTGCTTTCATTGAGTCCGTTGAGGACGAGAAAGTGATTCTGTAGATCGTTGCACTGAAACACAGCCAGGTAAAAGATAACAGAGCAAAAGAGCTGATCATAAATGCTAAAGAGGGTATGTGATATGGTGCAAGGCACTCATTTCCAATTCAACTGATACGAGCACATTGATCTAGAGCTGCGTTCATGCTTAAAGCCACTTCTCAGGAACATGTTCATTCCCGAGTAACTTGGCAGCTTTCAAGCCTTTCACTCCTGTGCTGTGTGAGAGAGTCACTCGAAAAGAGTAAGGGGACTGCTAGCTGCACATGCATTTCTACGTTGAAAACACTGTATGGGCAAAGTGAGGTAGTAGGCTGTTGCCTCTCTTCTTCCTGGGGCTACGCTTTTCTGATGGAAAAAGTACCTAGGAGAAAACTCTACTGTGGAAGCTCATTGCGCTTCAAGGATCACAAAGTGCTAGCTAGGCTAGCATTCCCTCCGTTGCTGACGGGAAATCATTTCCGTAGCTCTTGGGCTATGACACGCGCCAGAGATCCTATATTGCAGCAAGGTTCTTGGACAGGATGCTGACAAGAGTACGTACTATGTGACACACCACTGCTTGCATCTCCTACTGAAATGAGAACATTGCTAACACGTCAAATAGTGTGGATGGCTTTTGTAGAGAACACTTTTCGCACGACTTGATATAATTCCTGAATGGTGCAGGGGAGCGCAAAGTCTTCCCTGCTGTATTCTCAGAGAGGAATGAGTGGCCTGGTAGGCCCATGGCGTACTTTTAGCTTCTTCCTCTTTGAATGCTTCACGAACGGGTGGAGTCCGAGGGACGTAGTATAGTCTCCATGGTTTCTGAGGCTACAGTCTTCTTCTCCCATCACATCTACTACCGAAATGCCAACATTGAGAAGACGTGGAACACTGAGACGGCTTTGGAGAAAAACCCGCTTCCTACGAAATAGGTTGATTCCCGAGTGAGTTTGAGGAGCAAACAAATCTTCACGAACGTATTATCTTCCACTGGGAGCCCCACAGGCTACTCTGACATTCATATTCCCTTAGATCTTCAGAGACTTGGAGGCCAGGTCGCGTAGCGTGGCCCAGCAGCCTTCCAACGTCCGGATACGCTTTCCTCGCAGAACGCAGAGTTTGGCGAAAACAGTGGTAGCCAAGCTTACTCTCGGGCACAGTTGGCATAGTCCTGTGCTTCCGTTCACTCATTTGCTTTGGGGAACGTGATTGCACAAGTCTGTGCCTAGCAAAGTTACCGCCAAGGTGATCATACAGAAAACCCATTGAAACGACCTGCTAAATCGGTGGCTTCTAGCGGCATCCCACACATTTCGCACTCTACTGAAACGAGTCCATTGACCTAGTGTTACCCGCTGGAGATGAAGTCTTCTAATAAGGCACTTGTACGAAACATCCTGATTCCCTCGTTGTTTGGAAGCTTTCCATGAATTCCTTGCTGTTCTATCAGAAGGAAATTCAATCGAATAGAGTCAGTGGGCTGTGAGCTTCATGGGCATATCTACGTTCGAGAAACAGTTTTGTCCACAAGACATAGTAGTGAGTAGCTGCAGGAGATCTTCGGCCTCTGCTATTCTCCTGGAAAACATAGAGCGGCGAAAAGCCCACACTCGCAGCTCATTGTCCTGCGAAGGTCTGAAACTGCTATGCTCCTGTTCATTCACTACGGATTGAAAATGATTTCAGTAGCATTTAGTTTAGGACACAACCCACAGCTCGGATATATCAGAAGATTTCTGTTTAAAGATAGAGTTAGGGTTAGGGCTAGCATTACGATTACGGTAAGGATAAGCTTTATTATTAGGGTAGGGATAGGGATAGGGATAGGGATAGGGATAGGGTTAGGGTTAGGGTTAGGGTTAGGGATAGGGTTACGGTTAGGGTTAGGGTTAGGGTTAGGGTTAGCGTTAGCGTCAGGGTTAGGGATAGGGATAGGTTTAGCATTAGCGTTTGTGTTAATGTTACATATAGGTTTAGGGCCAGGGCTAAAGCTAGATGACGGCCACAGGTAGAGGAGTGTGTGTCCTAGAAGATCGTGCATTTCATAGCTCTCTTAGTTCTTCTGTGCTTTCATTGAGTCCGTTGAGGACGAGAAAGTGATTCTGTAGATCGTTGCACTGAAACACAGCCAGGTAAAAGATAACAGAGCAAAAGAGCTGATCATAAGTGCTGAAGAGGGTATGTGATATGGTGCAAGGCACTCATTTCCAGTTCAACTGATACGAGCACATTGATCTAGAGCTGCGTTCATGCTTAAAGCCACTTCTCAGGAACATGTTCATTCCCGAGTAACTTGGCAGCTTTCAAGCCTTTCACTCCTGTGCTGTGTGAGAGAGTCACTCGAATAGAGTAAGGGGACTGCTAGCTGCACATGCATTTCTACGTTGAAAACACTGTATGGGCAAAGTGAGGTAGTAGGCTGTTGCCTCTCTTCTTCCTGGGGCTACGCTTTTCTGATGGAAAAAGTACCTAGGAGAAAACTCTACTGTGGAAGCTCATTGCGCTTCAAGGATCACAAAGTGCTAGCTAGGCTAGCATTCCCTCCGTTGCTGACGGGAAATCATTTCCGTAGCTCTTGGGCTATGACACGAGCCAGAGATCCTATATTGCAGCAAGGTTCTTGGACAGGATGCTGACAAGAGTACGTACTATGTGACACACCACTGCTTGCATCTCCTACTGAAATGAGAACATTGCTAACACGTCAAATAGTGTGGATGGCTTTTGTAGAGAACACTTTTCGCACGACTTGATATAATTCCTGAATGGTGCAGGGGAGCGCAAAGTCTTCCCTGCTGTATTCTCAGAGTGGTATGAGTGGCCTGGTAGGCCCATGGCGTACTTTTAGCTTCTTCCTCTTTGAATGCTTCACGAACGGGTGGAGTCCGAGGGACGTAGTATAGTCTCCATGGTTTCTGAGGCTACAGTCTTCTTCTCCCATCACATCTACTACCGAAATGCCAACATTGAGAAGACGTGGAACACTGAGACGGCTTTGGAGAAAAACCCGCTTCCTACGAAATAGGTTGATTCACGAGTGAGTTTGAGGAGCAAACAAATCTTCACGAACATATTATCTTCCACTGGGAGCCCCACAGGCTACTCTGACATTCATATTCCCTTAGATCTTCAGAGACTTGGAGGCCAGGTCGCGTAGCGTGGCCCAGCGGCCTTCCAACGTCCGGATACGCTTTCCTCGCAGAACGCAGAGTTTGGCGGAAACAGTGGTAGCCAAGCTTACTCTTGGGCACAGTTGGCATCGTCCTGTGCTTCCGTTCACTCATTTGCTTTGGCGAACGTGATTGCACAAGTCTGTGCCTAGCAAAGTTACCGCCAAGGTGATCATACAGAAAACCCATTGAAACGACCTGCTAAATCGGTGGCTTCTAGCGGCATCCCACACATTTCGCACTCTACTGAAACGAGTCCATTGACCTAGTGTTACCCGCTGGAGATGAAGTCTTCTAATAAGGCACTTGTATGAAACATCCTGATTCCCTCGTTGTTTGGAAGCTTTCCATGAATTCCTTGCTGTTCTATCAGAAGGAAATTCAATCGAATAGAGTCAGTGGGCTGTGAGCTTCATGGGCATATCTACGTTCGAGAAACAGTTTTGTCCACAAGACATAGTAGTGAGTAGCTGCAGGAGATCTTCGGCCTCTGCTATTCTCCTGGAAAACATAGAGCGGCGAAAAGCCCACACTCGCAGCTCATTGTCCTGCGAAGGTCTGAAACTGCTATGCTCCTGTTCATTCACTACGGATTGAAAATGATTTCAGTAGCATTTAGTTTAGGACACAACCCACAGCTCGGATATATCAGAAGATTTCTGTTTAAAGATAGAGTTAGGGTTAGGGCTAGCATTACGATTACGGTAAGGATAAGCTTTATTATTAGGGTAGGGATAGGGATAGGGATAGGGATAGGGATAGGGTTAGGGTTAGGGTTAGGGTTAGCGTTAGCGTTAGGGTTAGGCATAGGGATAGGTTTAGCATTAGCGTTTGGGTTAATGTTACATATAGGTTTAGGGCCAGGGCTAAAGCTAGATGACGGCCACAGGTAGAGGAGTGTGTGTCCTAGAAGATCGTGCATTTCATAGCTCTCTTAGTTCTTCTGTGCTTTTATTGAGTCCGTTGAGGACGAGAAAGTGATTCTGTAGATCGTTGCACTGAAACACAGCCAGGTAAAAGATAACAGAGCAAAAGAGCTGATCATAAGTGCTGAAGAGGGTATGTGATATGGTGCAAGGCACTCATTTCCAATTCAACTGATACGAGCACATTGATCTAGAGCTGCGTTCATGCTTAAAGCCACTTCTCAGGAACATGTTCATTCCCGAGTAACTTGGCAGCTTTCAAACCGTTCACTCCTGTGCTGTGTGAGAGAGTCACTCGAATAGAGTAAGGGGACTGCTAGCTGCACATGCATTTCTACGTTGAAAACACTGTATGGGCAAAGTGAGGTAGTAGGCTGTTGCCTCTCTTCTTCCTGGGGCTACGCTTTTCTGATGGAAAAAGTACCTAGGAGAAAACTCTACTGTGGAAGCTCGTTGCGCTTGAAGGATCACAAAGTGCTAGCTAGGCTAGCATTCCCTCCGTTGCTGACGGGAAATCATTTCCGTAGCTCTTGGGCTATGACACGCGCCAGAGATCCTATATTGCAGCAAGGTTCTTGGACAGGATGCTGACAAGAGTACGTACTATGTGACACACCACTGCTTGCATCTCCTACTGAAATGAGAACATTGCTAACACGTCAAAAAATGTGGATGGCTTTTGTAGAGAACACTTTTCGCACGACTTGATATAATTCCTGAATGGTGCAGGGGAGCGCAAAGTCTTCCCTGCTGTATTCTCAGAGTGGAATGAGTGGCCTGGTAGGCCCATGGCGTACTTTTAGCTTCTTCCTCTTTGAATGCTTCACGAACGGGTGGAGTCCGAGGGACGTAGTATAGTCTCCATGGTTTCTGAGGCTACAGTCTTCTTCTCCCATCACATCTACTACCGAAATGCCAACATTGAGAAGACGTGGAACACTGAGACGGCTTTGGAGAAAAACCCGCTTCCTACGAAATAGGTTGATTCCCGAGTGAGTTTGAGGAGCAAACACATCTTCACGAACGTATTATCTTGCACTGGGAGCCCCACAGGCTACTCTGACATTCATATTCCCTTAGATCTTCAGAGACTTGGAGGCCAGGTCGCGTAGCGTGGCCCAGCGGCCTTCCAACGTCCGGATACGCTTTCCTCGCAGAACGCAGAGTTTGGCGAAAACAGTGGTAGCCAAGCTTACTCTCGGGCACAGTTGGCATAGTCCTGTGCTTCCGTTCACTCATTTGCTTTGGGGAACGTGATTGCACAAGTCTGTGCCTAGCAAAGTTACCGCCAAGGTGATCATACAGAAAACCCATTGAAACGACCTGCTAAATCGGTGGCTTCTAGCGGCATCCCACACATTTCGCACTCTACTGAAACGAGTCCATTGACCTAGTGTTACCCGGTGGACATGAAGTCTTCTAATAAGGCACTTGTACGAAACATCCTGATTCCCTCGTTGTTTGGAAGCTTTCCATGAATTCCTTGCTGTTCTATCAGAAGGAAATTCAATCGAATAGAGTCAGTGGGCTGTGAGCTTCATGGGCATATCTACGTTCGAGAAACAGTTTTGTCCACAAGACATAGTAGTGAGTAGCTGCAGGAGATCTTCGGCCTCTGCTATTCTCCTGGAAAACATAGAGCGGCGAAAAGCCCACACTCGCAGCTCATTGTCCTGCGAAGGTCTGAAACTGCTATGCTCCTGTTCATTCACTACGGATTGAAAATGATTTCAGTAGCATTTAGTTTAGGACACAACCCACAGCTCGGATATATCAGAAGATTTCTGTTTAAAGATAGAGTTAGGGTTAGGGCTAGCATTACGATTACGGTAAGGATAAGCTTTATTATTAGGGTAGGGATAGGGATAGGGATAGGGATAGGGATAGGGATAGGGTTAGGGTTAGGGTTAGGGATAGGGTTACGGTTAGGGTTAGGGTTAGGGTTAGGGTTAGCGTTAGCGTTAGGGTTAGGCATAGGGATAGGTTTAGCATTAGCGTTTGGGTTAATGTTACATATAGGTTTAGGGCCAGGGCTAAAGCTAGATGACGGCCACAGGTAGAGGAGTGTGTGTCCTAGAAGATCGTGCATTTCATAGCTCTCTTAGTTCTTCTGTGCTTTTATTGAGTCCGTTGAGGACGAGAAAGTGATTCTGTAGATCGTTGCACTGAAACACAGCCAGGTAAAAGATAACAGAGCAAAAGAGCTGATCATAAGTGCTGAAGAGGGTATGTGATATGGTGCAAGGCACTCATTTCCAATTCAACTGATACGAGCACATTGATCTAGAGCTGCGTTCATGCTTAAAGCCACTTCTCAGGAACATGTTCATTCCCGAGTAACTTGGCAGCTTTCAAACCGTTCACTCCTGTGCTGTGTGAGAGAGTCACTCGAATAGAGTAAGGGGACTGCTAGCTGCACATGCATTTCTACGTTGAAAACACTGTATGGGCAAAGTGAGGTAGTAGGCTGTTGCCTCTCTTCTTCCTGGGGCTACGCTTTTCTGATGGAAAAAGTACCTAGGAGAAAACTCTACTGTGGAAGCTCGTTGCGCTTGAAGGATCACAAAGTGCTAGCTAGGCTAGCATTCCCTCCGTTGCTGACGGGAAATCATTTCCGTAGCTCTTGGGCTATGACACGCGCCAGAGATCCTATATTGCAGCAAGGTTCTTGGACAGGATGCTGACAAGAGTACGTACTATGTGACACACCACTGCTTGCATCTCCTACTGAAATGAGAACATTGCTAACACGTCAAAAAATGTGGATGGCTTTTGTAGAGAACACTTTTCGCACGACTTGATATAATTCCTGAATGGTGCAGGGGAGCGCAAAGTCTTCCCTGCTGTATTCTCAGAGTGGAATGAGTGGCCTGGTAGGCCCATGGCGTACTTTTAGCTTCTTCCTCTTTGAATGCTTCACGAACGGGTGGAGTCCGAGGGACGTAGTATAGTCTCCATGGTTTCTGAGGCTACAGTCTTCTTCTCCCATCACATCTACTACCGAAATGCCAACATTGAGAAGACGTGGAACACTGAGACGGCTTTGGAGAAAAACCCGCTTCCTACGAAATAGGTTGATTCCCGAGTGAGTTTGAGGAGCAAACACATCTTCACGAACATATTATCTTCCACTGGGAGCCCCACAGGCTACTCTGACATTCATATTCCCTTAGATCTTCAGAGACTTGGAGGCCAGGTCGCGTAGCGTGGCCCAGCGGCCTTCCAACGTCCGGATACGCTTTCCTCGCAGAACGCAGAGTTTGGCGAAAACAGTGGTAGCCAAGCTTACTCTCGGGCACAGTTGGCATAGTCCTGTGCTTCCGTTCACTCATTTGCTTTGGGGAACGTGATTGCACAAGTCTGTGCCTAGCAAAGTTACCGCCAAGGTGATCATACAGAAAACCCATTGAAACGACCTGCTAAATCGGTGGCTTCTAGCGGCATCCCACACATTTCGCACTCTACTGAAACGAGTCCATTGACCTAGTGTTACCCGGTGGACATGAAGTCTTCTAATAAGGCACTTGTACGAAACATCCTGATTCCCTCGTTGTTTGGAAGCTTTCCATGAATTCCTTGCTGTTCTATCAGAAGGAAATTCAATCGAATAGAGTCAGTGGGCTGTGAGCTTCATGGGCATATCTACGTTCGAGAAACAGTTTTGTCCACAAGACATAGTAGTGAGTAGCTGCAGGAGATCTTCGGCCTCTGCTATTCTCCTGGAAAACATAGAGCGGCGAAAAGCCCACACTCGCAGCTCATTGTCCTGCGAAGGTCTGAAACTGCTATGCTCCTGTTCATTCACTACGGATTGAAAATGATTTCAGTAGCATTTAGTTTAGGACACAACCCACAGCTCGGATATATCAGAAGATTTCTGTTTAAAGATAGAGTTAGGGTTAGGGCTAGCATTACGATTACGGTAAGGATAAGCTTTATTATTAGGGTAGGGATAGGGATAGGGATAGGGATAGGGATAGGGATAGGGTTAGGGTTAGGGTTAGGGATAGGGTTACGGTTAGGGTTAGGGTTAGGGTTAGGGTTAGCGTTAGCGTTAGGGTTAGGCATAGGGATAGGTTTAGCATTAGCGTTTGTGTTAATGTTACATATAGGTTTAGGGCCAGGGCTAAAGCTAGATGACGGCCACAGGTAGAGGAGTGTGTGTCCTAGAAGATCGTGCATTTCATAGCTCTCTTAGTTCTTCTGTGCTTTCATTGAGTCCGTTGAGGACGAGAAAGTGATTCTGTAGATCGTTGCACTGAAACACAGCCAGGTAAAAGATAACAGAGCAAAAGAGCTGATCATAAGTGCTGAAGAGGGTATGTGATATGGTGCAAGGCACTCATTTCCAATTCAACTGATACGAGCACATTGATCTAGAGCTGCGTTCATGCTTAAAGCCACTTCTCAGGAACATGTTCATTCCCGAGTAACTTGGCAGCTTTCAAACCGTTCACTCCTGTGCTGTGTGAGAGAGTCACTCGAATAGAGTAAGGGGACTGCTAGCTGCACATGCATTTCTACGTTGAAAACACTGTATGGGCAAAGTGAGGTAGTAGGCTGTTGCCTCTCTTCTTCCTGGGGCTACGCTTTTCTGATGGAAAAAGTACCTAGGAGAAAACTCTACTGTGGAAGCTCATTCCGCTTCAAGGATCACAAAGTGCTAGCTAGGCTAGCATTCCCTCCGTTGCTGACGGGAAATCATTTCCGTAGCTCTTGGGCTATGACACGCGCCAGAGATCCTATATTGCAGCAAGGTTCTTGGACAGGATGCTGACAAGAGTACGTACTATGTGACACACCACTGCTTGCATCTCCTACTGAAATGAGAACATTGCTAACACGTCAAATAATGTGGATGGCTTTTGTAGAGAACACTTTTCGCACGACTTGATATAATTCCTGAATGGTGCAGGGGAGCGCAAAGTCTTCCCTGCTGTATTCTCAGAGTGGAATGAGTGGCCTGGTAGGCCCATGGCGTACTTTTAGCTTCTTCCTCTTTGAATGCTTCACGAACGGGTGGAGTCCGAGGGACGTAATATAGTCTCCATGGTTTCTGAGGCTACAGTCTTCTTCTCCCATCACATCTACTACCGAAATGCCAACATTGAGAAGACGTGGAACACTGAGACGGCTTTGGAGAAAAACCCGCTTCCTACGAAATAGGTTGATTCCCGAGTGAGTTTGAGGAGCAAACACATCTTCACGAACGTATTATCTTGCACTGGGAGCCCCACAGGCTACTCTGACATTCATATTCCCTTAGATCTTCAGAGACTTGGAGGCCAGGTCGCGTAGCGTGGCCCAGCGGCCTTCCAACGTCCGGATACGCTTTCCTCGCAGAACGCAGAGTTTGGCGAAAACAGTGGTAGCCAAGCTTACTCTCGGGCACAGTTGGCATAGTCCTGTGCTTCCGTTCACTCATTTTCTTTGGGGAACGTGATTGCACAAGTCTGTGCCTAGCAAAGTTACCGCCAAGGTGATCATACAGAAAACCCATTGAAACGACCTGCTAAATCGGTGGCTTCTAGCGGCATCCCACATATTTCGCACTCTACTGAAACGAGTCCATTGACCTAGTGTTACCCGCTGGAGATGAAGTCTTCTAATAAGGCACTTGTACGAAACATCCTGATTCCCTCGTTGTTTGGAAGCTTTCCATGAATTCCTTGCTGTTCTATCAGAAGGAAATTCAATCGAATAGAGTCAGTGGGCTGTGAGCTTCATGGGCATATCTACGTTTGAGAAACAGTTTTGTCCATTAGACATAGTAGTGAGTAGCTGCAGGAGATCTTCGGCCTCTGCTATTCTCCTGGAAAACATAGAGCAGCGAAAAGCCCACACTCGCAGCTCATTGTCCTGCGAAGGTCTGAAACTGCTATGCTCCTGTTCATTCACTACGGATTGAAAATGATTTCAGTAGCATTTAGTTTAGGACACAACCCACAGCTCGGATATATCAGAAGATTTCTGTTTAAAGATAGAGTTAGGGTTAGGGCTAGCATTACGATTACGGTAAGGATAAGCTTTATTATTAGGGTAGGGATAGGGATAGGGATAGGGATAGGGATAGGGTTAGGGTTAGGGTTAGGGATAGGGTTACGGTTAGGGTTAGGGTTAGGGTTAGGGTTAGCGTTAGCGTTAGGGTTAGGGATAGGGATAGGTTTAGCATTAGCGTTTGGGTTAATGTTACATATAGGTTTAGGGCCAGGGCTAAAGCTAGATGACGGCCACAGGTAGAGGAGTGTGTGTCCTAGAAGATCGTGCATTTCATAGCTCTCTTAGTTCTTCTGTGCTTTCATTGAGTCCGTTGAGGACGAGAAAGTGATTCTGTAGATCGTTGCACTGAAACACAGCCAGGTAAAAGATAACAGAGCAAAAGAGCTGATCATAAGTGCTGAAGAGGGTATGTGATATGGTGCAAGGCACTCATTTCCAGTTCAACTGATACGAGCACATTGATCTAGAGCTGCGTTCATGCTTAAAGCCACTTCTCAGGAACATGTTCATTCCCGAGTAACTTGGCAGCTTTCAAACCGTTCACTCCTGTGCTGTGTGAGAGAGTCACTCGAATAGAGTAAGGGGACTGCTAGCTGCACATGCATTTCTACGTTGAAAACACTGTATGGGCAAAGTGAGGTAGTAGGCTGTTGCCTCTCTTCTTCCTGGGGCTACGCTTTTCTGATGGAAAAAGTACCTAGGAGAAAACTCTACTGTGGAAGCTCATTGCGCTTCAAGGATCACAAAGTGCTAGCTAGGCTAGCATTCCCTCCGTTGCTGACGGGAAATCATTTCCGTAGCTCTTGGGCTATGACACGAGCCAGAGATCCTATATTGCAGCAAGGTTCTTGGACAGGATGCTGACAAGAGTACGTACTATGTGACACACCACTGCTTGCATCTCCTACTGAAATGAGAACATTGCTAACACGTCAAATAGTGTGGATGGCTTTTGTAGAGAACACTTTTCGCACGACTTGATATAATTCCTGAATGGTGCAGGGGAGCGCAAAGTCTTCCCTGCTGTATTCTCAGAGTGGAATGAGTGGCCTGGTAGGCCCATGGCGTACTTTTAGCTTCTTCCTCTGTGAATGCTTCACGAACGGGTGGAGTCCGAGGGACGTAGTATAGTCTCCATGGTTTCTGAGGCTACAGTCTTCTTCTCCCATCACATCTACTACCGAAATGCCAACATTGAGAAGACGTGGAACACTGAGACGGCTTTGGAGAAAAACCCGCTTCCTACGAAATAGGTTGATTCCCGAGTGAGTTTGAGGAGCAAACAAATCTTCACGAACGTATTATCTTGCACTGGGAGCCCCACAGGCTACTCTGACATTCATATTCCCTTAGATCTTCAGAGACTTGGAGGCCAGGTCGCGTAGCGTGGCCCAGCGGCCTTCCAACGTCCGGATACGCTTTCCTCGCAGAACGCAGAGTTTGGCGAAAACAGTGGTAGCCAAGCTTACTCTCGGGCACAGTTGGCATAGTCCTGTGCTTCCGTTCACTCATTTGCTTTGGGGAACGTGATTGCACAAGTCTGTGCCTAGCAAAGTTACCGCCAAGGTGATCATACAGAAAACCCATTGAAACGACCTGCTAAATCGGTGGCTTCTAGCGGCATCCCACACATTTCGCACTCTACTGAAACGAGTCCATTGACCTAGTGTTACCCGCTGGACATGAAGTCTTCTAATAAGGCACTTGTACGAAACATCCTGATTCCCTCGTTGTTTGGAAGCTTTCCATGAATTCCTTGCTGTTCTATCAGAAGGAAATTCAATCGAATAGAGTCAGTGGGCTGTGAGCTTCATGGGCATATCTACGTTCGAGAAACAGTTTTGTCCACAAGACATAGTAGTGAGTAGCTGCAGGAGATCTTCGGCCTCTGCTATTCTCCTGGAAAACATAGAGCGGCGAAAAGCCCACACTCGCAGCTCATTGTCCTGCGAAGGTCTGAAACTGCTATGCTCCTGTTCATTCACTACGGATTGAAAATGATTTCAGTAGCATTTAGTTTAGGACACAACCCACAGCTCGGATATATCAGAAGATTTCTGTTTAAAGATAGAGTTAGGGTTAGGGCTAGCATTACGATTACGGTAAGGATAAGCTTTATTATTAGGGTAGGGATAGGGATAGGGATAGGGATAGGGATAGGGATAGGGTTAGGGTTAGGGTTAGGGATAGGGTTACGGTTAGGGTTAG
Organism: Desmodus rotundus; assembly: GCF_022682495.2. Taxonomy (NCBI): domain Eukaryota; kingdom Metazoa; phylum Chordata; class Mammalia; order Chiroptera; family Phyllostomidae; genus Desmodus; species Desmodus rotundus. The sequence continues at coordinate 59,902,204 of NC_071395.1, forward strand.
GGTTAGGGTTAGGGTTAGCGTTAGCGTTAGGGTTAGGGATAGGGATAGGTTTAGCATTAGCGTTTGGGTTAATGTTACATATAGGTTTAGGGCCAGGGCTAAAGCTAGATGACGGCCACAGGTAGAGGAGTGTGTGTCCTAGAAGATCGTGCATTTCATAGCTCTCTTAGTTCTTCTGTGCTTTCATTGAGTCCGTTGAGGACGAGAAAGTGATTCTGTAGATCGTTGCACTGAAACACAGCCAGGTAAAAGATAACAGAGCAAAAGAGCTGATCATAAGTGCTGAAGAGGGTATGTGATATGGTGCAAGGCACTCATTTCCAGTTCAACTGATACGAGCACATTGATCTAGAGCTGCGTTCATGCTTAAAGCCACTTCTCAGGAACATGTTCATTCCCGAGTAACTTGGCAGCTTTCAAACCGTTCACTCCTGTGCTGTGTGAGAGAGTCACTCGAATAGAGTAAGGGGACTGCTAGCTGCACATGCATTTCTACGTTGAAAACACTGTATGGGCAAAGTGAGGTAGTAGGCTGTTGCCTCTCTTCTTCCTGGGGCTACGCTTTTCTGATGGAAAAAGTACCTAGGAGAAAACTCTACTGTGGAAGCTCATTGCGCTTCAAGGATCACAAAGTGCTAGCTAGGCTAGCATTCCCTCCGTTGCTGACGGGAAATCATTTCCGTAGCTCTTGGGCTATGACACGAGCCAGAGATCCTATATTGCAGCAAGGTTCTTGGACAGGATGCTGACAAGAGTAGGTACTATGTGACACACCACTGCTTGCATCTCCTACTGAAATGAGAACATTGCTAACACGTCAAATAGTGTGGATGGCTTTTGTAGAGAACACTTTTCGCACGACTTGATATAATTCCTGAATGGTGCAGGGGAGCGCAAAGTCTTCCCTGCTGTATTCTCAGAGTGGAATGAGTGGCCTGGTAGGCCCATGGCGTACTTTTAGCTTCTTCCTCTTTGAATGCTTCACGAACGGGTGGAGTCCGAGGGACGTAGTATAGTCTCCATGGTTTCTGAGGCTACAGTCTTCTTCTCCCATCACATCTACTACCGAAATGCCAACATTGAGAAGACGTGGAACACAGAGACGGCTTTGGAGAAAAACCCGCTTCCTACGAAATAGGTTGATTCCCGAGTGAGTTTGAGGAGCAAACTAATCTTCACGAACGTATTATCTTCCACTGGGAGCCCCACAGGCTACTCTGACATTCATATTCCCTTAGATCTTCAGAGACTTGGAGGCCAGGTCGCGTAGCGTGGCCCAGCGGCCTTCCAACGTCCGGATACGCTTTCCTCGCAGAACGCAGAGTTTGGCGAAAACAGTGGTAGCCAAGCTTACTCTCGGGCACAGTTGGCATAGTCCTGTGCTTCCGTTCACTCATTTGCTTTGGGGAACGTGATTGCACAAGTCTGTGCCTAGCAAAGTTACCGCCAAGGTGATCATACAGAAAACCCATTGAAACGACCTGCTAAATCGGTGGCTTCTAGCGGCATCCCACACATTTCGCACTCTACTGAAACGAGTCCATTGACCTAGTGTTACCCGCTGGAGATGAAGTCTTCTAATAAGGCACTTGTATGAAACATCCTGATTCCCTCGTTGTTTGGAAGCTTTCCATGAATTCCTTGCTGTTCTATCAGAAGGAAATTCAATCGAATAGAGTCAGTGGGCTGTGAGCTTCATGGGCATATCTACGTTCGAGAAACAGTTTTGTCCACAAGACATAGTAGTGAGTAGCTGCAGGAGATCTTCGGCCTCTGCTACTCTCCTGGAAAACATAGAGCGGCGAAAAGCCCACACTCGCAGCTCATTGTCCTGCGAAGGTCTGAAACTGCTATGCTCCTGTTCATTCACTACGGATTGAAAATGATTTCAGTAGCATTTAGTTTAGGACACAACCCACAGCTCGGATATATCAGAAGATTTCTGTTTAAAGATAGAGTTAGGGTTAGGGCTAGCATTACGATTACGGTAAGGATAAGCTTTATTATTAGGGTAGGGATAGGGATAGGGATAGGGGTAGGGATAGGGTTAGGGTTAGGGTTAGGGTTAGGGATAGGGTTACGGTTAGGGTTAGGGTTAGGGTTAGGGTTAGCGTTAGCGTCAGGGTTAGGGATAGGGATAGGTTTAGCATTACCGTTTGGGTTAATGTTACATATAGGTTTAGGGCCAGGGCTAAAGCTAGATGACGGGCACAGGTAGAGGAGTGTGTGTCCTAGAAGATCGTGCATTTCATAGCTCTCTTAGTTCTTCTGTGCTTTCATTGAGTCCGTTGAGGACGAGAAAGTGATTCTGTAGATCGTTGCACTGAAACACAGCCAGGTAAAAGATAACAGAGCAAAAGAGCTGATCATAAGTGCTGAAGAGGGTATGTGATATGGTGCAAGGCACTCATTTCCAATTCAACTGATACGAGCACATTGATCTAGAGCTGCGTTCATGCTTAAAGCCACTTCTCAGGAACATGTTCATTCCCGAGTAACTTGGCAGCTTTCAAACCGTTCACTCCTGTGCTGTGTGAGAGAGTCACTCGAATAGAGTAAGGGGACTGCTAGCTGCACATGCATTTCTACGTTGAAAACACTGTATGGGCAAAGTGAGGTAGTAGGCTGTTGCCTCTCTTCTTCCTGGGGCTACGCTTTTCTGATGGAAAAAGTACCTAGGAGAAAACTCTACTGTGGAAGCTCATTCCGCTTCAAGGATCACAAAGTGCTAGCTAGGCTAGCATTCCCTCCGTTGCTGACGGGAAATCATTTCCGTAGCTCTTGGGCTATGACACGAGCCAGAGATCCTATATTGCAGCAAGGTTCTTGGACAGGATGCTGACAAGAGTACGTACTATGTGACACACCACTGCTTGCATCTCCTACTGAAATGAGAACATTGCTAACACGTCAAATAGTGTGGATGGCTTTTGTAGAGAACACTTTTCGCACGACTTGATATAATTCCTGAATGGTGCAGGGGAGCGCAAAGTCTTCCCTGCTGTATTCTCAGAGTGGAATGAGTGGCCTGGTAGGCCCATGGCGTACTTTTAGCTTCTTCCTCTTTGAATGCTTCACGAACGGGTGGAGTCCGAGGGACGTAGTATAGTCTCCATGGTTTCTGAGGCTACAGTCTTCTTCTCCCATCACATCTACTACCGAAATGCCAACATTGAGAAGACGTGGAACACTGAGACGGCTTTGGAGAAAAACCCGCTTCCTACGAAATAGGTTGATTCCCGAGTGAGTTTGAGGAGCAAACAAATCTTCACGAACATATTATCTTCCACTGGGAGCCCCACAGGCTACTCTGACATTCATATTCCCTTAGATCTTCAGAGACTTGGAGGCCAGGTCGCGTAGCGTGGCCCAGCGGCCTTCCAACGTCCGGATACGCTTTCCTCGCAGAACGCAGAGTTTGGCGAAAACAGTGGTAGCCAAGCTTACTCTCGGGCACAGTTGGCATAGTCCTGTGCTTCCGTTCACTCATTTGCTTTGGGGAACGTGATTGCACAAGTCTGTGCCTAGCAAAGTTACCGCCAAGGTGATCATACAGAAAACCCATTGAAACGACCTGCTAAATCGGTGGCTTCTAGCGGCATCCCACACATTTCGCACTCTACTGAAACGAGTCCATTGACCTAGTGTTACCCGCTGGAGATGAAGTCTTCTAATAAGGCACTTGTATGAAACATCCTGATTCCCTCGTTGTTTGGAAGCTTTCCATGAATTCCTTGCTGTTCTATCAGAAGGAAATTCAATCGAATAGAGTCAGTGGGCTGTGAGCTTCATGGGCATATCTACGTTCGAGAAACAGTTTTGTCCACAAGACATAGTAGTGAGTAGCTGCAGGAGATCTTCGGCCTCTGCTACTCTCCTGGAAAACATAGAGCGGCGAAAAGCCCACACTCGCAGCTCATTGTCCTGCGAAGGTCTGAAACTGCTATGCTCCTGTTCATTCACTACGGATTGAAAATGATTTCAGTAGCATTTAGTTTAGGACACAACCCACAGCTCGGATATATCAGAAGATTTCTGTTTAAAGATAGAGTTAGGGTTAGGGCTAGCATTACGATTACGGTAAGGATAAGCTTTATTATTAGGGTAGGGATAGGGATAGGGATAGGGGTAGGGATAGGGTTAGGGTTAGGGTTAGGGTTAGGGATAGGGTTACGGTTAGGGTTAGGGTTAGGGTTAGGGTTAGCGTTAGCGTCAGGGTTAGGGATAGGGATAGGTTTAGCATTACCGTTTGGGTTAATGTTACATATAGGTTTAGGGCCAGGGCTAAAGCTAGATGACGGGCACAGGTAGAGGAGTGTGTGTCCTAGAAGATCGTGCATTTCATAGCTCTCTTAGTTCTTCTGTGCTTTCATTGAGTCCGTTGAGGACGAGAAAGTGATTCTGTAGATCGTTGCACTGAAACACAGCCAGGTAAAAGATAACAGAGCAAAAGAGCTGATCATAAGTGCTGAAGAGGGTATGTGATATGGTGCAAGGCACTCATTTCCAATTCAACTGATACGAGCACATTGATCTAGAGCTGCGTTCATGCTTAAAGCCACTTCTCAGGAACATGTTCATTCCCGAGTAACTTGGCAGCTTTCAAACCGTTCACTCCTGTGCTGTGTGAGAGAGTCACTCGAATAGAGTAAGGGGACTGCTAGCTGCACATGCATTTCTACGTTGAAAACACTGTATGGGCAAAGTGAGGTAGTAGGCTGTTGCCTCTCTTCTTCCTGGGGCTACGCTTTTCTGATGGAAAAAGTACCTAGGAGAAAACTCTACTGTGGAAGCTCATTCCGCTTCAAGGATCACAAAGTGCTAGCTAGGCTAGCATTCCCTCCGTTGCTGACGGGAAATCATTTCCGTAGCTCTTGGGCTATGACACGAGCCAGAGATCCTATATTGCAGCAAGGTTCTTGGACAGGATGCTGACAAGAGTACGTACTATGTGACACACCACTGCTTGCATCTCCTACTGAAATGAGAACATTGCTAACACGTCAAATAGTGTGGATGGCTTTTGTAGAGAACACTTTTCGCACGACTTGATATAATTCCTGAATGGTGCAGGGGAGCGCAAAGTCTTCCCTGCTGTATTCTCAGAGTGGAATGAGTGGCCTGGTAGGCCCATGGCGTACTTTTAGCTTCTTCCTCTTTGAATGCTTCACGAACGGGTGGAGTCCGAGGGACGTAGTATAGTCTCCATGGTTTCTGAGGCTACAGTCTTCTTCTCCCATCACATCTACTACCGAAATGCCAACATTGAGAAGACGTGGAACACTGAGACGGCTTTGGAGAAAAACCCGCTTCCTACGAAATAGGTTGATTCCCGAGTGAGTTTGAGGAGCAAACAAATCTTCACGAACATATTATCTTCCACTGGGAGCCCCACAGGCTACTCTGACATTCATATTCCCTTAGATCTTCAGAGACTTGGAGGCCAGGTCGCGTAGCGTGGCCCAGCGGCCTTCCAACGTCCGGATACGCTTTCCTCGCAGAACGCAGAGTTTGGCGAAAACAGTGGTAGCCAAGCTTACTCTCGGGCACAGTTGGCATAGTCCTGTGCTTCCGTTCACTCATTTGCTTTGGGGAACGTGATTGCACAAGTCTGTGCCTAGCAAAGTTACCGCCAAGGTGATCATACAGAAAACCCATTGAAACGACCTGCTAAATCGGTGGCTTCTAGCGGCATCCCACACATTTCGCACTCTACTGAAACGAGTCCATTGACCTACTGTTACCCGTGGAGATGAAGTCTTCTAATAAGGCACTTGTACGAAACATCCTGATTCCCTCGTTGTTTGGAAGCTTTCCATGAATTCCTTGCTGTTCTATCAGAAGGAAATTCAATCGAATAGAGTCAGTGGGCTGTGAGCTTCATGGGCATATCTACGTTCGAGAAACAGTTTTGTCCACAAGACATAGTAGTGAGTAGCTGCAGGAGATCTTCGGCCTCTGCTATTCTCCTGGAAAACATAGAGCGGCGAAAAGCCCACACTCGCAGCTCATTGTCCTGCGAAGGTCTGAAACTGCTATGCTCCTGTTCATTCACTACGGATTGAAAATGATTTCAGTAGCATTTAGTTTAGGACACAACCCACAGCTCGGATATATCAGAAGATTTCTGTTTAAAGATAGAGTTAGTGTTACGGCTAGCATTACGATTACGGTAAGGATAAGCTTTATTATTAGGGTAGGGATAGGGATAGGGATAGGGATAGGGATAGGGTTAGGGTTAGGGTTAGGGTTAGCGTTAGCGTTAGGGTTAGGGATAGGGATAGGTTTAGCATTAGCGTTTGGGTTAATGTTACATATAGGTTTAGGGCCAGGGCTAAAGCTAGATGACGGGCACAGGTAGAGGAGTGTGTGTCCTAGAAGATCGTGCATTTCATAGCTCTCTTAGTTCTTCTGTGCTTTCATTGAGTCCGTTGAGGACGAGAAAGTGATTCTGTAGATCGTTGCACTGAAACACAGCCAGGTAAAAGATAACAGAGCAAAAGAGCTGATCATAAGTGCTGAAGAGGGTATGTGATATGGTGCAAGGCACTCATTTCCAATTCAACTGATACGAGCACATTGATCTAGAGCTGCGTTCATGCTTAAAGCCACTTCTCAGGAACATGTTCATTCCCGAGTAACTTGGCAGCTTTCAAACCGTTCACTCCTGTGCTGTGTGAGAGAGTCACTCGAATAGAGTAAGGGGACTGCTAGCTGCACATGCATTTCTACGTTGAAAACACTGTATGGGCAAAGTGAGGTAGTAGGCTGTTGCCTCTCTTCTTCCTGGGGCTACGCTTTTCTGATGGAAAAAGTACCTAGGAGAAAACTCTACTGTGGAAGCTCATTGCGCTTCAAGGATCACAAAGTGCTAGCTAGGCTAGCATTCCCTCCGTTGCTGACGGGAAATCATTTCCGTAGCTCTTGGGCTATGACACGAGCCAGAGATCCTATATTGCAGCAAGGTTCTTGGACAGGATGCTGACAAGAGTAGGTACTATGTGACACACCACTGCTTGCATCTCCTACTGAAATGAGAACATTGCTAACACGTCAAATAGTGTGGATGGCTTTTGTAGAGAACACTTTTCGCACGACTTGATATAATTCCTGAATGGTGCAGGGGAGCGCAAAGTCTTCCCTGCTGTATTCTCAGAGTGGAATGAGTGGCCTGGTAGGCCCATGGCGTACTTTTAGCTTCTTCCTCTTTGAATGCTTCACGAACGGGTGGAGTCCGAGGGACGTAGTATAGTCTCCATGGTTTCTGAGGCTACAGTCTTCTTCTCCCATCACATCTACTACCGAAATGCCAACATTGAGAAGACGTGGAACACAGAGACGGCTTTGGAGAAAAACCCGCTTCCTACGAAATAGGTTGATTCCCGAGTGAGTTTGAGGAGCAAACTAATCTTCACGAACGTATTATCTTCCACTGGGAGCCCCACAGGCTACTCTGACATTCATATTCCCTTAGATCTTCAGAGACTTGGAGGCCAGGTCGCGTAGCGTGGCCCAGCGGCCTTCCAACGTCCGGATACGCTTTCCTCGCAGAACGCAGAGTTTGGCGAAAACAGTGGTAGCCAAGCTTACTCTCGGGCACAGTTGGCATAGTCCTGTGCTTCCGTTCACTCATTTGCTTTGGGGAACGTGATTGCACAAGTCTGTGCCTAGCAAAGTTACCGCCAAGGTGATCATACAGAAAACCCATTGAAACGACCTGCTAAATCGGTGGCTTCTAGCGGCATCCCACACATTTCGCACTCTACTGAAACGAGTCCATTGACCTAGTGTTACCCGCTGGAGATGAAGTCTTCTAATAAGGCACTTGTATGAAACATCCTGATTCCCTCGTTGTTTGGAAGCTTTCCATGAATTCCTTGCTGTTCTATCAGAAGGAAATTCAATCGAATAGAGTCAGTGGGCTGTGAGCTTCATGGGCATATCTACGTTCGAGAAACAGTTTTGTCCACAAGACATAGTAGTGAGTAGCTGCAGGAGATCTTCGGCCTCTGCTACTCTCCTGGAAAACATAGAGCGGCGAAAAGCCCACACTCGCAGCTCATTGTCCTGCGAAGGTCTGAAACTGCTATGCTCCTGTTCATTCACTACGGATTGAAAATGATTTCAGTAGCATTTAGTTTAGGACACAACCCACAGCTCGGATATATCAGAAGATTTCTGTTTAAAGATAGAGTTAGGGTTAGGGCTAGCATTACGATTACGGTAAGGATAAGCTTTATTATTAGGGTAGGGATAGGGATAGGGATAGGGGTAGGGATAGGGTTAGGGTTAGGGTTAGGGTTAGGGATAGGGTTACGGTTAGGGTTAGGGTTAGGGTTAGGGTTAGCGTTAGCGTCAGGGTTAGGGATAGGGATAGGTTTAGCATTACCGTTTGGGTTAATGTTACATATAGGTTTAGGGCCAGGGCTAAAGCTAGATGACGGGCACAGGTAGAGGAGTGTGTGTCCTAGAAGATCGTGCATTTCATAGCTCTCTTAGTTCTTCTGTGCTTTCATTGAGTCCGTTGAGGAGGAGAAAGTTATTCTGTAGATCGTTGCACTGAAACACAGCCAGGTAAAAGATAACAGAGCAAAAGAGCTGATCATAAGTGCTGAAGAGGGTATGTGATATGGTGCAAGGCACTCATTTCCAATTCAACTGATACGAGCACATTGATCTAGAGCTGCGTTCATGCTTAAAGCCACTTCTCAGGAACATGTTCATTCCCGAGTAACTTGGCAGCTTTCAAACCGTTCACTCCTGTGCTGTGTGAGAGAGTCACTCGAATAGAGTAAGGGGACTGCTAGCTGCACATGCATTTCTACGTTGAAAACACTGTATGGGCAAAGTGAGGTAGTAGGCTGTTGCCTCTCTTCTTCCTGGGGCTACGCTTTTCTGATGGAAAAAGTACCTAGGAGAAAACTCTACTGTGGAAGCTCATTCCGCTTCAAGGATCACAAAGTGCTAGCTAGGCTAGCATTCCCTCCGTTGCTGACGGGAAATCATTTCCGTAGCTCTTGGGCTATGACACGAGCCAGAGATCCTATATTGCAGCAAGGTTCTTGGACAGGATGCTGACAAGAGTACGTACTATGTGACACACCACTGCTTGCATCTCCTACTGAAATGAGAACATTGCTAACACGTCAAATAGTGTGGATGGCTTTTGTAGAGAACACTTTTCGCACGACTTGATATAATTCCTGAATGGTGCAGGGGAGCGCAAAGTCTTCCCTGCTGTATTCTCAGAGTGGAATGAGTGGCCTGGTAGGCCCATGGCGTACTTTTAGCTTCTTCCTCTTTGAATGCTTCACGAACGGGTGGAGTCCGAGGGACGTAGTATAGTCTCCATGGTTTCTGAGGCTACAGTCTTCTTCTCCCATCACATCTACTACCGAAATGCCAACATTGAGAAGACGTGGAACACTGAGACGGCTTTGGAGAAAAACCCGCTTCCTACGAAATAGGTTGATTCCCGAGTGAGTTTGAGGAGCAAACAAATCTTCACGAACATATTATCTTCCACTGGGAGCCCCACAGGCTACTCTGACATTCATATTCCCTTAGATCTTCAGAGACTTGGAGGCCAGGTCGCGTAGCGTGGCCCAGCGGCCTTCCAACGTCCGGATACGCTTTCCTCGCAGAACGCAGAGTTTGGCGAAAACAGTGGTAGCCAAGCTTACTCTCGGGCACAGTTGGCATAGTCCTGTGCTTCCGTTCACTCATTTGCTTTGGGGAACGTGATTGCACAAGTCTGTGCCTAGCAAAGTTACCGCCAAGGTGATCATACAGAAAACCCATTGAAACGACCTGCTAAATCGGTGGCTTCTAGCGGCATCCCACACATTTCGCACTCTACTGAAACGAGTCCATTGACCTACTGTTACCCGTGGAGATGAAGTCTTCTAATAAGGCACTTGTACGAAACATCCTGATTCCCTCGTTGTTTGGAAGCTTTCCATGAATTCCTTGCTGTTCTATCAGAAGGAAATTCAATCGAATAGAGTCAGTGGGCTGTGAGCTTCATGGGCATATCTACGTTCGAGAAACAGTTTTGTCCACAAGACATAGTAGTCAGTAGCTGCAGGATATCTTCGGCCTCTGCTATTCTCCTGGAAAACATAGAGCGGCGAAAAGCCCACACTCGCAGCTCATTGTCCTGCGAAGGTCTGAAACTGCTATGCTCCTGTTCATTCACTACGGATTGAAAATGATTTCAGTAGCATTTAGTTTAGGACACAACCCACAGCTCGGATATATCAGAAGATTTCTGTTTAAAGATAGAGTTAGTGTTACGGCTAGCATTACGATTACGGTAAGGATAAGCTTTATTATTAGGGTAGGGATAGGGATAGGGATAGGGATAGGGATAGGGTTAGGGTTAGGGTTAGGGTTAGCGTTAGCGTTAGGGTTAGGGATAGGGATAGGTTTAGCATTAGCGTTTGGGTTAATGTTACATATAGGTTTAGGGCCAGGGCTAAAGCTAGATGACGGGCACAGGTAGAGGAGTGTGTGTCCTAGAAGATCGTGCATTTCATAGCTCTCTTAGTTCTTCTGTGCTTTCATTGAGTCCGTTGAGGACGAGAAAGTGATTCTGTAGATCGTTGCACTGAAACACAGCCAGGTAAAAGATAACAGAGCAAAAGAGCTGATCATAAGTGCTGAAGAGGGTATGTGATATGGTGCAAGGCACTCATTTCCAATTCAACTGATACGAGCACATTGATCTAGAGCTGCGTTCATGCTTAAAGCCACTTCTCAGGAACATGTTCATTCCCGAGTAACTTGGCAGCTTTCAAACCGTTCACTCCTGTGCTGTGTGAGAGAGTCACTCGAATAGAGTAAGGGGACTGCTAGCTGCACATGCATTTCTACGTTGAAAACACTGTATGGGCAAAGTGAGGTAGTAGGCTGTTGCCTCTCTTCTTCCTGGGGCTACGCTTTTCTGATGGAAAAAGTACCTAGGAGAAAACTCTACTGTGGAAGCTCATTCCGCTTCAAGGATCACAAAGTGCTAGCTAGGCTAGCATTCCCTCCGTTGCTGACGGGAAATCATTTCCGTAGCTCTTGGGCTATGACACGAGCCAGAGATCCTATATTGCAGCAAGGTTCTTGGACAGGATGCTGACAAGAGTACGTACTATGTGACACACCACTGCTTGCATCTCCTACTGAAATGAGAACATTGCTAACACGTCAAATAGTGTGGATGGCTTTTGTAGAGAACACTTTTCGCACGACTTGATATAATTCCTGAATGGTGCAGGGGAGCGCAAAGTCTTCCCTGCTGTATTCTCAGAGTGGAATGAGTGGCCTGGTAGGCCCATGGCGTACTTTTAGCTTCTTCCTCTTTGAATGCTTCACGAACGGGTGGAGTCCGAGGGACGTAGTATAGTCTCCATGGTTTCTGAGGCTACAGTCTTCTTCTCCCATCACATCTACTACCGAAATGCCAACATTGAGAAGACGTGGAACACTGAGACGGCTTTGGAGAAAAACCCGCTTCCTACGAAATAGGTTGATTCCCGAGTGAGTTTGAGGAGCAAACAAATCTTCACGAACATATTATCTTCCACTGGGAGCCCCACAGGCTACTCTGACATTCATATTCCCTTAGATCTTCAGAGACTTGGAGGCCAGGTCGCGTAGCGTGGCCCAGCGGCCTTCCAACGTCCGGATACGCTTTCCTCGCAGAACGCAGAGTTTGGCGAAAACAGTGGTAGCCAAGCTTACTCTCGGGCACAGTTGGCATAGTCCTGTGCTTCCGTTCACTCATTTGCTTTGGGGAACGTGATTGCACAAGTCTGTGCCTAGCAAAGTTACCGCCAAGGTGATCATACAGAAAACCCATTGAAACGACCTGCTAAATCGGTGGCTTCTAGCGGCATCCCACACATTTCGCACTCTACTGAAACGAGTCCATTGACCTACTGTTACCCGTGGAGATGAAGTCTTCTAATAAGGCACTTGTACGAAACATCCTGATTCCCTCGTTGTTTGGAAGCTTTCCATGAATTCCTTGCTGTTCTATCAGAAGGAAATTCAATCGAATAGAGTCAGTGGGCTGTGAGCTTCATGGGCATATCTACGTTCGAGAAACAGTTTTGTCCACAAGACATAGTAGTCAGTAGCTGCAGGATATCTTCGGCCTCTGCTATTCTCCTGGAAAACATAGAGCGGCGAAAAGCCCACACTCGCAGCTCATTGTCCTGCGAAGGTCTGAAACTGCTATGCTCCTGTTCATTCACTACGGATTGAAAATGATTTCAGTAGCATTTAGTTTAGGACACAACCCACAGCTCGGATATATCAGAAGATTTCTGTTTAAAGATAGAGTTAGTGTTACGGCTAGCATTACGATTACGGTAAGGATAAGCTTTATTATTAGGGTAGGGATAGGGATAGGGATAGGGGTAGGGATAGGGTTAGGGTTAGGGTTAGGGTTAGGGATAGGGTTACAGTTAGGGTTAGGGTTAGGGTTAGGGTTAGCGTTAGCGTCAGGGTTAGGGATAGGGATAGGTTTAGCATTAGCGTTTGGGTTAATGTTACATATAGGTTTAGGGCCAGGGCTAAAGCTAGATGACGGGCACAGGTAGAGGAGTGTGTGTCCTAGAAGATCGTGCATTTCATAGCTCTCTTAGTTCTTCTGTGCTTTCATTGAGTCCGTTGAGGACGAGAAAGTGATTCTGTAGATCGTTGCACTGAAACACAGCCAGGTAAAAGATAACAGAGCAAAAGAGCTGATCATAAGTGCTGAAGAGGGTATGTGATATGGTGCAAGGCACTCATTTCCAATTCAACTGATACGAGCACATTGATCTAGAGCTGCGTTCATGCTTAAAGCCACTTCTCAGGAACATGTTCATCCCCGAGTAACTTGGCAGCTTTCAAACCGTTCACTCCTGTGCTGTGTGAGAGAGTCACTCGAATAGAGTAAGGGGACTGCTAGCTGCACATGCATTTCTACGTTGAAAACACTGTATGGGCAAAGTGAGGTAGTAGGCTGTTGCCTCTCTTCTTCCTGGGGCTACGCTTTTCTGATGGAAAAAGTACCTAGGAGAAAACTCTACTGTGGAAGCTCATTCCGCTTCAAGGATCACAAAGTGCTAGCTAGGCTAGCATTCCCTCCGTTGCTGACGGGAAATCATTTCCGTAGCTCTTGGGCTATGACACGAGCCAGAGATCCTATATTGCAGCAAGGTTCTTGGACAGGATGCTGACAAGAGTACGTACTATGTGACACACCACTGCTTGCATCTCCTACTGAAATGAGAACATTGCTAACACGTCAAATAGTGTGGATGGCTTTTGTAGAGAACACTTTTCGCACGACTTGATATAATTCCTGAATGGTGCAGGGGAGCGCAAAGTCTTCCCTGCTGTATTCTCAGAGTGGAATGAGTGGCCTGGTAGGCCCATGGCGTACTTTTAGCTTCTTCCTCTTTGAATGCTTCACGAACGGGTGGAGTCCGAGGGACGTAGTATAGTCTCCATGGTTTCTGAGGCTACAGTCTTCTTCTCCCATCACATCTACTACCGAAATGCCAACATTGAGAAGACGTGGAACACTGAGACGGCTTTGGAGAAAAACCCTCTTCCTACGAAATAGGTTGATTCCCGAGTGAGTTTGAGGAGCAAACAAATCTTCACGAACATATTATCTTCCACTGGGAGCCCCACAGGCTACTCTGACATTCATATTCCCTTAGATCTTCAGAGACTTGGAGGCCAGGTCGCGTAGCGTGGCCCAGCGGCCTTCCAACGTCCGGATACGCTTTCCTCGCAGAACGCAGAGTTTGGCGAAAACAGTGGTAGCCAAGCTTACTCTCGGGCACAGTTGGCATAGTCCTGTGCTTCCGTTCACTCATTTGCTTTGGGGAACGTGATTGCACAAGTCTGTGCCTAGCAAAGTTACCGCCAAGGTGATCATACAGAAAACCCATTGAAACGACCTGCTAAATCGGTGGCTTCTAGCGGCATCCCACACATTTCGCACTCTACTGAAAGGAGTCCATTGACCTAGTGTTACCCGCTGGAGATGAAGTCTTCTAATAAGGCACTTGTATGAAACATCCTGATTCCCTCGTTGTTTGGAACTTTTCCATGAATTCCTTGCTGTTCTATCAGAAGGAAATTCAAACGAATAGAGTCAGTGGGCTGTGAGCTTCATGGGCATATCTACGTTCGAGAAACAGTTTTGTCCACAAGACATAGTAGTGAGTAGCTGCAGGAGATCTTCGGCCTCTGCTATTCTCCTGGAAAACATAGAGCGGCGAAAAGCCCACACTCGCAGCTCATTGTCCTGCGAAGGTCTGAAACTGCTATGCTCCTGTTCATTCACTACGGATTGAAAATGATTTCAGTAGCATTTAGTTTAGGACACAACCCACAGCTCGGATATATCAGAAGATTTCTGTTTAAAGATAGAGTTAGGGTTAGGGCTAGCATTACGATTACGGTAAGGATAAGCTTTATTATCAGGGTAGGGATAGGGATAGGGATAGGGATAGGGATAGGGTTAGGGTTAGGGTTAGGGTTAGCGTTTGCGTTAGGGTTAGGGATAGGGATAGGTTTAGCATTAGCGTTTGGGTTAACGTTACATATAGGTTTAGGGCCAGGGCTAAAGCTAGATGACGGCCACAGGTAGAGGAGTGTATGTCCTAGAAGATCGTGCATTTCATAGCTCTCTTAGTTCTTCTGTGCTTTCATTGAGTCCGTTGAGGACGAGAAAGTGATTCTGTAGATCGTTGCACTGAAACACAGCCAGGTAAAAGATAACAGAGCAAAAGAGCTGATCATAAGTGCTGAAGAGGATATGTGATATGGTGCAAGGCACTCATTTCCAATTCAACTGATACGAGCACATTGATCTAGAGCTGCGTTCATGCTTAAAGCCACTTCTCAGGAACATGTTCATTTCCGAGTAACTTGGCAGCTTTCAAACCGTTCACTCCTGTGCTGTGTGAGAGAGTCACTCGAATAGAGTAGGGGACTGCTAGCTGCACATGCATTTCTACGTTGAAAACACTGTATGGGCAAAGTGAGGTAGTAGGCTGTTGCCTCTCTTCTTCCTGGGGCTACGCTTTTCTGATGGAAAAAGTACCTAGGAGAAAACTCTACTGTGGAAGCTCATTCCGCTTCAAGGATCACAAAGTGCTAGCTAGGCTAGCATTCCCTCCGTTGCTGACGGGAAATCATTTCCGTAGCTCTTGGGCTATGACACGCGCCAGAGATCCTATATTGCAGCAAGGTTCTTGTACAGGATGCTGACAAGAGTACGTACTATGTGACACACCACTGCTTGCATCTCCTACTGAAATGAGAACATTGCTAACACGTCAAATAGTGTGGATGGCTTTTGTAGAGAACACTTTTCGCACGACTTGATATAATTCCTGAATGGTGCAGGGGAGCGCAAAGTCTTCCCTGCTGTATTCTCAGAGTGGAATGAGTGGCCTGGTAGGCCCATGGCGTACTTTTAGCTTCTTCCTCTTTGAATGCTTCACGAACGGGTGGAGTCCGAGGGACGTAGTATAGTCTCCATGGTTTCTGAGGCTACAGTCTTCTTCTCCCATCACATCTACTACCGAAATGCCAACATTGAGAAGACGTGGAACACTGAGACGGCTTTGGAGAAAAACCCGCTTCCTACGAAATAGGTTGATTCCCGAGTGAGTTTGAGGAGCAAACAAATCTTCACGAACGTATTATCTTCCACTGGGAGCCCCACAGGCTACTCTGACATTCATATTCCCTTAGATCTTCAGAGACTTGGAGGCCAGGTCGCGTAGCGTGGCCCAGCGGCCTTCCAACGTCCGGATACGCTTTCCTCGCAGAACGCAGAGTTTGGCGAAAACAGTGGTAGCCAAGCTTACTCTCGGGCACAGTTGGCATAGTCCTGTGCTTCCGTTCACTCATTTGCTTTGGGGAACGTGATTGCACAAGTCTGTGCCTAGCAAAGTTACCGCCAAGGTGATCATACAGAAAACCCATTGAAACGACCTGCTAAATCGGTGGCTTCTAGCGGCATCCCACACATTTCGCACTCTACTGAAACGAGTCCATTGACCTAGTGTTACCCGCTGGAGATGAAGTCTTCTAATAAGGCACTTGTACGAAACATCCTGATTCCTTCGTTGTTTGGAAGCTTTCCATGAATTCCTTGCTGTTCTATCAGAAGGAAATTCAATCGAATAGAGTCAGTGGGCTGTGAGCTTCATGGGCATATCTACGTTCGAGAAACAGTTTTGTCCACAAGACATAGTAGTGAGTAGCTGCAGGAGATCTTCGGCCTCTGCTATTCTCCTGGAAAACATAGAGCGGCGAAAAGCCCACACTCGCAGCTCATTGTCCTGCGAAGGTCTGAAACTGCTATGCTCCTGTTCATTCACTACGGATTGAAAATGATTTCAGTAGCATTTAGTTTAGGACACAACCCACAGCTCGGATATATCAGAAGATTTCTGTTTAAAATAGAGTTAGGGTTAGGGCTAGCATTACGATTACGGTAAGGAGAAGCTTTATTATTAGGGTAGGGATAGGGATAGGGATAGGGATAGGGATAGGGTTAGGGTTAGGGTTAGGGTTAGGGATAGGGTTACGGTTAGGGTTAGGGTTAGGGTTAGGGTTAGCGTTAGCGTCCGGGTTAGGGATAGGGATAGGTTTAGCATTAGCGTTTGGGTTAATGTTACATATAGGTTTAGGGCCAGGGCTAAAGCTAGATGACGGCCACAGGTAGAGGAGTGTGTGTCCTAGAAGATCGTGCATTTCATAGCTCTCTTAGTTCTTCTGTGCTTTCATTGAGTCCGTTGAGGACGAGAAAGTGATTCTGTAGATCGTTGCACTGAAACACAGCCAGGTAAAAGATAACAGAGCAAAAGAGCTGATCATAAGTGCTGAAGAGGGTATGTGATATGGTGCAAGGCACTCATTTCCAATTCAACTGATACGAGCACATTGATCTAGAGCTGCGTTCATGCTTAAAGCCACTTCTCAGGAACATGTTCATCCCCGAGTAACTTGGCAGCTTTCAAACCGTTCACTCCTGTGCTGTGTGAGAGAGTCACTCGAATAGAGTAAGGGGACTGCTAGCTGCACATGCATTTCTACGTTGAAAACACTGTATGGGCAAAGTGAGGTAGTAGGCTGTTGCCTCTCTTCTTCCTGGGGCTACGCTTTTCTGATGGAAAAAGTACCTAGGAGAAAACTCTACTGTGGAAGCTCATTGCGCTTCAAGGATCACAAAGTGCTAGCTAGGCTAGCATTCCCTCCGTTGCTGACGGGAAATCATTTCCGTAGCTCTTGGGCTATGACACGCGCCAGAGATCCTATATTGCAGCAAGGTTCTTGGACAGGATGCTGACAAGAGTACGTACTATGTGACACACCACTGCTTGCATCTCCTACTGAAATGAGAACATTGCTAACACGTCAAATAGTGTGGATGGCTTTTGTTGAGAACACTTTTCGCACGACTTGATATAATTCCTGAATGGTGCAGGGGAGCGCAAAGTCTTCCCTGCTGTATTCTCAGAGTGGAATGAGTGGCCTGGTAGGCCCATGGCGTACTTTTAGCTTCTTCCTCTTTGAATGCTTCACGAACGGGTGGAGTCCGAGGGACGTAGTATAGTCTCCATGGTTTCTGAGGCTACAGTCTTCTTCTCCCATCACATCTACTACCGAAATGCCAACATTGAGAAGACGTGGAACACTGAGACGGCTTTGGAGAAAAACCCGCTTCCTACGAAATAGGTTGATTCCCGAGTGAGTTTGAGGAGCAAACAAATCTTCACGAACGTATTATCTGCCACTGGGAGCCCCACAGGCTACTCTGACATTCATATTCCCTTAGATCTTCAGAGACTTGGAGGCCAGGTCGCGTAGCGTGGCCCAGCGGCCTTCCAACGTCCGGATACGCTTTCCTCGCAGAACGCAGAGTTTGGCGAAAACAGTGGTAGCCAAGCTTACTCTCGGGCACAGTTGGCATAGTACTGTGCTTCCGTTCACTCATTTGCTTTGGGGAACGTGATTGCACAAGTCTGTGCCTAGCAAAGTTACTGCCAAGGTGATCATACAGAAAACCCACTGAAACGACCTGCTAAATCGGTGGCTTCTAGCGGCATCCCACACATTTCGCACTCTACTGAAACGAGTCCATTGACCTAGTGTTACCCGCTGGACATGAAGTCTTCTAATAAGGCACTTGTACGAAACATCCTGATTCCCTCGTTGTTTGGAAGCTTTCCATGAATTCCTTGCTGTTCTATCAGAAGGAAATTCAATCGAATAGAGTCAGTGGGCTGTGAGCTTCATGGGCATATCTACGTTCGAGAAACAGTTTTGTCCACAAGACATAGTAGTGAGTAGCTGCAGGAGATCTTCGGCCTCTGCTATTCTCCTGGAAAACATAGAGCGGCGAAAAGCCCACACTCGCAGCTCATTGTCCTGCGAAGGTCTGAAACTGCTATGCTCCTGTTCATTCACTACGGATTGAAAATGATTTCAGTAGCATTTAGTTTAGGACACAACCCACAGCTCGGATATATCAGAAGATTTCTGTTTAAAGATAGAGTTAGGGTTAGGGCTAGCATTACGATTACGGTAAGGATAAGCTTTATTATTAGGGTAGGGATAGGGATAGGGATAGGGATAGGGATAGGGATAGGGATAGGGTTAGGGTTAGGGTTAGGGTTAGCGTTAGCGTTAGGGTTAGGGATTGGGATAGGTTTAGCATTAGCGTTTGGGTTAACGTTACATATAGGTTTAGGGCCAGGGCTAAAGGTAGATGACGGCCACAGGTAGAGGAGTGTGTGTCCTAGAAGATCGTGCATTTCATAGCTCTCTTAGTTCTTCTGTGCTTTCATTGAGTCCGTTGAGGACGAGAAAGTGATTCTGTAGATCGTTGCACTGAAACACAGCCAGGTAAAAGATAACAGAGCAAAAGAGCTGATCATAAATGCTGAAGAGGGTATGTGATATGGTGCAAGGCACTCATTTCCAATTCAACTGATACGAGCACATTGATCTAGAGCTGCGTTCATGCTTAAAGCCACTTCTCAGGAACATGTTCATTCCCGAGTAACTTGGCAGCTTTCAAGCCTTTCACTCCTGTGCTGTGTGAGAGAGTCACTCGAAAAGAGTAAGGGGACTGCTAGCTGCACATGCATTTCTACGTTGAAAACACTGTATGGGCAAAGTGAGGTAGTAGGCTGTTGCCTCTCTTCTTCCTGGGGCTACGCTTTTCTGATGGAAAAAGTACCTAGGAGAAAACTCTACTGTGGAAGTTCATTGCGCTTCAAGGATCACAAAGTGCTAGCTAGGCTAGCATTCCCTCCGTTGCTGACGGGAAATCATTTCCGTAGCTCTTGGGCTATGACACGCGCCAGAGATCCTATATTGCAGCAAGGTTCTTGGACAGGATGCTGACAAGAGTACGTACTATGTGACACACCACTGCTTGCATCTCCTACTGAAATGAGAACATTGCTAACACGTCAAATAGTGTGGATGGCTTTTGTTGAGAACACTTTTCGCACGACTTGATATAATTCCTGAATGGTGCAGGGGAGCGCAAAGTCTTCCTTGCTGTATTCTCAGAGTGGAATGAGTGGCCTGGTAGGCCCATGGCGTACTTTTAGCTTCTTCCTCTTTGAATGCTTCACGAACGGGTGGAGTCCGAGGGACGTAGTATAGTCTCCAAGGTTTCTGAGGCTACAGTCTTCTTCTCCCATCACATCTACTACCGAAATGCCAACATTGAGAAGACGTGGAACACTGAGACGGCTTTGGAGAAAAACCCGCTTCCTACGAAATAGGTTGATTCCCGAGTGAGTTTGAGGAGCAAACAAATCTTCACGAACGTATTATCTTCCACTGGGAGCCCCACAGGCTACTCTGACATTCATATTCCCTTAGATCTTCAGAGACTTGGAGGCCAGGTCGCGTAGCGTGGCCCAGCGGCCTTCCAACGTCCGGATACGCTTTCCTCGCAGAACGCAGAGTTTGGCGAAAACAGTGGTAGCCAAGCTTACTCTCGGGCACAGTTGGCATAGTCCTGTGCTTCCGTTCACTCATTTGCTTTGGGGAACGTGATTGCACAAGTCTGTGCCTAGCAAAGTTACCGCCAAGGTGATCATACAGAAAACCCATTGAAACGACCTGCTAAATCGGTGGCTTCTAGCGGCATCCCACACATTTCGCACTCTACTGAAACGAGTCCATTGACCTAGTGTTACCCGCTGGAGATGAAGTCTTCTAATAAGGCACTTGTACGAAACATCCTGATTCCTTCGTTGTTTGGAAGCTTTCCATGAATTCCTTGCTGTTCTATCAGAAGGAAATTCAATCGAATAGAGTCAGTGGGCTGTGAGCTTCATGGGCATATCTACGTTCGAGAAACAGTTTTGTCCACAAGACATAGTAGTGAGTAGCTGCAGGAGATCTTCGGCCTCTGCTATTCTCCTGGAAAACATAGAGCGGCGAAAAGCCCACACTCGCAGCTCATTGTCCTGCGAAGGTCTGAAACTGCTATGCTCCTGTTCATTCACTACGGATTGAAAATGATTTCAGTAGCATTTAGTTTAGGACACAACCCACAGCTCGGATATATCAGAAGATTTCTGTTTAAAATAGAGTTAGGGTTAGGGCTAGCATTACGATTACGGTAAGGAGAAGCTTTATTATTAGGGTAGGGATAGGGATAGGGATAGGGATAGGGATAGGGTTAGGGTTAGGGTTAGGGTTAGGGATAGGGTTACGGTTAGGGTTAGGGTTAGGGTTAGGGTTAGCGTTAGCGTCCGGGTTAGGGATAGGGATAGGTTTAGCATTAGCGTTTGGGTTAATGTTACATATAGGTTTAGGGCCAGGGCTAAAGCTAGATGACGGCCACAGGTAGAGGAGTGTGTGTCCTAGAAGATCGTGCATTTCATAGCTCTCTTAGTTCTTCTGTGCTTTCATTGAGTCCGTTGAGGACGAGAAAGTGATTCTGTAGATCGTTGCACTGAAACACAGCCAGGTAAAAGATAACAGAGCAAAAGAGCTGATCATAAGTGCTGAAGAGGGTATGTGATATGGTGCAAGGCACTCATTTCCAATTCAACTGATACGAGCACATTGATCTAGAGCTGCGTTCATGCTTAAAGCCACTTCTCAGGAACATGTTCATCCCCGAGTAACTTGGCAGCTTTCAAACCGTTCACTCCTGTGCTGTGTGAGAGAGTCACTCGAATAGAGTAAGGGGACTGCTAGCTGCACATGCATTTCTACGTTGAAAACACTGTATGGGCAAAGTGAGGTAGTAGGCTGTTGCCTCTCTTCTTCCTGGGGCTACGCTTTTCTGATGGAAAAAGTACCTAGGAGAAAACTCTACTGTGGAAGCTCATTGCGCTTCAAGGATCACAAAGTGCTAGCTAGGCTAGCATTCCCTCCGTTGCTGACGGGAAATCATTTCCGTAGCTCTTGGGCTATGACACGCGCCAGAGATCCTATATTGCAGCAAGGTTCTTGGACAGGATGCTGACAAGAGTACGTACTATGTGACACACCACTGCTTGCATCTCCTACTGAAATGAGAACATTGCTAACACGTCAAATAGTGTGGATGGCTTTTGTTGAGAACACTTTTCGCACGACTTGATATAATTCCTGAATGGTGCAGGGGAGCGCAAAGTCTTCCCTGCTGTATTCTCAGAGTGGAATGAGTGGCCTGGTAGGCCCATGGCGTACTTTTAGCTTCTTCCTCTTTGAATGCTTCACGAACGGGTGGAGTCCGAGGGACGTAGTATAGTCTCCATGGTTTCTGAGGCTACAGTCTTCTTCTCCCATCACATCTACTACCGAAATGCCAACATTGAGAAGACGTGGAACACTGAGACGGCTTTGGAGAAAAACCCGCTTCCTACGAAATAGGTTGATTCCCGAGTGAGTTTGAGGAGCAAACAAATCTTCACGAACGTATTATCTGCCACTGGGAGCCCCACAGGCTACTCTGACATTCATATTCCCTTAGATCTTCAGAGACTTGGAGGCCAGGTCGCGTAGCGTGGCCCAGCGGCCTTCCAACGTCCGGATACGCTTTCCTCGCAGAACGCAGAGTTTGGCGAAAACAGTGGTAGCCAAGCTTACTCTCGGGCACAGTTGGCATAGTACTGTGCTTCCGTTCACTCATTTGCTTTGGGGAACGTGATTGCACAAGTCTGTGCCTAGCAAAGTTACTGCCAAGGTGATCATACAGAAAACCCACTGAAACGACCTGCTAAATCGGTGGCTTCTAGCGGCATCCCACACATTTCGCACTCTACTGAAACGAGTCCATTGACCTAGTGTTACCCGCTGGACATGAAGTCTTCTAATAAGGCACTTGTACGAAACATCCTGATTCCCTCGTTGTTTGGAAGCTTTCCATGAATTCCTTGCTGTTCTATCAGAAGGAAATTCAATCGAATAGAGTCAGTGGGCTGTGAGCTTCATGGGCATATCTACGTTCGAGAAACAGTTTTGTCCACAAGACATAGTAGTGAGTAGCTGCAGGAGATCTTCGGCCTCTGCTATTCTCCTGGAAAACATAGAGCGGCGAAAAGCCCACACTCGCAGCTCATTGTCCTGCGAAGGTCTGAAACTGCTATGCTCCTGTTCATTCACTACGGATTGAAAATGATTTCAGTAGCATTTAGTTTAGGACACAACCCACAGCTCGGATATATCAGAAGATTTCTGTTTAAAGATAGAGTTAGGGTTAGGGCTAGCATTACGATTACGGTAAGGATAAGCTTTATTATTAGGGTAGGGATAGGGATAGGGATAGGGATAGGGTTAGGGTTAGGGTTAGGGTTAGAGATAGGGTTAGGGTTAGGGTTAGGGTTAGGGTTAGCGTTAGCGTTAGGGTTAGGGATAGGGATAGGTTTAGCATTAGCGTTTGGGTTAACGTTACATATAGGTTTAGGGCCAGGGCTAAAGCCAGATGACGGCCACAGGTAGAGGAGTGTGTGTCCTAGAAGATCGTGCATTTCATAGCTCTCTTAGTTCTTCTGTGCTTTCATTGAGTCCGTTGAGGACGAGAAAGTGATTCTGTAGATCGTTGCACTGAAACACAGCCAGGTAAAAGACAACAGAGCAAAAGAGCTGATCATAAGTGCTGAAGAGGGTATGTGATATGGTGCAAGGCACTCATTTCCAATTCAACTGATACGAGCACATTGATCTAGAGCTGCGTTCATGCTTAAAGCCACTTCTCAGGAACATGTTCATTCCCGAGTAACTTGGCAGCTTTCAAACCGTTCACTCCTGTGCTGTGTGAGAGAGTCACTCGAATAGAGTAAGGGGACTGCTAGCTGCACATGCATTTCTACGTTGAAAACACTGTATGGGCAAAGTGAGGTAGTAGGCTGTTGCCTCTCTTCTTCCTGGGGCTACGCTTTTCTGATGGAAAAAGTACCTAGGAGAAAACTCTACTGTGGAAGTTCATTGCGCTTCAAGGATCACAAAGTGCTAGCTAGGCTAGCATTCCCTCCGTTGCTGACGGGAAATCATTTCCGTAGCTCTTGGGCTATGACACGCGCCAGAGATCCTATATTGCAGCAAGGTTCTTGGACAGGATGCTGACAAGAGTACGTACTATGTGACACACCACTGCTTGCATCTCCTACTGAAATGAGAACATTGCTAACACGTCAAATAGTGTGGATGGCTTTTGTTGAGAACACTTTTCGCACGACTTGATATAATTCCTGAATGGTGCAGGGGAGCGCAAAGTCTTCCTTGCTGTATTCTCAGAGTGGAATGAGTGGCCTGGTAGGCCCATGGCGTACTTTTAGCTTCTTCCTCTTTGAATGCTTCACGAACGGGTGGAGTCCGAGGGACGTAGTATAGTCTCCAAGGTTTCTGAGGCTACAGTCTTCTTCTCCCATCACATCTACTACCGAAATGCCAACATTGAGAAGACGTGGAACACTGAGACGGCTTTGGAGAAAAACCCGCTTCCTACGAAATAGGTTGATTCCCGAGTGAGTTTGAGGAGCAAACAAATCTTCACGAACATATTATCTGCCACTGGGAGCCCCACAGGCTACTCTGACATTCATATTCCCTTAGATCTTCAGAGACTTGGAGGCCAGGTGCGTAGCGTGGCCCAGCGGCCTTCCAACGTCCGGATACGCTTTCCTCGCAGAACGCAGAGTTTGGCGAAAACAGTGGTAGCCAAGCTTACTCTCGGGCACAGTTGGCATAGTCCTGTGCTTCCGTTCACTCATTTGCTTTGGGGAACGTGATTGCACAAGTCTGTGCCTAGCAAAGTTACCGCCAAGGTGATCATACAGAAAACCCATTGAAACGACCTGCTAAATCGGTGGCTTCTAGCGGCATCCCACACATTTCGCACTCTACTGAAACGAGTCCATTGACCTACTGTTACCCGTGGAGATGAAGTCTTCTAATAAGGCACTTGTACGAAACATCCTGATTCCCTCGTTGTTTGGAAGCTTTCCATGAATTCCTTGCTGTTCTATCAGAAGGAAATTCAATCGAATAGAGTCAGTGGGCTGTGAGCTTCATGGGCATATCTACGTTCGAGAAACAGTTTTGTCCACAAGACATAGTAGTCAGTAGCTGCAGGATATCTTCGGCCTCTGCTATTCTCCTGGAAAACATAGAGCGGCGAAAAGCCCACACTCGCAGCTCATTGTCCTGCGAAGGTCTGAAACTGCTATGCTCCTGTTCATTCACTACGGATTGAAAATGATTTCAGTAGCATTTAGTTTAGGACACAACCCACAGCTCGGATATATCAGAAGATTTCTGTTTAAAGATAGAGTTAGTGTTACGGCTAGCATTACGATTACGGTAAGGATAAGCTTTATTATTAGGGTAGGGATAGGGATAGGGATAGGGGTAGGGATAGGGTTAGGGTTAGGGTTAGGGTTAGGGATAGGGTTACAGTTAGGGTTAGGGTTAGGGTTAGGGTTAGCGTTAGCGTCAGGGTTAGGGATAGGGATAGGTTTAGCATTAGCGTTTGGGTTAATGTTACATATAGGTTTAGGGCCAGGGCTAAAGCTAGATGACGGGCACAGGTAGAGGAGTGTGTGTCCTAGAAGATCGTGCATTTCATAGCTCTCTTAGTTCTTCTGTGCTTTCATTGAGTCCGTTGAGGACGAGAAAGTGATTCTGTAGATCGTTGCACTGAAACACAGCCAGGTAAAAGATAACAGAGCAAAAGAGCTGATCATAAGTGCTGAAGAGGGTATGTGATATGGTGCAAGGCACTCATTTCCAATTCAACTGATACGAGCACATTGATCTAGAGCTGCGTTCATGCTTAAAGCCACTTCTCAGGAACATGTTCATTCCCGAGTAACTTGGCAGCTTTCAAACCGTTCACTCCTGTGCTGTGTGAGAGAGTCACTCGAATAGAGTAAGGGGACTGCTAGCTGCACATGCATTTCTACGTTGAAAACACTGTATGGGCAAAGTGAGGTAGTAGGCTGTTGCCTCTCTTCTTCCTGGGGCTACGCTTTTCTGATGGAAAAAGTACCTAGGAGAAAACTCTACTGTGGAAGCTCATTCCGCTTCAAGGATCACAAAGTGCTAGCTAGGCTAGCATTCCCTCCGTTGCTGACGGGAAATCATTTCCGTAGCTCTTGGGCTATGACACGAGCCAGAGATCCTATATTGCAGCAAGGTTCTTGGACAGGATGCTGACAAGAGTACGTACTATGTGACACACCACTGCTTGCATCTCCTACTGAAATGAGAACATTGCTAACACGTCAAATAGTGTGGATGGCTTTTGTAGAGAACACTTTTCGCACGACTTGATATAATTCCTGAATGGTGCAGGGGAGCGCAAAGTCTTCCCTGCTGTATTCTCAGAGTGGAATGAGTGGCCTGGTAGGCCCATGGCGTACTTTTAGCTTCTTCCTCTTTGAATGCTTCACGAACGGGTGGAGTCCGAGGGACGTAGTATAGTCTCCATGGTTTCTGAGGCTACAGTCTTCTTCTCCCATCACATCTACTACCGAAATGCCAACATTGAGAAGACGTGGAACACTGAGACGGCTTTGGAGAAAAACCCTCTTCCTACGAAATAGGTTGATTCCCGAGTGAGTTTGAGGAGCAAACAAATCTTCACGAACATATTATCTTCCACTGGGAGCCCCACAGGCTACTCTGACATTCATATTCCCTTAGATCTTCAGAGACTTGGAGGCCAGGTCGCGTAGCGTGGCCCAGCGGCCTTCCAACGTCCGGATACGCTTTCCTCGCAGAACGCAGAGTTTGGCGAAAACAGTGGTAGCCAAGCTTACTCTCGGGCACAGTTGGCATAGTCCTGTGCTTCCGTTCACTCATTTGCTTTGGGGAACGTGATTGCACAAGTCTGTGCCTAGCAAAGTTACCGCCAAGGTGATCATACAGAAAACCCATTGAAACGACCTGCTAAATCGGTGGCTTCTAGCGGCATCCCACACATTTCGCACTCTACTGAAAGGAGTCCATTGACCTAGTGTTACCCGCTGGAGATGAAGTCTTCTAATAAGGCACTTGTATGAAACATCCTGATTCCCTCGTTGTTTGGAACTTTTCCATGAATTCCTTGCTGTTCTATCAGAAGGAAATTCAAACGAATAGAGTCAGTGGGCTGTGAGCTTCATGGGCATATCTACGTTCGAGAAACAGTTTTGTCCACAAGACATAGTAGTGAGTAGCTGCAGGAGATCTTCGGCCTCTGCTATTCTCCTGGAAAACATAGAGCGGCGAAAAGCCCACACTCGCAGCTCATTGTCCTGCGAAGGTCTGAAACTGCTATGCTCCTGTTCATTCACTACGGATTGAAAATGATTTCAGTAGCATTTAGTTTAGGACACAACCCACAGCTCGGATATATCAGAAGATTTCTGTTTAAAGATAGAGTTAGGGTTAGGGCTAGCATTACGATTACGGTAAGGATAAGCTTTATTATCAGGGTAGGGATAGGGATAGGGATAGGGATAGGGATAGGGTTAGGGTTAGGGTTAGGGTTAGCGTTTGCGTTAGGGTTAGGGATAGGGATAGGTTTAGCATTAGCGTTTGGGTTAACGTTACATATAGGTTTAGGGCCAGGGCTAAAGCTAGATGACGGCCACAGGTAGAGGAGTGTATGTCCTAGAAGATCGTGCATTTCATAGCTCTCTTAGTTCTTCTGTGCTTTCATTGAGTCCGTTGAGGACGAGAAAGTGATTCTGTAGATCGTTGCACTGAAACACAGCCAGGTAAAAGATAACAGAGCAAAAGAGCTGATCATAAGTGCTGAAGAGGATATGTGATATGGTGCAAGGCACTCATTTCCAATTCAACTGATACGAGCACATTGATCTAGAGCTGCGTTCATGCTTAAAGCCACTTCTCAGGAACATGTTCATTTCCGAGTAACTTGGCAGCTTTCAAACCGTTCACTCCTGTGCTGTGTGAGAGAGTCACTCGAATAGAGTAGGGGACTGCTAGCTGCACATGCATTTCTACGTTGAAAACACTGTATGGGCAAAGTGAGGTAGTAGGCTGTTGCCTCTCTTCTTCCTGGGGCTACGCTTTTCTGATGGAAAAAGTACCTAGGAGAAAACTCTACTGTGGAAGCTCATTCCGCTTCAAGGATCACAAAGTGCTAGCTAGGCTAGCATTCCCTCCGTTGCTGACGGGAAATCATTTCCGTAGCTCTTGGGCTATGACACGCGCCAGAGATCCTATATTGCAGCAAGGTTCTTGTACAGGATGCTGACAAGAGTACGTACTATGTGACACACCACTGCTTGCATCTCCTACTGAAATGAGAACATTGCTAACACGTCAAATAGTGTGGATGGCTTTTGTAGAGAACACTTTTCGCACGACTTGATATAATTCCTGAATGGTGCAGGGGAGCGCAAAGTCTTCCCTGCTGTATTCTCAGAGTGGAATGAGTGGCCTGGTAGGCCCATGGCGTACTTTTAGCTTCTTCCTCTTTGAATGCTTCACGAACGGGTGGAGTCCGAGGGACGTAGTATAGTCTCCATGGTTTCTGAGGCTACAGTCTTCTTCTCCCATCACATCTACTACCGAAATGCCAACATTGAGAAGACGTGGAACACTGAGACGGCTTTGGAGAAAAACCCGCTTCCTACGAAATAGGTTGATTCCCGAGTGAGTTTGAGGAGCAAACAAATCTTCACGAACGTATTATCTTCCACTGGGAGCCCCACAGGCTACTCTGACATTCATATTCCCTTAGATCTTCAGAGACTTGGAGGCCAGGTCGCGTAGCGTGGCCCAGCGGCCTTCCAACGTCCGGATACGCTTTCCTCGCAGAACGCAGAGTTTGGCGAAAACAGTGGTAGCCAAGCTTACTCTCGGGCACAGTTGGCATAGTCCTGTGCTTCCGTTCACTCATTTGCTTTGGGGAACGTGATTGCACAAGTCTGTGCCTAGCAAAGTTACCGCCAAGGTGATCATACAGAAAACCCATTGAAACGACCTGCTAAATCGGTGGCTTCTAGCGGCATCCCACACATTTCGCACTCTACTGAAACGAGTCCATTGACCTAGTGTTACCCGCTGGAGATGAAGTCTTCTAATAAGGCACTTGTACGAAACATCCTGATTCCCTCGTTGTTTGGAAGCTTTCCATGAATTCCTTGCTGTTCTATCAGAAGGAAATTCAATCGAATAGAGTCAGTGGGCTGTGAGCTTCATGGGCATATCTACGTTCGAGAAACAGTTTTGTCCACAAGACATAGTAGTGAGTAGCTGCAGGAGATCTTCGGCCTCTGCTATTCTCCTGGAAAACATAGAGCGGCGAAAAGCCCACACTCGCAGCTCATTGTCCTGCGAAGGTCTGAAACTGCTATGCTCCTGTTCATTCACTACGGATTGAAAATGATTTCAGTAGCATTTAGTTTAGGACACAACCCACAGCTCGGATATATCAGAAGATTTCTGTTTAAAGATAGAGTTAGGGTTAGGGCTAGCATTACGATTACGGTAAGGATAAGCTTTATTATTAGGGTAGGGATAGGGATAGGGATAGGGATAGGGTTAGGGTTAGGGTTAGGGTTAGAGATAGGGTTAGGGTTAGGGTTAGGGTTAGGGTTAGCGTTAGCGTTAGGGTTAGGGATAGGGATAGGTTTAGCATTAGCGTTTGGGTTAACGTTACATATAGGTTTAGGGCCAGGGCTAAAGCCAGATGACGGCCACAGGTAGAGGAGTGTGTGTCCTAGAAGATCGTGCATTTCATAGCTCTCTTAGTTCTTCTGTGCTTTCATTGAGTCCGTTGAGGACGAGAAAGTGATTCTGTAGATCGTTGCACTGAAACACAGCCAGGTAAAAGACAACAGAGCAAAAGAGCTGATCATAAGTGCTGAAGAGGGTATGTGATATGGTGCAAGGCACTCATTTCCAATTCAACTGATACGAGCACATTGATCTAGAGCTGCGTTCATGCTTAAAGCCACTTCTCAGGAACATGTTCATTCCCGAGTAACTTGGCAGCTTTCAAACCGTTCACTCCTGTGCTGTGTGAGAGAGTCACTCGAATAGAGTAAGGGGACTGCTAGCTGCACATGCATTTCTACGTTGAAAACACTGTATGGGCAAAGTGAGGTAGTAGGCTGTTGCCTCTCTTCTTCCTGGGGCTACGCTTTTCTGATGGAAAAAGTACCTAGGAGAAAACTCTACTGTGGAAGTTCATTGCGCTTCAAGGATCACAAAGTGCTAGCTAGGCTAGCATTCCCTCCGTTGCTGACGGGAAATCATTTCCGTAGCTCTTGGGCTATGACACGCGCCAGAGATCCTATATTGCAGCAAGGTTCTTGGACAGGATGCTGACAAGAGTACGTACTATGTGACACACCACTGCTTGCATCTCCTACTGAAATGAGAACATTGCTAACACGTCAAATAGTGTGGATGGCTTTTGTTGAGAACACTTTTCGCACGACTTGATATAATTCCTGAATGGTGCAGGGGAGCGCAAAGTCTTCCTTGCTGTATTCTCAGAGTGGAATGAGTGGCCTGGTAGGCCCATGGCGTACTTTTAGCTTCTTCCTCTTTGAATGCTTCACGAACGGGTGGAGTCCGAGGGACGTAGTATAGTCTCCAAGGTTTCTGAGGCTACAGTCTTCTTCTCCCATCACATCTACTACCGAAATGCCAACATTGAGAAGACGTGGAACACTGAGACGGCTTTGGAGAAAAACCCGCTTCCTACGAAATAGGTTGATTCCCGAGTGAGTTTGAGGAGCAAACAAATCTTCACGAACATATTATCTGCCACTGGGAGCCCCACAGGCTACTCTGACATTCATATTCCCTTAGATCTTCAGAGACTTGGAGGCCAGGTGCGTAGCGTGGCCCAGCGGCCTTCCAACGTCCGGATACGCTTTCCTCGCAGAACGCAGAGTTTGGCGAAAACAGTGGTAGCCAAGCTTACTCTCGGGCACAGTTGGCATAGTCCTGTGCTTCCGTTCACTCATTTGCTTTGGGGAACGTGATTGCACAAGTCTGTGCCTAGCAAAGTTACCGCCAAGGTGATCATACAGAAAACCCATTGAAACGACCTGCTAAATCGGTGGCTTCTAGCGGCATCCCACACATTTCGCACTCTACTGAAACGAGTCCATTGACCTACTGTTACCCGTGGAGATGAAGTCTTCTAATAAGGCACTTGTACGAAACATCCTGATTCCCTCGTTGTTTGGAAGCTTTCCATGAATTCCTTGCTGTTCTATCAGAAGGAAATTCAATCGAATAGAGTCAGTGGGCTGTGAGCTTCATGGGCATATCTACGTTCGAGAAACAGTTTTGTCCACAAGACATAGTAGTCAGTAGCTGCAGGATATCTTCGGCCTCTGCTATTCTCCTGGAAAACATAGAGCGGCGAAAAGCCCACACTCGCAGCTCATTGTCCTGCGAAGGTCTGAAACTGCTATGCTCCTGTTCATTCACTACGGATTGAAAATGATTTCAGTAGCATTTAGTTTAGGACACAACCCACAGCTCGGATATATCAGAAGATTTCTGTTTAAAGATAGAGTTAGTGTTACGGCTAGCATTACGATTACGGTAAGGATAAGCTTTATTATTAGGGTAGGGATAGGGATAGGGATAGGGGTAGGGATAGGGTTAGGGTTAGGGTTAGGGTTAGGGATAGGGTTACAGTTAGGGTTAGGGTTAGGGTTAGGGTTAGCGTTAGCGTCAGGGTTAGGGATAGGGATAGGTTTAGCATTAGCGTTTGGGTTAATGTTACATATAGGTTTAGGGCCAGGGCTAAAGCTAGATGACGGGCACAGGTAGAGGAGTGTGTGTCCTAGAAGATCGTGCATTTCATAGCTCTCTTAGTTCTTCTGTGCTTTCATTGAGTCCGTTGAGGACGAGAAAGTGATTCTGTAGATCGTTGCACTGAAACACAGCCAGGTAAAAGATAACAGAGCAAAAGAGCTGATCATAAGTGCTGAAGAGGGTATGTGATATGGTGCAAGGCACTCATTTCCAATTCAACTGATACGAGCACATTGATCTAGAGCTGCGTTCATGCTTAAAGCCACTTCTCAGGAACATGTTCATTCCCGAGTAACTTGGCAGCTTTCAAACCGTTCACTCCTGTGCTGTGTGAGAGAGTCACTCGAATAGAGTAAGGGGACTGCTAGCTGCACATGCATTTCTACGTTGAAAACACTGTATGGGCAAAGTGAGGTAGTAGGCTGTTGCCTCTCTTCTTCCTGGGGCTACGCTTTTCTGATGGAAAAAGTACCTAGGAGAAAACTCTACTGTGGAAGCTCATTCCGCTTCAAGGATCACAAAGTGCTAGCTAGGCTAGCATTCCCTCCGTTGCTGACGGGAAATCATTTCCGTAGCTCTTGGGCTATGACACGAGCCAGAGATCCTATATTGCAGCAAGGTTCTTGGACAGGATGCTGACAAGAGTACGTACTATGTGACACACCACTGCTTGCATCTCCTACTGAAATGAGAACATTGCTAACACGTCAAATAGTGTGGATGGCTTTTGTAGAGAACACTTTTCGCACGACTTGATATAATTCCTGAATGGTGCAGGGGAGCGCAAAGTCTTCCCTGCTGTATTCTCAGAGTGGAATGAGTGGCCTGGTAGGCCCATGGCGTACTTTTAGCTTCTTCCTCTTTGAATGCTTCACGAACGGGTGGAGTCCGAGGGACGTAGTATAGTCTCCATGGTTTCTGAGGCTACAGTCTTCTTCTCCCATCACATCTACTACCGAAATGCCAACATTGAGAAGACGTGGAACACTGAGACGGCTTTGGAGAAAAACCCTCTTCCTACGAAATAGGTTGATTCCCGAGTGAGTTTGAGGAGCAAACAAATCTTCACGAACATATTATCTTCCACTGGGAGCCCCACAGGCTACTCTGACATTCATATTCCCTTAGATCTTCAGAGACTTGGAGGCCAGGTCGCGTAGCGTGGCCCAGCGGCCTTCCAACGTCCGGATACGCTTTCCTCGCAGAACGCAGAGTTTGGCGAAAACAGTGGTAGCCAAGCTTACTCTCGGGCACAGTTGGCATAGTCCTGTGCTTCCGTTCACTCATTTGCTTTGGGGAACGTGATTGCACAAGTCTGTGCCTAGCAAAGTTACCGCCAAGGTGATCATACTGAAAACCCATTGAAACGACCTGCTAAATCGGTGGCTTCTAGCGGCATCCCACACATTTCGCACTCTACTGAAAGGAGTCCATTGACCTAGTGTTACCCGCTGGAGATGAAGTCTTCTAATAAGGCACTTGTATGAAACATCCTGATTCCCTCGTTGTTTGGAACTTTTCCATGAATTCCTTGCTGTTCTATCAGAAGGAAATTCAAACGAATAGAGTCAGTGGGCTGTGAGCTTCATGGGCATATCTACGTTCGAGAAACAGTTTTGTCCACAAGACATAGTAGTGAGTAGCTGCAGGAGATCTTCGGCCTCTGCTATTCTCCTGGAAAACATAGAGCGGCGAAAAGCCCACACTCGCAGCTCATTGTCCTGCGAAGGTCTGAAACTGCTATGCTCCTGTTCATTCACTACGGATTGAAAATGATTTCAGTAGCATTTAGTTTAGGACACAACCCACAGCTCGGATATATCAGAAGATTTCTGTTTAAAGATAGAGTTAGGGTTAGGGCTAGCATTACGATTACGGTAAGGATAAGCTTTATTATCAGGGTAGGGATAGGGATAGGGATAGGGATAGGGATAGGGTTAGGGTTAGGGTTAGGGTTAGCGTTTGCGTTAGGGTTAGGGATAGGGATAGGTTTAGCATTAGCGTTTGGGTTAACGTTACATATAGGTTTAGGGCCAGGGCTAAAGCTAGATGACGGCCACAGGTAGAGGAGTGTATGTCCTAGAAGATCGTGCATTTCATAGCTCTCTTAGTTCTTCTGTGCTTTCATTGAGTCCGTTGAGGACGAGAAAGTGATTCTGTAGATCGTTGCACTGAAACACAGCCAGGTAAAAGATAACAGAGCAAAAGAGCTGATCATAAGTGCTGAAGAGGATATGTGATATGGTGCAAGGCACTCATTTCCAATTCAACTGATACGAGCACATTGATCTAGAGCTGCGTTCATGCTTAAAGCCACTTCTCAGGAACATGTTCATTTCCGAGTAACTTGGCAGCTTTCAAACCGTTCACTCCTGTGCTGTGTGAGAGAGTCACTCGAATAGAGTAGGGGACTGCTAGCTGCACATGCATTTCTACGTTGAAAACACTGTATGGGCAAAGTGAGGTAGTAGGCTGTTGCCTCTCTTCTTCCTGGGGCTACGCTTTTCTGATGGAAAAAGTACCTAGGAGAAAACTCTACTGTGGAAGCTCATTCCGCTTCAAGGATCACAAAGTGCTAGCTAGGCTAGCATTCCCTCCGTTGCTGACGGGAAATCATTTCCGTAGCTCTTGGGCTATGACACGCGCCAGAGATCCTATATTGCAGCAAGGTTCTTGTACAGGATGCTGACAAGAGTACGTACTATGTGACACACCACTGCTTGCATCTCCTACTGAAATGAGAACATTGCTAACACGTCAAATAGTGTGGATGGCTTTTGTAGAGAACACTTTTCGCACGACTTGATATAATTCCTGAATGGTGCAGGGGAGCGCAAAGTCTTCCCTGCTGTATTCTCAGAGTGGAATGAGTGGCCTGGTAGGCCCATGGCGTACTTTTAGCTTCTTCCTCTTTGAATGCTTCACGAACGGGTGGAGTCCGAGGGACGTAGTATAGTCTCCATGGTTTCTGAGGCTACAGTCTTCTTCTCCCATCACATCTACTACCGAAATGCCAACATTGAGAAGACGTGGAACACTGAGACGGCTTTGGAGAAAAACCCGCTTCCTACGAAATAGGTTGATTCCCGAGTGAGTTTGAGGAGCAAACAAATCTTCACGAACGTATTATCTTCCACTGGGAGCCCCACAGGCTACTCTGACATTCATATTCCCTTAGATCTTCAGAGACTTGGAGGCCAGGTCGCGTAGCGTGGCCCAGCGGCCTTCCAACGTCCGGATACGCTTTCCTCGCAGAACGCAGAGTTTGGCGAAAACAGTGGTAGCCAAGCTTACTCTCGGGCACAGTTGGCATAGTCCTGTGCTTCCGTTCACTCATTTGCTTTGGGGAACGTGATTGCACAAGTCTGTGCCTAGCAAAGTTACCGCCAAGGTGATCATACAGAAAACCCATTGAAACGACCTGCTAAATCGGTGGCTTCTAGCGGCATCCCACACATTTCGCACTCTACTGAAACGAGTCCATTGACCTAGTGTTACCCGCTGGAGATGAAGTCTTCTAATAAGGCACTTGTACGAAACATCCTGATTCCTTCGTTGTTTGGAAGCTTTCCATGAATTCCTTGCTGTTCTATCAGAAGGAAATTCAATCGAATAGAGTCAGTGGGCTGTGAGCTTCATGGGCATATCTACGTTCGAGAAACAGTTTTGTCCACAAGACATAGTAGTGAGTAGCTGCAGGAGATCTTCGGCCTCTGCTATTCTCCTGGAAAACATAGAGCGGCGAAAAGCCCACACTCGCAGCTCATTGTCCTGCGAAGGTCTGAAACTGCTATGCTCCTGTTCATTCACTACGGATTGAAAATGATTTCAGTAGCATTTAGTTTAGGACACAACCCACAGCTCGGATATATCAGAAGATTTCTGTTTAAAATAGAGTTAGGGTTAGGGCTAGCATTACGAATACGGTAAGGATAAGCTTTATTATTAGGGTAGGGATAGGGATAGGGATAGGGATAGGGATAGGGTTAGGGTTAGGGTTAGGGTTAGGGATAGGGTTACGGTTAGGGTTAGGGTTAGGGTTAGGGTTAGCGTTAGCGTCCGGGTTAGGGATAGGGATAGGTTTAGCATTAGCGTTTGGGTTAATGTTACATATAGGTTTAGGGCCAGGGCTAAAGCTAGATGACGGCCACAGGTAGAGGAGTGTGTGTCCTAGAAGATCGTGCATTTCATAGCTCTCTTAGTTCTTCTGTGCTTTCATTGAGTCCGTTGAGGACGAGAAAGTGATTCTGTAGATCGTTGCACTGAAACACAGCCAGGTAAAAGATAACAGAGCAAAAGAGCTGATCATAAGTGCTGAAGAGGGTATGTGATATGGTGCAAGGCACTCATTTCCAATTCAACTGATACGAGCACATTGATCTAGAGCTGCGTTCATGCTTAAAGCCACTTCTCAGGAACATGTTCATCCCCGAGTAACTTGGCAGCTTTCAAACCGTTCACTCCTGTGCTGTGTGAGAGAGTCACTCGAATAGAGTAAGGGGACTGCTAGCTGCACATGCATTTCTACGTTGAAAACACTGTATGGGCAAAGTGAGGTAGTAGGCTGTTGCCTCTCTTCTTCCTGGGGCTACGCTTTTCTGATGGAAAAAGTACCTAGGAGAAAACTCTACTGTGGAAGCTCATTGCGCTTCAAGGATCACAAAGTGCTAGCTAGGCTAGCATTCCCTCCGTTGCTGACGGGAAATCATTTCCGTAGCTCTTGGGCTATGACACGCGCCAGAGATCCTATATTGCAGCAAGGTTCTTGGACAGGATGCTGACAAGAGTACGTACTATGTGACACACCACTGCTTGCATCTCCTACTGAAATGAGAACATTGCTAACACGTCAAATAGTGTGGATGGCTTTTGTTGAGAACACTTTTCGCACGACTTGATATAATTCCTGAATGGTGCAGGGGAGCGCAAAGTCTTCCCTGCTGTATTCTCAGAGTGGAATGAGTGGCCTGGTAGGCCCATGGCGTACTTTTAGCTTCTTCCTCTTTGAATGCTTCACGAACGGGTGGAGTCCGAGGGACGTAGTATAGTCTCCATGGTTTCTGAGGCTACAGTCTTCTTCTCCCATCACATCTACTACCGAAATGCCAACATTGAGAAGACGTGGAACACTGAGACGGCTTTGGAGAAAAACCCGCTTCCTACGAAATAGGTTGATTCCCGAGTGAGTTTGAGGAGCAAACAAATCTTCACGAACGTATTATCTGCCACTGGGAGCCCCACAGGCTACTCTGACATTCATATTCCCTTAGATCTTCAGAGACTTGGAGGCCAGGTCGCGTAGCGTGGCCCAGCGGCCTTCCAACGTCCGGATACGCTTTCCTCGCAGAACGCAGAGTTTGGCGAAAACAGTGGTAGCCAAGCTTACTCTCGGGCACAGTTGGCATAGTACTGTGCTTCCGTTCACTCATTTGCTTTGGGGAACGTGATTGCACAAGTCTGTGCCTAGCAAAGTTACTGCCAAGGTGATCATACAGAAAACCCACTGAAACGACCTGCTAAATCGGTGGCTTCTAGCGGCATCCCACACATTTCGCACTCTACTGAAACGAGTCCATTGACCTAGTGTTACCCGCTGGACATGAAGTCTTCTAATAAGGCACTTGTACGAAACATCCTGATTCCCTCGTTGTTTGGAAGCTTTCCATGAATTCCTTGCTGTTCTATCAGAAGGAAATTCAATCGAATAGAGTCAGTGGGCTGTGAGCTTCATGGGCATATCTACGTTCGAGAAACAGTTTTGTCCACAAGACATAGTAGTGAGTAGCTGCAGGAGATCTTCGGCCTCTGCTATTCTCCTGGAAAACATAGAGCGGCGAAAAGCCCACACTCGCAGCTCATTGTCCTGCGAAGGTCTGAAACTGCTATGCTCCTGTTCATTCACTACGGATTGAAAATGATTTCAGTAGCATTTAGTTTAGGACACAACCCACAGCTCGGATATATCAGAAGATTTCTGTTTAAAGATAGAGTTAGGGTTAGGGCTAGCATTACGATTACGGTAAGGATAAGCTTTATTATTAGGGTAGGGATAGGGATAGGGATAGGGATAGGGTTAGGGTTAGGGTTAGGGTTAGAGATAGGGTTAGGGTTAGGGTTAGGGTTAGGGTTAGCGTTAGCGTTAGGGTTAGGGATAGGGATAGGTTTAGCATTAGCGTTTGGGTTAACGTTACATATAGGTTTAGGGCCAGGGCTAAAGCCAGATGACGGCCACAGGTAGAGGAGTGTGTGTCCTAGAAGATCGTGCATTTCATAGCTCTCTTAGTTCTTCTGTGCTTTCATTGAGTCCGTTGAGGACGAGAAAGTGATTCTGTAGATCGTTGCACTGAAACACAGCCAGGTAAAAGACAACAGAGCAAAAGAGCTGATCATAAGTGCTGAAGAGGGTATGTGATATGGTGCAAGGCACTCATTTCCAATTCAACTGATACGAGCACATTGATCTAGAGCTGCGTTCATGCTTAAAGCCACTTCTCAGGAACATGTTCATTCCCGAGTAACTTGGCAGCTTTCAAACCGTTCACTCCTGTGCTGTGTGAGAGAGTCACTCGAATAGAGTAAGGGGACTGCTAGCTGCACATGCATTTCTACGTTGAAAACACTGTATGGGCAAAGTGAGGTAGTAGGCTGTTGCCTCTCTTCTTCCTGGGGCTACGCTTTTCTGATGGAAAAAGTACCTAGGAGAAAACTCTACTGTGGAAGTTCATTGCGCTTCAAGGATCACAAAGTGCTAGCTAGGCTAGCATTCCCTCCGTTGCTGACGGGAAATCATTTCCGTAGCTCTTGGGCTATGACACGCGCCAGAGATCCTATATTGCAGCAAGGTTCTTGGACAGGATGCTGACAAGAGTACGTACTATGTGACACACCACTGCTTGCATCTCCTACTGAAATGAGAACATTGCTAACACGTCAAATAGTGTGGATGGCTTTTGTTGAGAACACTTTTCGCACGACTTGATATAATTCCTGAATGGTGCAGGGGAGCGCAAAGTCTTCCTTGCTGTATTCTCAGAGTGGAATGAGTGGCCTGGTAGGCCCATGGCGTACTTTTAGCTTCTTCCTCTTTGAATGCTTCACGAACGGGTGGAGTCCGAGGGACGTAGTATAGTCTCCAAGGTTTCTGAGGCTACAGTCTTCTTCTCCCATCACATCTACTACCGAAATGCCAACATTGAGAAGACGTGGAACACTGAGACGGCTTTGGAGAAAAACCCGCTTCCTACGAAATAGGTTGATTCCCGAGTGAGTTTGAGGAGCAAACAAATCTTCACGAACATATTATCTGCCACTGGGAGCCCCACAGGCTACTCTGACATTCATATTCCCTT
This sequence comes from Desmodus rotundus, assembly GCF_022682495.2. NCBI lineage: Eukaryota > Metazoa > Chordata > Mammalia > Chiroptera > Phyllostomidae > Desmodus > Desmodus rotundus. Next base: position 59,940,825 of record NC_071395.1, read on the forward strand.
AGATCTTCAGAGACTTGGAGGCCAGGTCGCGTAGCGTGGCCCAGCGGCCTTCCAACGTCCGGATACGCTTTCCTCGCAGAACGCAGAGTTTGGCGAAAACAGTGGTAGCCAAGCTTACTCTCGGGCACAGTTGGCATAGTCCTGTGCTTCCGTTCACTCATTTGCTTTGGGGAACGTGATTGCACAAGTCTGTGCCTAGCAAAGTTACCGCCAAGGTGATCATACAGAAAACCCATTGAAACGACCTGCTAAATCGGTGGCTTCTAGCGGCATCCCACACATTTCGCACTCTACTGAAACGAGTCCATTGACCTAGTGTTACCCGCTGGAGATGAAGTCTTCTAATAAGGCACTTGTACGAAACATCCTGATTCCCTCGTTGTTTGGAAGCTTTCCATGAATTCCTTGCTGTACTATCAGAAGGAAATTCAATCGAATAGAGTCAGTGGGCTGTGAGCTTCATGGGCATATCTACGTTCGAGAAACAGTTTTGTCCACAAGACATAGTAGTGAGTAGCTGCAGGAGATCTTCGGCCTCTGCTATTCTCCTGGAAAACATAGAGCGGCGAAAAGCCCACACTCGCAGCTCATTGTCCTGCGAAGGTCTGAAACTGCTATGCTCCTGTTCATTCACTACGGATTGAAAATGATTTCAGTAGCATTTAGTTTAGGACACAACCCACAGCTCGGATATATCAGAAGATTTCTGTTTAAAGATAGAGTTAGGGTTAGGGCTAGCATTACGATTACAGTAAGGATAAGCTTTATTATTAGGGTAGGGATAGGGATAGGGATAGGGATAGGGATAGGGTTAGGGTTAGGGTTAGGGTTAGGGATAGGGTTACGGTTAGGGTTAGGGTTAGGGTTAGGGTTAGCGTTAGCGTCCGGGTTAGGGATAGGGATAGGTTTAGCATTAGCGTTTCGGTTAACGTTACATATAGGTTTAGGGCCAGGGCTAAAGCCAGATGACGGCCACAGGTAGAGGAGTGTGTGTCCTAGAAGATCGTGCATTTCATAGCTCTCTTAGTTCTTCTGTGCTTTCATTGAGTCCGTTGAGGACGAGAAAGTGATTCTGTAGATCGTTGCACTGAAACACAGCCAGGTAAAAGACAACAGAGCAAAAGAGCTGATCATAAGTGCTGAAGAGGGTATGTGATATGGTGCAAGGCACTCATTTCCAATTCAACTGATACGAGCACATTGATCTAGAGCTGCGTTCATGCTTTAGCCACTTCTCAGGAACATGTTCATTCCCGAGTAACTTGGCAGCTTTCAAACCGTTCACTCCTGTGCTGTGTGAGAGAGTCACTCGAATAGAGTAAGGGGACTGCTAGCTGCACATGCATTTCTACGTTGAAAACACTGTATGGGCAAAGTGAGGTAGTAGGCTGTTGCCTCTCTTCTTCCTGGGGCTACGCTTTTCTGATGGAAAAAGTACCTAGGAGAAAACTCTACTGTGGAAGCTCATTGCGCTTCAAGGATCACAAAGTGCTAGCTAGGCTAGCATTCCCTCCGTTGCTGACGGGAAATCATTTCCGTAGCTCTTGGGCTATGACACGCGCCAGAGATCCTATATTGCAGCAAGGTTCTTGGACAGGATGCTGACAAGAGTACGTACTATGTGACACACCACTGCTTTCATCTCCTACTGAAATGAGAACATTGCTAACACGTCAAATAGTGTGGATGGCTTTTGTTGAGAACACTTTTCGCACGACTTGATATAATTCCTGAATGGTGCAGGGGAGCGCATAGTCCTCCCTGCTGTATTCTCAGAGTGGAATGAGTGGCCTGGTAGGCCCATGGCGTACTTTTAGCTTCTTCCTCTTTGAATGCTTCACGAACGGGTGGAGTCCGAGGGACGTAGTATAGTCTCCATGGTTTCTGAGGCTACAGTCTTCTTCTCCCATCACATCTACTACCGAAATGCCAACATTGAGAAGACGTGGAACACTGAGACGGCTTTGGGGAAAAACCCGCTTCCTACGAAATAGGTTGATTCCCGAGTGAGTTTGAGGAGCAAACAAATCTTCACGAACGTATTATCTTCCACTGGGAGCCCCCCAGGCTACTCTGACATTCATATTCCCTTAGACCTTCAGAGACTTGGAGGCCAGGTCGCGTAGCGTGGCCCAGCGGCCTTCCAACGTCCGGATACGCTTTCCTCTCAGAACGCAGAGTTTGGCGAAAACAGTGGTAGCCAAGCTTACTCTCGGGCACAGTTGGCATAGTCCTGTGCTTCCGTTCACTCATTTGCTTTGGGGAACGTGATTGCACAAGTCTGTGCCTAGCAAAGTTACCGCCAAGGTCATCATACAGAAAACCCATTGAAACGACCTGCTAAATCGGTGGCTTCTAGCGGCATCCCACACATTTCGCACTCTACTGAAACGAGTCCATTGACCTAGTGTTACCCGCTGGAGATGAAGTCTTCTAATAAGGCACTTGTACGAAACATCCTGATTCCCTCGTTGTTTGGAAGCTTTCCATGAATTCCTTGCTGTACTATCAGAAGGAAATTCAATCGAATAGAGTCAGTGGGCTGTGAGCTTCATGGGCATATCTACGTTCGAGAAACAGTTTTGTCCACAAGACATAGTAGTGAGTAGCTGCAGGAGATCTTCGGCCTCTGCTATTCTCCTGGAAAACATAGAGCGGCGAAAAGCCCACACTCGCAGCTCATTGTCCTGCGAAGGTCTGAAACTGCTATGCTCCTGTTCATTCACTACGGATTGAAAATGATTTCAGTAGCATTTAGTTTAGGACACAACCCACAGCTCGGATATATCAGAAGATTTCTGTTTAAAGATAGAGTTAGGGTTAGGGCTAGCATTACGATTACGGTAAGGATAAGCTTTATTATTAGGGTAGGGATAGGGATAGGGATAGGGTTAGGGTTAGGGTTAGGGTTAGGGATAGGGTTACGGTTAGGGTTAGGGTTAGGATTAGGGTTAGCGTTAGCGTTAGGGTTAGGGATAGGGATAGGTTTAGCATTAGCGTTTCGGTTAACGTTACATATAGGTTTAGGGCCAGGGCTAAAGCCAGATGACGGCCACAGGTAGAGGAGTGTGTGTCCTAGAAGATCGTGCATTTCATAGCTCTCTTAGTTCTTCTGTGCTTTCATTGAGTCCGTTGAGGACGAGAAAGTGATTCTGTAGATCGTTGCACTGAAACACAGCCAGGTAAAAGATAACAGAGCAAAAGAGCTGATCATAAGTGCTGAAGAGGGTATGTGATATGGTGCAAGGCACTCATTTCCAATTCAACTGATACGAGCACATTGATCTAGAGCTGCGTTCATGCTTAAAGCCACTTCTCAGGAACATGTTCATTCCCGAGTAACTTGGCAGCTTTCAAACCGTTCACTCCTGTGCTGTGTGAGAGAGTCACTCGAATAGAGTAAGGGGACTGCTAGCTGCACATGCATTTCTACGTTGAAAACACTGTATGGGCAAAGTGAGGTAGTAGGCTGTTGCCTCTCTTCTTCCTGGGGCTACGCTTTTCTGATGGAAAAAGTACCTAGGAGAAAACTCTACTGTGGAAGCTCATTCCGCTTCAAGGATCACAAAGTGCTAGCTAGGCTAGCATTCCCTCCGTTGCTGACGGGAAATCATTTCCGTAGCTCTTGGGCTATGACACGCGCCAGAGATCCTATATTGCAGCAAGGTTCTTGGACAGGATGCTGACAAGAGTACGTACTATGTGACACACCACTGCTTTCATCTCCTACTGAAATGAGAACATTGCTAACACGTCAAATAGTGTGGATGGCTTTTGTTGAGAACACTTTTCGCACGACTTGATATAATTCCTGAATGGTGCAGGGGAGCGCAAAGTCTTCCCTGCTGTATTCTCAGAGTGGAATGAGTGGCCTGGTAGGCCCATGGCGTACTTTTAGCTTCTTCCTCTTTGAATGCTTCACGAACGGGTGGAGTCCGAGGGACGTAGTATAGTCTCCAAGGTTTCTGAGGCTACAGTCTTCTTCTCCCATCACATCTACTACCGAAATGCCAACATTGAGAAGACGTGGAACACTGAGACGGCTTTGGAGAAAAACCCGCTTCCTACGAAATAGGTTGATTCCCGAGTGAGTTTGAGGAGCAAACAAATCTTCACGAACATATTATCTGCCACTGGGAGCCCCACAGGCTACTCTGACATTCATATTCCCTTAGATCTTCAGAGACTTGGAGGCCAGGTCGCGTAGCGTGGCCCAACGGCCTTCCAACGTCTGGATACGCTTTCCTCGCAGAACCCAGAGTTTGGCGAAAACAGTGGTAGCCAAGCTTACTCTCGGGCACAGTTGGCATAGTCCTGTGCTTCCGTTCACTCATTTGCTTTGGGGAACGTGATTGCACAAGCTGTGCCTAGCAAAGTTACCGCCAAGGTGATCATACAGAAAACCCATTGAAACGACCTGCTAAATCGGTGGCTTCTAGCGGCATCCCACACATTTCGCACTCTACTTAAACGAGTCCATTGACCTAGTGTTACCCGCTGGAGATGAAGTCTTCTAATAAGGCACTTGTATGAAACATCCTGATTCCCTCGTTGTTTGGAAGCTTTCCATGAATTCCTTGCTGTACTATCAGAAGGAAATTCAATCGAATAGAGTCAGTGGGCTGTGAGCTTCATGGGCATATCTACGTTCGAGAAACAGTTTTGTCCACAAGACATAGTAGTGAGTAGCTGCAGGAGATCTTCGGCCTCTGCTATTCTCCTGGAAAACATAGAGCGGCGAAAAGCCCACACTCGCAGCTCATTGTCCTGCGAAGGTCTGAAACTGCTATGCTCCTGTTCATTCACTACGGATTGAAAATGATTTCAGTAGCATTTAGTTTAGGACACAACCCACAGCTCGGATATATCAGAAGATTTCTGCTTAAAGATAGAGTTAGGGTTAGGGCTAGCATTACGATTACGGTAAGGATAAGCTTTATTATTAGGGTAGGGATAGGGATAGGGATAGGGATAGGGTTAGGGTTAGGGTTAGGGTTAGAGATAGGGTTAGGGTTAGGGTTAGGGTTAGGGTTAGCGTTAGCGTTAGGGTTAGGGATAGGGATAGGTTTAGCATTAGCGTTTCGGTTAACGTTACATATAGGTTTAGGGCCAGGGCTAAAGCCAGATGACGGCCACAGGTAGAGGAGTGTGTGTCCTAGAAGATCGTGCATTTCATAGCTCTCTTAGTTCTTCTGTGCTTTCATTGAGTCCGTTGAGGACGAGAAAGTGATTCTGTAGATCGTTGCACTGAAACACAGCCAGGTAAAAGACAACAGAGCAAAAGAGCTGATCATAAGTGCTGAAGAGGGTATGTGATATGGTGCAAGGCACTCATTTCCAATTCAACTGATACGAGCACATTGATCTAGAGCTGCGTTCATGCTTAAAGCCACTTCTCAGGAACATGTTCATTCCCGAGTAACTTGGCAGCTTTCAAACCGTTCACTCCTGTGCTGTGTGAGAGAGTCACTCGAATAGAGTAAGGGGACTGCTAGCTGCACATGCATTTCTACGTTGAAAACACTGTATGGGCAAAGTGAGGTAGTAGGCTGTTGCCTCTCTTCTTCCTGGGGCTACGCTTTTCTGATGGAAAAAGTACCTAGGAGAAAACTCTACTGTGGAAGCTCATTGCGCTTCAAGGATCACAAAGTGCTAGCTAGGCTAGCATTCCCTCCGTTGCTGACGGGAAATCATTTCCATAGCTCTTGGGCTATGACACGCGCCAGAGATCCTATATTGCAGCAAGGTTCTTGGACAGGATGCTGACAAGAGTACGTACTATGTGACACACCACTGCTTTCATCTCCTACTGAAATGAGAACATTGCTAACACGTCAAATAGTGTGGATGGCTTTTGTTGAGAACACTTTTCGCACGACTTGATATAATTCCTGAATGGTGCAGGGGAGCGCATAGTCCTCCCTGCTGTATTCTCAGAGTGGAATGAGTGGCCTGGTAGGCCCATGGCGTACTTTTAGCTTCTTCCTCTTTGAATGCTTCACGAACGGGTGGAGTCCGAGGGACGTAGTATAGTCTCCATGGTTTCTGAGGCTACAGTCTTCTTCTCCCATCACATCTACTACCGAAATGCCAACATTGAGAAGACGTGGAACACTGAGACGGCTTTGGGGAAAAACCCGCTTCCTACGAAATAGGTTGATTCCCGAGTGAGTTTGAGGAGCAAACAAATCTTCACGAACGTATTATCTGCCACTGGGAGCCCCACAGGCTACTCTGACATTCATATTCCCTTAGATCTTCAGAGACTTGGAGGCCAGGTCGCGTAGCGTGGCCCAACGGCCTTCCAACGTCTGGATACGCTTTCCTCGCAGAACGCAGAGTTTGGCGAAAACAGTGGTAGCCAAGCTTACTCTCGGGCACAGTTGGCATAGTCCTGTGCTTCCGTTCACTCATTTGCTTTGGGGAACGTGATTGCACAAGCTGTGCCTAGCAAAGTTACCGCCAAGGTGATCATACAGAAAACCCATTGAAACGACCTGCTAAATCGGTGGCTTCTAGCGGCATCCCACACATTTCGCACTCTACTGAAACGAGTCCATTGACCTAGTGTTACCCGCTGGAGATGAAGTCTTCTAATAAGGCACTTGTATGAAACATCCTGATTCCCTCGTTGTTTGGAAGCTTTCCATGAATTCCTTGCTGTACTATCAGAAGGAAATTCAATCGAATAGAGTCAGTGGGCTGTGAGCTTCATGGGCATATCTACGTTCGAGAAACAGTTTTGTCCACAAGACATAGTAGTGAGTAGCTGCAGGAGATCTTCGGCCTCTGCTATTCTCCTGGAAAACATAGAGCGGCGAAAAGCCCACACTCGCAGCTCATTGTCCTGCGAAGGTCTGAAACTGCTATGCTCCTGTTCATTCACTACGGATTGAAAATGATTTCAGTAGCATTTAGTTTAGGACACAACCCACAGCTCGGATATATCAGAAGATTTCTGTTTAAAGATAGAGTTAGGGTTAGGGCTAGCATTACGATTACGGTAAGGATAAGCTTTATTATTAGGGTAGGGATAGGGATAGGGATAGGGATAGGGTTAGGGTTAGGGTTAGGGTTAGAGATAGGGTTAGGGTTAGGGTTAGGGTTAGGGTTAGCGTTAGCGTTAGGGTTAGGGATAGGGATAGGTTTAGCATTAGCGTTTCGGTTAACGTTACATATAGGTTTAGGGCCAGGGCTAAAGCCAGATGACGGCCACAGGTAGAGGAGTGTGTGTCCTAGAAGATCGTGCATTTCATAGCTCTCTTAGTTCTTCTGTGCTTTCATTGAGTCCGTTGAGGACGAGAAAGTGATTCTGTAGATCGTTGCACTGAAACACAGCCAGGTAAAAGACAACAGAGCAAAAGAGCTGATCATAAGTGCTGAAGAGGGTATGTGATATGGTGCAAGGCACTCATTTCCAATTCAACTGATACGAGCACATTGATCTAGAGCTGCGTTCATGCTTAAAGCCACTTCTCAGGAACATGTTCATTCCCGAGTAACTTGGCAGCTTTCAAACCGTTCACTCCTGTGCTGTGTGAGAGAGTCACTCGAATAGAGTAAGGGGACTGCTAGCTGCACATGCATTTCTACGTTGAAAACACTGTATGGGCAAAGTGAGGTAGTAGGCTGTTGCCTCTCTTCTTCCTGGGGCTACGCTTTTCTGATGGAAAAAGTACCTAGGAGAAAACTCTACTGTGGAAGCTCATTGCGCTTCAAGGATCACAAAGTGCTAGCTAGGCTAGCATTCCCTCCGTTGCTGACGGGAAATCATTTCCGTAGCTCTTGGGCTATGACACGCGCCAGAGATCCTATATTGCAGCAAGGTTCTTGGACAGGATGCTGACAAGAGTACGTACTATGTGACACACCACTGCTTTCATCTCCTACTGAAATGAGAACATTGCTAACACGTCAAATAGTGTGGATGGCTTTTGTTGAGAACACTTTTCGCACGACTTGATATAATTCCTGAATGGTGCAGGGGAGCGCATAGTCCTCCCTGCTGTATTCTCAGAGTGGAATGAGTGGCCTGGTAGGCCCATGGCGTACTTTTAGCTTCTTCCTCTTTGAATGCTTCACGAACGGGTGGAGTCCGAGGGACGTAGTATAGTCTCCATGGTTTCTGAGGCTACAGTCTTCTTCGCCCATCACATCTACTACCGAAATGCCAACATTGAGAAGACGTGGAACACTGAGACGGCTTTGGGGAAAAACCCGCTTCCTACGAAATAGGTTGATTCCCGAGTGAGTTTGAGGAGCAAACAAATCTTCACGAACGTATTATCTGCCACTGGGAGCCCCACAGGCTACTCTGACATTCATATTCCCTTAGATCTTCAGAGACTTGGAGGCCAGGTCGCGTAGCGTGGCCCAGCGGCCTTCCAACGTCTGGATACGCTTTCCTCGCAGAACGCAGAGTTTGGCGAAAACAGTGGTAGCCAAGCTTACTCTCGGGCACAGTTGGCATAGTCCTGTGCTTCCGTTCACTCATTTGCTTTGGGGAACGTGATTGCACAAGTCTGTGCCTAGTAAAGTTACCGCCAAGGTAATCATACAGAAAACCCATTGAAACGACCTGCTAAATCGGTGGCTTCTAGCGGCATCCCACACATTTCGCACTCTACTGAAACGAGTCCATTGACCTAGTGTTACCCGCTGGAGATGAAGTCTTCTAATAAGGCACTTGTATGAAACATCCTGATTCCCTCGTTGTTTGGAAGCTTTCCATGAATTCCTTGCTGTTCTATCAGAAGGAAATTCAATCGAATAGAGTCAGTGGGCTGTGAGCTTCATGGGCATATCTACGTTCGAGAAACAGTTTTGTCCACAAGACATAGTAGTGAGTAGCTGCAGGAGATCTTCGGCCTCTGCTATTCTCCTGGAAAACATAGAGTGGCGAAAAGCCCACACTCGCAGCTCATTGTCCTGCGAAGGTCTGAAACTGCTATGCTCCTGTTCATTCACTACGGATTGAAAATGATTTCAGTAGCATTTAGTTTAGGACACAACCCACAGCTCGGATATATCAGAAGATTTCTGTTTAAAGATAGAGTTAGGGTTAGGGCTAGCATTACGATTACAGTAAGGATAAGCTTTATTATTAGGGTAGGGATAGGGATAGGGATAGGGATAGGGATAGGGTTAGGGTTAGGGTTAGGGTTAGGGATAGGGTTACGGTTAGGGTTAGGGTTAGGGTTAGGGTTAGCGTTAGCGTCCGGGTTAGGGATAGGGATAGGTTTAGCATTAGCGTTTGGGTTAATGTTACATATAGGTTTAGGGCCAGGGCTAAAGCTAGATGACGGCCACAGGTAGAGGAGTGTGTGTCCTAGAAGATCGTGCATTTCATAGCTCTCTTAGTTCTTCTGTGCTTTCATTGAGTCCGTTGAGGACGAGAAAGTGATTCTGTAGATCGTTGCACTGAAACACAGCCAGGTAAAAGATAACAGAGCAAAAGAGCTGATCATAAGTGCTGAAGAGGGTATGTGATATGGTGCAAGGCACTCATTTCCAATTCAACTGATACGAGCACATTGATCTAGAGCTGCGTTCATGCTTAAAGCCACTTCTCAGGAACATGTTCATTCCCGAGTAACTTGGCAGCTTTCAAACCGTTCACTCCTGTGCTGTGTGAGAGAGTCACTCGAATAGAGTAAGGGGACTGCTAGCTGCACATGCATTTCTACGTTGAAAACACTGTATGGGCAAAGTGAGGTAGTAGGCTGTTGCCTCTCTTCTTCCTGGGGCTACGCTTTTCTGATGGAAAAAGTACCTAGGAGAAAACTCTACTGTGGAAGCTCATTCCGCTTCAAGGATCACAAAGTGCTAGCTAGGCTAGCATTCCCTCCGTTGCTGACGGGAAATCATTTCCGTAGCTCTTGGGCTATGACACGCGCCAGAGATCCTATATTGCAGCAAGGTTCTTGGACAGGATGCTGACAAGAGTACGTACTATGTGACACACCACTGCTTTCATCTCCTACTGAAATGAGAACATTGCTAACACGTCAAATACTGTGGATGGCTTTTGTTGAGAACACTTTTCGCACGACTTGATATAATTCCTGAATGGTGCAGGGGAGCGCAAAGTCTTCCCTGCTGTATTCTCAGAGTGGAATGAGTGGCCTGGTAGGCCCATGGCGTACTTTTAGCTTCTTCCTCTTTGAATGCTTCACGAACGGGTGGAGTCCGAGGGACGTAGTATAGTCTCCAAGGTTTCTGAGGCTACAGTCTTCTTCTCCCATCACATCTACTACCGAAATGCCAACATTGAGAAGACGTGGAACACTGAGACGGCTTTGGAGAAAAACCCGCTTCCTACGAAATAGGTTGATTCCCGAGTGAGTTTGAGGAGCAAACAAATCTTCACGAACGTATTATCTGCCACTGGGAGCCCCACAGGCTACTCTGACATTCATATTCCCTTAGATCTTCAGAGACTTGGAGGCCAGGTCACGTAGCGTGGCCCAACGGCCTTCCAACGTCCGGATACGCTTTCCTCGCAGAACGCAGAGTTTGGCGAAAACAGTGGTAGCGAAGCTTACTCTCGGGCACAGTTGTCATAGTCCTGTGCTTCCGTTCACTCATTTGCTTTGGGGAACGTGATTGCACAAGTCTGTGCCTAGCAAAGTTACCGCCAAGGTGATCATACAGAAAACCCATTGAAACGACCTGCTAAATCGGTGGCTTCTAGCGGCATCCCACACATTTCGCACTCTACTGAAACGAGTCCATTGACCTAGTGTTACCCGCTGGAGATGAAGTCTTCTAATAAGGCACTTGTATGAAACATCCTGATTCCCTCGTTGTTTGGAAGCTTTCCATGAATTCCTTGCTGTACTATCAGAAGGAAATTCAATCGAATAGAGTCAGTGGGCTGTGAGCTTCATGGGCATATCTACGTTCGAGAAACAGTTTTGTCCACAAGACATAGTAGTGAGTAGCTGCAGGAGATCTTCGGCCTCTGCTACTCTCCTGGAAAACATAGAGCGGCGAAAAGCCCACACTCGCAGCTCATTGTCCTGCGAAGGTCTGAAACTGCTATGCTCCTGTTCATTCACTACGGATTGAAAATGATTTCAGTAGCATTTAGTTTAGGACACAACCCACAGCTCGGATATATCAGAAGATTTCTGTTTAAAGATAGAGTTAGGGTTAGGGCTAGCATTACGATTACGGTAAGGATAAGCTTTATTATTAGGGTAGGGATAGGGATAGGGATAGGGATAGGGTTAGGGTTAGGGTTAGGGTTAGAGATAGGGTTAGGGTTAGGGTTAGGGTTAGGGTTAGCGTTAGCGTTAGGGTTAGGGATAGGGATAGGTTTAGCATTAGCGTTTCGGTTAACGTTACATATAGGTTTAGGGCCAGGGCTAAAGCCAGATGACGGCCACAGGTAGAGGAGTGTGTGTCCTAGAAGATCGTGCATTTCCTAGCTCTCTTAGTTCTTCTGTGCTTTCATTGAGTCCGTTGAGGACGAGAAAGTGATTCTGTAGATCGTTGCACTGAAACACAGCCAGGTAAAAGACAACAGAGCAAAAGAGCTGATCATAAGTGCTGAAGAGGGTATGTGATATGGTGCAAGGCACTCATTTCCAATTCAACTGATACGAGCACATTGATCTAGAGCTGCGTTCATGCTTAAAGCCACTTCTCAGGAACATGTTCATTCCCGAGTAACTTGGCAGCTTTCAAACCGTTCACTCCTGTGCTGTGTGAGAGAGTCACTCGAATAGAGTAAGGGGACTGCTAGCTGCACATGCATTTCTACGTTGAAAACACTGTATGGGCAAAGTGAGGTAGTAGGCTGTTGCCTCTCTTCTTCCTGGGGCTACGCTTTTCTAATGGAAAAAGTACCTAGGAGAAAACTCTACTGTGGAAGCTCATTGCGCTTCAAGGATCACAAAGTGCTAGCTAGGCTAGCATTCCCTCCGTTGCTGACGGGAAATCATTTCCGTAGCTCTTGGGCTATGACACGCGCCAGAGATCCTATATTGCAGCAAGGTTCTTGGACAGGATGCTGACAAGAGTACGTACTATGTGACACACCACTGCTTTCATCTCCTACTGAAATGAGAACATTGGTAACACGTCAAATAGTGTGGATGGCTTTTGTTGAGAACACTTTTCGCACGACTTGATATAATTCCTGAATGGTGCTGGGGAGCGCATAGTCCTCCCTGCTGTATTCTCAGAGTGGAATGAGTGGCCTGGTAGGCCCATGGCGTACTTTTAGCTTCTTCCTCTTTGAATGCTTCACGAACGGGTGGAGTCCGAGGGACGTAGTATAGTCTCCATGGTTTCTGAGGCTACAGTCTTCTTCTCCCATCACATCTACTACCGAAATGCCAACATTGAGAAGACGTGGAACACTGAGACGGCTTTGGGGAAAAACCCGCTTCCTACGAAATAGGTTGATTCCCGAGTGAGTTTGAGGAGCAAACAAATCTTCACGAACGTATTATCTTCCACTGGGAGCCCCCCAGGCTACTCTGACATTCATATTCCCTTAGACCTTCAGAGACTTGGAGGCCAGGTCGCGTAGCGTGGCCCAGCGGCCTTCCAACGTCCGGATACGCTTTCCTCTCAGAACGCAGAGTTTGGCGAAAACAGTGGTAGCCAAGCTTACTCTCGGGCACAGTTGGCATAGTCCTGTGCTTCCGTTCACTCATTTGCTTTGGGGAACGTGATTGCACAAGTCTGTGCCTAGCAAAGTTACCGCCAAGGTGATCATACAGAAAACCCATTGAAACGACCTGCTAAATCGGTGGCTTCTAGCGGCATCCCACACATTTCGCACTCTACTGAAACGAGTCCATTGACCTAGTGTTACCCGCTGGAGATGAAGTCTTCTAATAAGGCACTTGTACGAAACATCCTGATTCCCTCGTTGTTTGGAAGCTTTCCATGAATTCCTTGCTGTTCTATCAGAAGGAAATTCAATCGAATAGAGTCAGTGGGCTGTGAGCTTCATGGGCATATCTACGTTCGAGAAACAGTTTTGTCCCCAAGACATAGTAGTGAGTAGCTGCAGGAGATCTTCGGCCTCTGCTATTCTCCTGGAAAACATAGAGCGGCGAAAAGCCCACACTCGCAGCTCATTGTCCTGCGAAGGTCTGAAACTGCTATGCTCCTGTTCATTCACTACGGATTGAAAATGATTTCAGTAGCATTTAGTTTAGGACACAACCCACAGCTCGGATATATCAGAAGATTTCTGTTTAAAGATAGAGTTAGGGTTAGGGCTAGCATTACGATTACGGTAAGGATAAGCTTTATTATTAGGGTAGGGATAGGGATAGGGATAGGGATAGGGTTAGGGTTAGGGTTAGGGTTAGAGATAGGGTTAGGGTTAGGGTTAGGGTTAGGGTTAGCGTTAGCGTTAGGGTTAGGGATAGGGATAGGTTTAGCATTAGCGTTTCGGTTAACGTTACATATAGGTTTAGGGCCAGGGCTAAAGCCAGATGACGGCCACAGGTAGAGGAGTGTGTGTCCTAGAAGATCGTGCATTTCATAGCTCTCTTAGTTCTTCTGTGCTTTCATTGAGTCCGTTGAGGACGAGAAAGTGATTCTGTAGATCGTTGCACTGAAACACAGCCAGGTAAAAGACAACAGAGCAAAAGAGCTGATCATAAGTGCTGAAGAGGGTATGTGATATGGTGCAAGGCACTCATTTCCAATTCAACTGATACGAGCACATTGATCTAGAGCTGCGTTCATGCTTAAAGCCACTTCTCAGGAACATGTTCATTCCCGAGTAACTTGGCAGCTTTCAAACCGTTCACTCCTGTGCTGTGTGAGAGAGTCACTCGAATAGAGTAAGGGGACTGCTAGCTGCACATGCATTTCTACGTTGAAAACACTGTATGGGCAAAGTGAGGTAGTAGGCTGTTGCCTCTCTTCTTCCTGGGGCTACGCTTTTCTGATGGAAAAAGTACCTAGGAGAAAACTCTACTGTGGAAGCTCATTGCGCTTCAAGGATCACAAAGTGCTAGCTAGGCTAGCATTCCCTCCGTTGCTGACGGGAAATCATTTCCGTAGCACTTGGGCTATGACACGCGCCAGAGATCCTATATTGCAGCAAGGTTCTTGGACAGGATGCTGACAAGAGTACGTACTATGTGACACACCACTGCTTTCATCTCCTACTGAAATGAGAACATTGCTAACACGTCAAATAGTGTGGATGGCTTTTGTTGAGAACACTTTTCGCACGACTTGATATAATTCCTGAATGGTGCAGGGGAGCGCATAGTCCTCCCTGCTGTATTCTCAGAGTGGAATGAGTGGCCTGGTAGGCCCATGGCGTACTTTTAGCTTCTTCCTCTTTGAATGCTTCACGAACGGGTGGAGTCCGAGGGACGTAGTATAGTCTCCATGGTTTCTGAGGCTACAGTCTTCTTCTCCCATCACATCTACTACCGAAATGCCAACATTGAGAAGACGTGGAACACTGAGACGGCTTTGGGGAAAAACCCGCTTCCTACGAAATAGGTTGATTCCCGAGTGAGTTTGAGGAGCAAACAAATCTTCACGAACATATTATCTTCCACTGGGAGCCCCCCAGGCTACTCTGACATTCATATTCCCTTAGACCTTCAGAGACTTGGAGGCCAGGTCGCGTAGCGTGGCCCAGCGGCCTTCCAACGTCCGGATACGCTTTCCTCTCAGAACGCAGAGTTTGGCGAAAACAGTGGTAGCCAAGCTTACTCTCGGGCACAGTTGGCATAGTCCTGTGCTTCCGTTCACTCATTTGCTTTGGGGAACGTGATTGCACAAGTCTGTGCCTAGCAAAGTTACCGCCAAGGTGATCATACAGAAAACCCATTGAAACGACCTGCTAAATCGGTGGCTTCTAGCGGCATCCCACACATTTCGCACTCTACTGAAACGAGTCCATTGACCTAGTGTTACCCGCTGGAGATGAAGTCTTCTAATAAGGCACTTGTACGAAACATCCTGATTCCCTCGTTGTTTGGAAGCTTTCCATGAATTCCCTGCTGTTCTATCAGAAGGAAATTCAATCGAATAGAGTCAGTGGGCTGTGAGCTTCATGGGCATATCTACGTTCGAGAAACAGTTTTGTCCACAAGACATAGTAGTGAGTAGCTGCAGGAGATCTTCGGCCTCTGCTATTCTCCTGGAAAACATAGAGCGGCGAAAAGCCCACACTCGCAGCTCATTGTCCTGCGAAGGTCTGAAACTGCTATGCTCCTGTTCATTCACTACGGATTGAAAATGATTTCAGTAGCATTTAGTTTAGGACACAACCCACAGCTCGGATATATCAGAAGATTTCTGTTTAAAGATAGAGTTAGGGTTAGGGCTAGCATTACGATTACGGTAAGGATAAGCTTTATTATTAGGGTAGGGATAGGGATAGGGATAGGGATAGGGTTAGGGTTAGGGTTAGGGTTAGGGATAGGGTTACGGTTAGGGTTAGGGTTAGGGTTAGCGTTAGCGTTAGCGTTAGGGTTAGGGATAGGGATAGGTTTAGCATTAGCGTTTCGGTTAACGTTACATATAGGTTTAGGGCCAGGGCTAAAGCTAGATGACGGCCACAGGTAGAGGAGTGTTTGTCCTAGAAGATCGTGCATTTCATAGCTCTCCTAGTTCTTCTGTGCTTTCATTGAGTCCGTTGAGGACGAGAAAGTGATTCTGTAGATCGTTGCACTGAAACACAGCCAGGTAAAAGATAACAGAGCAAAAGAGCTGATCATAAGTGCTGAAGAGGGTATGTGATATGGTGCAAGGCACTCATTTCCAATTCAACTGATACGAGCACATTGATCTAGAGCTGCGTTCATGCTTAAAGCCACTTCTCAGGAACATGTTCACTCCCGAGTAACTTGGCAGCTTTCAAACCGTTCACTCCTGTGCTGTGTGAGAGAGTCACTCGAATAGAGTAAGGGGACTGCTAGCTGCACATGCATTTCTACGTTGAAAACACTGTATGGGCAAAGTGAGGTAGTAGGCTGTTGCCTCTCTTCTTCCTGGGGCTACGCTTTTCTGATGGAAAAAGTACCTAGGAGAAAACTCTACTGTGGAAGCTCATTCCGCTTCAAGGATCACAAAGTGCTAGCTAGGCTAGCATTCCCTCCGTTGCTGACGGGAAATCATTTCCGTAGCTCTTGGGCTATGACACGAGCCAGAGATCCTATATTGCAGCAAGGTTCTTGGAAAGGATTCTGACAAGAGTACGTACTATGTGACACACCACTGCTTGCATCTCCTACTGAAATGAGAACATTGCTAACACGTCAAATAGTGTGGATGGCTTTTGTAGAGAACACTTTTCGCACGACTTGATATAATTCCTGAATGGTGCAGGGGAGCGCAAAGTCTTCCCTGCTGTATTCTCAGAGTGGAATGAGTGGCCTGGTAGGCCCATGGCGTACTTTTAGCTTCTTCCTCTTTGAATGCTTCACGAACGGGTGGAGTCCGAGGGACGTAGTATAGTCTCCATGGTTTCTGAGGCTACAGTCTTCTTCTCCCATCACATCTACTACCGAAATGCCAACATTGAGAAGACGTGGAACACTGAGACGGCTTTGGAGAAAAACCCGCTTCCTACGAAATAGGTTGATTCCCGAGTGAGTTTGAGAGGAAACAAATCTTCACGAACATATTATCTTCCACTGGGAGCCCCACAGGCTACTCTGACATTCATATTCCCTTAGATCTTCAGAGACTTGGAGGCCAGGTCGCGTAGCGTGGCCCAGCGGCCTTCCAACGTCTGGATACGCTTTCCTCGCAGAACGCAGAGTTTGGCGAAAACAGTGGTAGCCAAGCTTACTCTCGGGCACAGTTGGCATAGTCCTGTGCTTCCGTTCACTCATTTGCTTTGGGGAACGTGATTGCACAAGTCTGTGCCTAGCAAAGTTACCGCCAAGGTGATCATACAGAAAACCCATTGAAACGACCTGCTAAATCGGTGGCTTCTAGCGGCATCCCACACATTTCGCACTCTACTGAAACGAGTCCATTGACCTAGTGATACCCGCTGGAGATGAAGTCTTCTAATAAGGCACTTGTACGAAACATCCTGATTCCCTCGTTGTTTGGAAGCTTTCCATGAATTCCTTGCTGTTCTATCAGAAGGAAATTCAATCGAATAGAGTCAGTGGGCTGTGAGCTTCATGGGCATATCTACGTTCGAGAAACAGTTTTGTCCACAAGACATAGTAGTGAGTAGCTGCAGGAGATCTTCGGCCTCTGCTATTCTCCTGGAAAACATAGAGCGGCGAAAAGCCCACACTCGCAGCTCATTGTCCTGCGAAGGTCTGAAACTGCTATGCTCCTGTTCATTCACTACGGATTGAAAATGATTTCAGTAGCATTTAGTTTAGGACACAACCCACAGCTCGGATATATCAGAAGATTTCTGTTTAAAGATAGATTTAGGGTTAGGGCTAGCATTACGATTACGGTAAGGATAAGCTTTATTATTAGGGTAGGGATAGGGATAGGGATAGGGATAGGGATAGGGTTAGGGTTAGGATTAGGGTTAGGGATAGGGTTACGGTTAGGGTTAGGGTTAGGGTTAGGGTTAGCGTTAGCGTCCGGGTTAGGGATAGGGATAGGTTTAGCATTAGCGTTTGGGTTAATGTTACATATAGGTTTAGGGCCAGGGCTAAAGCTAGATGACGGCCACAGGTAGAGGAGTGTGTGTCCTAGAAGATCGTGCATTTCATAGCTCTCTTAGTTCTTCTGTGCTTTCATTGAGTCCGTTGAGGACGAGAAAGTGATTCTGTAGATCGTTGCACTGAAACACAGCCAGGTAAAAGATAACAGAGCAAAAGAGCTGATCATAAGTGCTCAAGAGGGTATGTGATATGGTGCAAGGCACTCATTTCCAATTCAACTGATACGAGCACATTGATCTAGAGCTGCGTTCATGCTTAAAGCCACTTCTCAGGAACATGTTCATCCCCGAGTAACTTGGCAGCTTTCAAACCGTTCACTCCTGTGCTGTGTGAGAGAGTCACTCGAATAGAGTAAGGGGACTGCTAGCTGCACATGCATTTCTACGTTGAAAACACTGTATGGGCAAAGTGAGGTAGTAGGCTGTTGCCTCTCTTCTTCCTGGGGCTACGCTTTTCTGATGGAAAAAGTACCTAGGAGAAAACTCTACTGTGGAAGCTCATTGCGCTTCAAGGATCACAAAGTGCTAGCTAGGCTAGCCTTCCCTCCGTTGCTGACGGGAAATCATTTCCGTAGCTCTTGGGCTATGACACGAGCCAGAGATCCTATATTGCAGCAAGGTTCTTGGACAGGATGCTGACAAGAGTACGTACTATGTGACACACCACTGCTTGCATCTCCTACTGAAATGAGAACATTGCTAACACGTCAAATAGTGTGGATGGCTTTTGTTGAGAACACTTTTCGCACGACTTGATATAATTCCTGAATGGTGCAGGGGAGCGCAAAGTCTTCCCTGCTGTATTCTCAGAGTGGAATGAGTGGCCTGGTAGGCCCATGGCGTACTTTTAGCTTCTTCCTCTTTGAATGCTTCACGAACGGGTGGAGTCCGAGGGACGTAGTATAGTCTCCATGGTTTCTGAGGCTACAGTCTTCTTCTCCCATCACATCTACTACCGAAATGCCAACATTGAGAAGACGTTGAACACTGAGACGGCTTTGGAGAAAAACCCGCTTCCTACGAAATAGGTTGATTCCCGAGTGAGTTTGAGGAGCAAACAAATCTTCACGAACGTATTATCTTCCACTGGGAGCCCCACAGGCTACTCTGACATTCATATTCCCTTAGATCTTCAGAGACTTGGAGGCCAGGTCGCGTAGCGTGGCCCAGCGGCCTTCCAACGTCTGGATACGCTTTCCTCGCAGAACGCAGAGTTTGGCGAAAACAGTGGTAGCCAAGCTTACTCTCGGGCACAGTTGGCATAGTCCTGTGCTTCCGTTCACTCATTTGCTTTGGGGAACGTGATTGCACAAGTCTGTGCCTAGCAAATTACCGCCAAGGTGATCATACAGAAAATCCATTGAAAAGACCTGCTAAATCGGTGGCTTCTAGCGGCATCCCACACATTTCGCACTCAACTGAAACGAGTCCATTGACCTAGTGTTACCCGCTGGAGATGAAGTCTTCTAATAAGGCACTTGTACGAAACATCCTGATTCCCTCGTTGTTTGGAAGCTTTCCATGAATTCCTTGCTGTTCTATCAGAAGGAAATTCAATCGAATAGAGTCAGTGGGCTGTGAGCTTCATGGGCATATCTACGTTCGAGAAACAGTTTTGTCCACAAGACATAGTAGTGAGTAGCTGCAGGAGATCTTCGGCCTCTGCTATTCTCCTGGAAAACATAGAGCGGCGAAAAGCCCACACTCGCAGCTCATTGTCCTGCGAAGGTCTGAAACTGCTATGCTCCTGTTCATTCACTACGGATTGAAAATGATTTCAGTAGCATTTAGTTTAGGACACAACCCACAGCTCGGATATATCAGAAGATTTCTGTTTAAAGATAGAGTTAGGGTTAGGGCTAGCATTACGATTACGGTAAGGATAAGCTTTATTATTAGGGTAGGGATAGGGATAGGGATAGGGATAGGGTTAGGGTTAGGGTTAGGGTTAGAGATAGGGTTAGGGTTAGGGTTAGGGTTAGGGTTAGCGTTAGCGTTAGGGTTAGGGATAGGGATAGGTTTAGCATTAGCGTTTGGGTTAACGTTACATATAGGTTTAGGGCCAGGGCTAAAGCTAGATGACGGCCACAGGTAGAGGAGTGTGTGTCCTAGAAGATCGTGCATTTCATAGCTCTCTTAGTTCTTCTGTGCTTTCATTGAGTCCGTTGAGGACGAGAAAGTGATTCTGTAGATCGTTGCACTGAAACACAGCCAGGTAAAAGATAACAGAGCAAAAGAGCTGATCATAAGTGCTGAAGAGGGTATGTGATATGGTGCAAGACACTCATTTCCAATTCAACTGATACGAGCACATTGATCTAGAGCTGCGTTCATGCTTAAAGCCACTTCTCAGGAACATGTTCATTCCCGAGTAACTTGGCAGCTTTCAAGCCGTTCACTCCTGTGCTGTGTGAGAGAGTCACTCGAATAGAGTAAGGGGACTGCTAGCTGCACATGCATTTCTACGTTGAAAACACTGTATGGGCAAAGTGAGGTAGTAGGCTGTTGCCTCTCTTCTTCCTGGGGCTACGCTTTTCTGATGGAAAAAGTACCTAGGAGAAAACTCTACTGTGGAAGCTCATTCCGCTTCAAGGATCACAAAGTGCTAGCTAGGCTAGCATTCCCTCCGTTGCTGACGGGAAATCATTTCCGTAGCTCTTGGGCTATGACACGAGCCAGAGATCCTATATTGCAGCAAGGTTCTTGGACAGGATGCTGACAAGAGTACGTACTATGTGACACACCACTGCTTGCATCTCCTACTGAAATGAGAACATTGCTAACACGACAAATAGTGTGGATGGCTTTTGTAGAGAACACTTTTCGCACGACTTGATATAATTCCTGAATGGTGCAGGGGAGCGCAAAGTCTTCCCTGCTGTATTCTCAGAGTGGAATGAGTGGCCTGGTAGGCCCATGGCGTACTTTTAGCTTCTTCCTCTTTGAATGCTTCACGAACGGGTGGAGTCCGAGGGACGTAGTATAGTCTCCATGGTTTCTGAGGCTACAGTCTTCTTCTCCCATCACATCTACTACCGAAATGCCAACATTGAGAAGACGTGGAACACTGAGACGGCTTTGGAGAAAAACCCGCTTCCTACGAAATAGGTTGATTCCCGAGTGAGTTTGAGGAGCAAACAAATCTTCACGAACATATTATCTTCCACTGGGAGCCCCACAGGCTACTCTGACATTCATATTCCCTTAGATCTTCAGAGACTTGGAGGCCAGGTCGCGTAGCGTGGCCCAGCGGCCTTCCAACGTCTGGATACGCTTTCCTCGCAGAACGCAGAGTTTGGCGAAAACAGTGGTAGCCAAGCTTACTCTCGGGCACAGTTGGCATAGTCCTGTGCTTCCGTTCACTCATTTGCTTTGGGGAACGTGATTGCACAAGTCTGTGCCTAGCAAAGTTACCGCCAAGGTGATCATACAGAAAACCCATTGAAACGACCTGCTAAATCGGTGGCTTCTAGCGGCATCCCACACATTTCGCACTCTACTGAAACGAGTCCATTGACCTAGTGTTACCCGCTGGAGATGAAGTCTTCTAATAAGGCACTTGTACGAAACATCCTGATTCCCTCGTTGTTTGGAAGCTTTCCATGAATTCCTTGCTGTTCTATCAGAAGGAAATTCAATCGAATAGAGTCAGTGGGCTGTGAGCTTCATGGGCATATCTACGTTCGAGAAACAGTTTTGTCCACAAGACATAGTAGTGAGTAGCTGCAGGAGATCTTCGGCCTCTGCTATTCTCCTGGAAAACATAGAGCGGCGAAAAGCCCACACTCGCAGCTCATTGTCCTGCGAAGGTCTGAAACTGCTATGCTCCTGTTCATTCACTACGGATTGAAAATGATTTCAGTAGCATTTAGTTTAGGACACAACCCACAGCTCGGATATATCAGAAGATTTCTGTTTAAAGATAGAGTTAGGGTTAGGGCTAGCATTACGATTACGGTAAGGATAAGCTTTATTATTAGGGTAGGGATAGGGATAGGGATAGGGATAGGGATAGGGATAGGGTTAGGGTTAGGATTAGGGTTAGGGATAGGGTTACGGTTAGGGTTAGGGTTAGGGTTAGGGTTAGCGTTAGCGTCCGGGTTAGGGATAGGGATAGGTTTAGCATTAGCGTTTGGGTTAATGTTACATATAGGTTTAGGGCCAGGGCTAAAGCTAGATGACGGCCACAGGTAGAGGAGTGTGTGTCCTAGAAGATCGTGCATTTCATAGCTCTCTTAGTTCTTCTGTGCTTTCATTGAGTCCGTTGAGGACGAGAAAGTGATTCTGTAGATCGTTGCACTGAAACACAGCCAGGTAAAAGATAACAGAGCAAAAGAGCTGATCATAAGTGCTGAAGAGGGTATGTGATATGGTGCAAGGCACTCATTTCCAATTCAACTGATACGAGCACATTGATCTAGAGCTGCGTTCATGCTTAAAGCCACTTCTCAGGAACATGTTCATTCCCGAGTAACTTGGCAGCTTTCAAACCGTTCACTCCTGTGCTGTGTGAGAGAGTCACTCGAATAGAGTAAGGGGACTGCTAGCTGCACATGCATTTCTACGTTGAAAACACTGTATGGGCAAAGTGAGGTAGTAGGCTGTTGCCTCTCTTCTTCCTGGGGCTACGCTTTTCTGATGGAAAAAGTACCTAGGAGAAAACTCTACTGTGGAAGCTCATTGCGCTTCAAGGATCACAAAGTGCTAGCTAGGCTAGCCTTCCCTCCGTTGCTGACGGGAAATCATTTCCGTAGCTCTTGGGCTATGACACGAGCCAGAGATCCTATATTGCAGCAAGGTTCTTGGACAGGATGCTGACAAGAGTACGTACTATGTGACACACCACTGCTTGCATCTCCTACTGAAATGAGAACATTGCTAACACGTCAAATAGTGTGGATGGCTTTTGTTGAGAACACTTTTCGCACGACTTGATATAATTCCTGAATGGTGCAGGGGAGCGCAAAGTCTTCCCTGCTGTATTCTCAGAGTGGAATGAGTGGCCTGGTAGGCCCATGGCGTACTTTTAGCTTCTTCCTCTTTGAATGCTTCACGAACGGGTGGAGTCCGAGGGACGTAGTATAGTCTCCATGGTTTCTGAGGCTACAGTCTTCTTCTCCCATCACATCTACTACCGAAATGCCAACATTGAGAAGACGTTGAACACTGAGACGGCTTTGGAGAAAAACCCGCTTCCTACGAAATAGGTTGATTCCCGAGTGAGTTTGAGGAGCAAACAAATCTTCACGAACGTATTATCTTCCACTGGGAGCCCCACAGGCTACTCTGACATTCATATTCCCTTAGATCTTCAGAGACTTGGAGGCCAGGTCGCGTAGCGTGGCCCAGCGGCCTTCCAACGTCTGGATACGCTTTCCTCGCAGAACGCAGAGTTTGGCGAAAACAGTGGTAGCCAAGCTTACTCTCGGGCACAGTTGGCATAGTCCTGTGCTTCCGTTCACTCATTTGCTTTGGGGAACGTGATTGCACAAGTCTGTGCCTAGCAAAGTTACCGCCAAGGTGATCATACAGAAAACCCATTGAAACGACCTGCTAAATCGGTGGCTTCTAGCGGCATCCCACACATTTCGCACTCTACTGAAACGAGTCCATTGACCTAGTGTTACCCGCTGGAGATGAAGTCTTCTAATAAGGCACTTGTACGAAACATCCTGATTCCCTCGTTGTTTGGAAGCTTTCCATGAATTCCTTGCTGTTCTATCAGAAGGAAATTCAATCGAATAGAGTCAGTGGGCTGTGAGCTTCATGGGCATATCTACGTTCGAGAAACAGTTTTGTCCACAAGACATAGTAGTGAGTAGCTGCAGGAGATCTTCGGCCTCTGCTATTCTCCTGGAAAACATAGAGCGGCGAAAAGCCCACACTCGCAGCTCATTGTCCTGCGAAGGTCTGAAACTGCTATGCTCCTGTTCATTCACTACGGATTGAAAATGATTTCAGTAGCATTTAGTTTAGGACACAACCCACAGCTCGGATATATCAGAAGATTTCTGTTTAAAGATAGAGTTAGGGTTAGGGCTAGCATTACGATTACGGTAAGGAAAAGCTTTATTATTAGGGTAGGGATAGGGATAGGGATAGGGATAGGGATAGGGTTAGGGTTAGGGTTAGGGTTAGGGATAGGGTTAGAGATAGGGTTAGGGTTAGGGTTAGGGTTAGCGTTAGCGTCCGGGTTAGGGATAGGGATAGGTTTAGCATTAGCGTTTGGGTTAATGTTACATATAGGTTTAGGGCCAGGGCTAAAGCTAGATGACGGCCACAGGTAGAGGAGTGTGTGTCCTAGAAGATCGTGCATTTCATAGCTCTCTTAGTTCTTCTGTGCTTTCATTGAGTCCGTTGAGGACGAGAAAGTGATTCTGTAGATCGTTGCACTGAAACACAGCCAGGTAAAAGATAACAGAGCAAAAGAGCTGATCATAAGTGCTGAAGAGGGTATGTGATATGGTGCAAGGCACTCATTTCCAATTCAACTGATACGAGCACATTGATCTAGAGCTGCGTTCATGCTTAAAGCCACTTCTCAGGAACATGTTCATTTCCGAGTAACTTGGCAGCTTTCAAACCGTTCACTCCTGTGCTGTGTGAGAGAGTCACTCGAATAGAGTAAGGGGACTGCTAGCTGCACATGCATTTCTACGTTGAAAACACTGTATGGGCAAAGTGAGGTAGTAGGCTGTTGCCTCTCTTCTTCCTGTGGCTACGCTTTTCTGATGGAAAAAGTACCTAGGAGAAAACTCTACTGTGGAAGCTCATTGCGCTTCAAGGATCACAAAGTGCTAGCTAGGCTAGCATTCCCTCCGTTGCTGACGGGAAATCATTTCCGTAGCTCTTGGGCTATGACACGAGCCAGAGATCCTATATTGCAGCAAGGTTCTTGGACAGGATGCTGACAAGAGTACGTACTATGTGACACACCACTGCTTTCATCTCCTACTGAAATGAGAACATTGCTAACACGTCAAATAGTGTGGATGGCTTTTGTTGAGAACACTTTTCGCACGACTTGATATAATTCCTGAATGGTGCAGGGGAGCGCAAAGTCTTCCCTGCTGTATTCTCAGAGTGGAATGAGTGGCCTGGTAGGCCCATGGCGTACTTTTAGCTTCTTCCTCTTTGAATGCTTCACGAACGGGTGGAGTCCGATGGACGTAGTATAGTCTCCATGGTTTCTGAGGCTACAGTCTTCTTCTCCCATCACATCTACTACCGAAATGCCAACATTGAGAAGACGTTGAACACTGAGACGGCTTTGGAGAAAAACCCGCTTCCTACGAAATAGGTTGATTCCCGAGTGAGTTTGAGGAGCAAACAAATCTTCACGAACGTATTATCTTCCACTGGGAGCCCCACAGGCTACTCTGACATTCATATTCCCTTAGATCTTCAGAGACTTGGAGGCCAGGTCGCGTAGCGTGGCCCAGCGGCCTTCCAACGTCTGGATACGCTTTCCTCCCAGAACGCAGAGTTTGGCGAAAACAGTGGTAGCCAAGCTTACTCTCGGGCACAGTTGGCATAGTCCTGTGCTTCCGTTCACTCATTTGCTTTGGGGAACGTGATTGCACAAGTCTGTGCCTAGCAAAGTTACCGCCAAGGTGATCATACAGAAAACCCATTGAAACGACCTGCTAAATCGGTGGCTTCTAGCGGCATCCCACACATTTCGCACTCTACTGAAACGAGTCCATTGACCTAGTGTTACCCGCTGGAGATGAAGTCTTCTAATAAGGCACTTGTACGAAACATCCTGATTCCCTCGTTGTTTGGAAGCTTTCCATGAATTCCTTGCTGTTCTATCAGAAGGAAATTCAATCGAATAGAGTCAGTGGGCTGTGAGCTTCATGGGCATATCTACGTTCGAGAAACAGTTTTGTCCACAAGACATAGTAGTGAGTAGCTGCAGGAGATCTTCGGCCTCTGCTATTCTCCTGGAAAACATAGAGCGGCGAAAAGCCCACACTCGCAGCTCATTGTCCTGCGAAGGTCTGAAACTGCTATGCTCCTGTTCATTCACTACGGATTGAAAATGATTTCAGTAGCATTTAGTTTAGGACACAACCCACAGCTCGGATATATCAGAAGATTTCTGTTTAAAGATAGAGTTAGGGTTAGGGCTAGCATTACGATTACGGTAAGGATAAGCTTTATTATTAGGGTAGGGATAGGGATAGGGATAGGGATAGGGTTAGGGTTAGGGTTAGGGTTAGGGATAGGGTTAGGGTTAGGGTTAGGGTTAGGGTTAGCGTTAGCGTTAGGGTTAGGGATAGGGATAGGTTTAGCATTAGCGTTTGGGTTAACGTTACATATAGGTTTAGGGCCAGGGCTAAAGCTAGATGACGGCCACAGGTAGAGGAGTGTGTGTCCTAGAAGATCGTGCATTTCATAGCTCTCTTAGTTCTTCTGTGCTTTCATTGAGTCCGTTGAGGACGAGAAAGTGATTCTGTAGATCGTTGCACTGAAACACAGCCAGGTAAAAGATAACAGAGCAAAAGAGCTGATCATAAGTGCTGAAGAGGGTATGTGATATGGTGCAAGGCACTCATTTCCAATTCAACTGATACGAGCACATTGATCTAGAGCTGCGTTCATGCTTAAAGCCACTTCTCAGGAACATGTTCATTCCCGAGTAACTTGGCAGCTTTCAAGCCGTTCACTCCTGTGCTGTGTGAGAGAGTCACTCGAATAGAGTAAGGGGACTGCTAGCTGCACATGCATTTCTACGTTGAAAACACTGTATGGGCAAAGTGAGGTAGTAGGCTGTTGCCTCTCTTCTTCCTGGGGCTACGCTTTTCTGATGGAAAAAGTACCTAGGAGAAAACTCTACTGTGGAAGCTCATTCCGCTTCAAGGATCACAAAGTGCTAGCTAGGCTAGCATTCCCTCCGTTGCTGACGGGAAATCATTTCCGTAGCTCTTGGGCTATGACACGAGCCAGAGATCCTATATTGCAGCAAGGTTCTTGAACAGGATGCTGACAAGAGTACGTACTATGTGACACACCACTGCTTGCATCTCCTACTGAAATGAGAACATTGCTAACACGACAAATAGTGTGGATGGCTTTTGTAGAGAACACTTTTCGCACGACTTGATATAATTCCTGAATGGTGCAGGGGAGCGCAAAGTCTTCCCTGCTGTATTCTCAGAGTGGAATGAGTGGCCTGGTAGGCCCATGGCGTACTTTTAGCTTCTTCCTCTTTGAATGCTTCACGAACGGGTGGAGTCCGAGGGACGTAGTATAGTCTCCATGGTTTCTGAGGCTACAGTCTTCTTCTCCCATCACATCTACTACCGAAATGCCAACATTGAGAAGACGTGGAACACTGAGACGGCTTTGGAGAAAAACCCGCTTCCTACGAAATAGGTTGATTCCCGAGTGAGTTTGAGGAGCAAACAAATCTTCACGAACATATTATCTTCCACTGGGAGCCCCACAGGCTACTCTGACATTCATATTCCCTTAGATCTTCAGAGACTTGGAGGCCAGGTCGCGTAGCGTGGCCCAGCGGCCTTCCAACGTCCGGATACGCTTTCCTCGCAGAACGCAGAGTTTGGCGAAAACAGTGGTAGCCAAGCTTACTCTCGGGCACAGTTGGCATAGTCCTGTGCTTCCGTTCACTCATTTGCTTTGGGGAACGTGATTGCACAAGTCTGTGCCTAGCAAAGTTACCGCCAAGGTGATCATACAGAAAACCCATTGAAACGACCTGCTAAATCGGTGGCTTCTAGCGGCATCCCACACATTTCGCACTCTACTGAAACGAGTCCATTGACCTAGTGTTACCCGCTGGAGATGAAGTCTTCTAATAAGGCACTTGTACGAAACATCCTGATTCCCTCGTTGTTTGGAAGCTTTCCATGAATTCCTTGCTGTTCTATCAGAAGGAAATTCAATCGAATAGAGTCAGTGGGCTGTGAGCTTCATGGGCATATCTACGTTCGAGAAACAGTTTTGTCCACAAGACATAGTAGTGAGTAGCTGCAGGAGATCTTCGGCCTCTGCTATTCTCCTGGAAAACATAGAGCGGCGAAAAGCCCACACTCGCAGCTCATTGTCCTGCGAAGGTCTGAAACTGCTATGCTCCTGTTCATTCACTACGGATTGAAAATGATTTCAGTAGCATTTAGTTTAGGACACAACCCACAGCTCGGATATATCAGAAGATTTCTGTTTAAAGATAGAGTTAGGGTTAGGGCTAGCATTACGATTACGGTAAGGATAAGCTTTATTATTAGGGTAGGGATAGGGATAGGGATAGGGATAGGGATAGGGTTAGGGTTAGGGTTAGGGTTAGGGATAGGGTTAGAGATAGGGTTAGGGTTAGGGTTAGGGTTAGCGTTAGCGTCCGGGTTAGGGATAGGGATAGGTTTAGCATTAGCGTTTGGGTTAATGTTACATATAGGTTTAGGGCCAGGGCTAAAGCTAGATGACGGCCACAGGTAGAGGAGTGTGTGTCCTAGAAGATCGTGCATTTCATAGCTCTCTTAGTTCTTCTGTGCTTTCATTGAGTCCGTTGAGGACGAGAAAGTGATTCTGTAGATCGTTGCACTGAAACACAGCCAGGTAAAAGATAACAGAGCAAA
Organism: Desmodus rotundus; assembly: GCF_022682495.2. Lineage (NCBI taxonomy): Eukaryota > Metazoa > Chordata > Mammalia > Chiroptera > Phyllostomidae > Desmodus > Desmodus rotundus. The sequence goes on from NC_071395.1 coordinate 59,969,067, forward strand.
AGAGCTGATCATAAGTGCTGAAGAGGGTATGTGATATGGTGCAAGGCACTCATTTCCAATTCAACTGATACGAGCACATTGATCTAGAGCTGCGTTCATGCTTAAAGCCACTTCTCAGGAACATGTTCATTTCCGAGTAACTTGGCAGCTTTCAAACCGTTCACTCCTGTGCTGTGTGAGAGAGTCACTCGAATAGAGTAAGGGGACTGCTAGCTGCACATGCATTTCTACGTTGAAAACACTGTATGGGCAAAGTGAGGTAGTAGGCTGTTGCCTCTCTTCTTCCTGGGGCTACGCTTTTCTGATGGAAAAAGTACCTAGGAGAAAACTCTACTGTGGAAGCTCATTGCGCTTCAAGGATCACAAAGTGCTAGCTAGGCTAGCATTCCCTCCGTTGCTGACGGGAAATCATTTCCGTAGCTCTTGGGCTATGACACGCGCCAGAGATCCTATATTGCAGCAAGGTTCTTGGACAGGATGCTGACAAGAGTACGTACTATGTGACACACCACTGCTTTCATCTCCTACTGAAATGAGAACATTGCTAACACGTCAAATAGTGTGGATGGCTTTTGTTGAGAACACTTTTCGCACGACTTGATATAATTCCTGAATGGTGCAGGGGAGCGCAAAGTCTTCCCTGCTGTATTTTCAGAGTGGAATGAGTGGCCTGGTAGGCCCATGGCGTACTTTTAGCTTCTTCCTCTTTGAATGCTTCACGAACGGGTGGAGTCCGAGGGACGTAGTATAGTCTCCATGGTTTCTGAGGCTACAGTCTTCTTCTCCCATCACATCTACTACCGAAATGCCAACATTGAGAAGACGTGGAACACTGAGACGGCTTTGGAGAAAAACCCGCTTCCTACGAAATAGGTTGATTCCCGAGTGAGTTTGAGGAGCAAACAAATCTTCACGAACATATTATCTGCCACTGGGAGCCCCACAGGCTACTCTGACATTCATATTCCCTTAGATCTTCAGAGACTTGGAGGCCAGGTCGCGTAGCGTGGCCCAGCGGCCTTCCAACGTCCGGATACGCTTTCCTCGCAGAACGCAGAGTTTGGCGAAAACAGTGGTAGCCAAGCTTACTCTCGGGCACAGTTGGCATAGTCCTGTGCTTCCGTTCACTCATTTGCTTTGGGGAACGTGATTGCACAAGTCTGTGCCTAGCAAAGTTACCGCCAAGGTGATCATACAGAAAACCCATTGAAACGACCTGCTAAATCGGTGGCTTCTAGCGGCATCCCACACATTTCGCACTCTACTGAAACGAGTCCATTGACCTAGTGTTACCCGCTGGACATGAAGTCTTCTAATAAGGCACTTGTACGAAACATCCTGATTCCCTCGTTGTTTGGAAGCTTTCCATGAATTCCTTGCTGTTCTATCAGAAGGAAATTCAATCGAATAGAGTCAGTGGGCTGTGAGCTTCATGGGCATATCTACGTTCGAGAAACAGTTTTGTCCACAAGACATAGTAGTGAGTAGCTGCAGGAGATCTTCGGCCTCTGCTATTCTCCTGGAAAACATAGAGCGGCGAAAAGCCCACACTCGCAGCTCATTGTCCTGCGAAGGTCTGAAACTGCTATGCTCCTGTTCATTCACTACGGATTGAAAATGATTTCAGTAGCATTTAGTTTAGGACACAACCCACAGCTCGGATATATCAGAAGATTTCTGTTTAAAGATAGAGTTAGGGTTAGGGCTAGCATTACGATTACGGTAAGGATAAGCTTTATTATTAGGGTAGGGATAGGGATAGGGATAGGGATAGGGATAGGGTTAGGGTTAGGGTTAGGGTTAGGGATAGGGTTACGGTTAGGGTTAGGGTTAGGGTTAGGGTTAGCGTTAGCGTCCGGGTTAGGGATAGGGATAGGTTTAGCATTAGCGTTTGGGTTAATGTTACATATAGGTTTAGGGCCAGGGCTAAAGCTAGATGACGGGCACAGGTAGAGGAGTGTGTGTCCTAGAAGATCGTGCATTTCATAGCTCTCTTAGTTCTTCTGTGCTTTCATTGAGTCCGTTGAGGACGAGAAAGTGATTCTGTAGATCGTTGCACTGAAACACAGCCAGGTAAAAGATAACAGAGCAAAAGAGCTGATCATAAGTGCTGAAGAGGGTATGTGATATGGTGCAAGGCACTCATTTCCAATTCAACTGATACGAGCACATTGATCTAGAGCTGCGTTCATGCTTAAAGCCACTTCTCAGGAACATGTTCATTTCCGAGTAACTTGGCAGCTTTCAAACCGTTCACTCCTGTGCTGTGTGAGAGAGTCACTCGAATAGAGTAAGGGGACTGCAAGCTGCACATGCATTTCTACGTTGAAAACACTGTATGGGCAAAGTGAGGTAGTAGGCTGTTGCCTCTCTTCTTCCTGTGGCTACGCTTTTCTGATGGAAAAAGTACCTAGGAGAAAACTCTACTGTGGAAGCTCATTGCGCTTCAAGGATCACAAAGTGCTAGCTAGGCTAGCATTCCCTCCGTTGCTGACGGGAAATCATTTCCGTAGCTCTTGGGCTATGATACGAGCCAGAGATCCTATATTGCAGCAAGGTTCTTGGACAGGATGCTGACAAGAGTACGTACTATGTGACACACCACTGCTTTCATCTCCTACTGAAATGAGAACATTGCTAACACGTCAAATAGTGTGGATGGCTTTTGTTGAGAACACTTTTCGCACGACTTGATATAATTCCTGAATGGTGCAGGGGAGCGCAAAGTCTTCCCTGCTGTATTCTCAGAGTGGAATGAGTGGCCTGGTAGGCCCATGGCGTACTTTTAGCTTCTTCCTCTTTGAATGCTTCACGAACGGGTGGAGTCCGATGGACGTAGTATAGTCTCCATGGTTTCTGAGGCTACAGTCTTCTTCTCCCATCACATCTACTACCGAAATGCCAACATTGAGAAGACGTTGAACACTGAGACGGCTTTGGAGAAAAACCCGCTTCCTACGAAATAGGTTGATTCCCGAGTGAGTTTGAGGAGCAAACAAATCTTCACGAACGTATTATCTTCCACTGGGAGCCCCACAGGCTACTCTGACATTCATATTCCCTTAGATCTTCAGAGACTTGGAGGCCAGGTCGCGTAGCGTGGCCCAGCGGCCTTCCAACGTCTGGATACGCTTTCCTCCCAGAACGCAGAGTTTGGCGAAAACAGTGGTAGCCAAGCTTACTCTCGGGCACAGTTGGCATAGTCCTGTGCTTCCGTTCACTCATTTGCTTTGGGGAACGTGATTGCACAAGTCTGTGCCTAGCAAAGTTACCGCCAAGGTGATCATACAGAAAACCCATTGAAACGACCTGCTAAATCGGTGGCTTCTAGCGGCATCCCACACATTTCGCACTCTACTGAAACGAGTCCATTGACCTAGTGTTACCCGCTGGAGATGAAGTCTTCTAATAAGGCACTTGTACGAAACATCCTGATTCCCTCGTTGTTTGGAAGCTTTCCATGAATTCCTTGCTGTTCTATCAGAAGGAAATTCAATCGAATAGAGTCAGTGGGCTGTGAGCTTCATGGGCATATCTACGTTCGAGAAACAGTTTTGTCCACAAGACATAGTAGTGAGTAGCTGCAGGAGATCTTCGGCCTCTGCTATTCTCCTGGAAAACATAGAGCGGCGAAAAGCCCACACTCGCAGCTCATTGTCCTGCGAAGGTCTGAAACTGCTATGCTCCTGTTCATTCACTACGGATTGAAAATGATTTCAGTAGCATTTAGTTTAGGACACAACCCACAGCTCGGATATATCAGAAGATTTCTGTTTAAAGATAGAGTTAGGGTTAGGGCTAGCATTACGATTACGGTAAGGATAAGCTTTATTATTAGGGTAGGGATAGGGATAGGGATAGGGATAGGGTTAGGGTTAGGGTTAGGGTTAGAGATAGGGTTAGGGTTAGGGTTAGGGTTAGGGTTAGGGTTAGCGTTAGGGTTAGGGATAGGGATAGGTTTAGCATTAGCGTTTGGGTTAACGTTACATATAGGTTTAGGGCCAGGGCTAAAGCTAGATGACGGCCACAGGTAGAGGAGTGTGTGTCCTAGAAGATCGTGCATTTCATAGCTCTCTTAGTTCTTCTGTGCTTTCATTGAGTCCGTTGAGGACGAGAAAGTGATTCTGTAGATCGTTGCACTGAAACACAGCCAGGTAAAAGATAACAGAGCAAAAGAGCTGATCATAAGTGCTGAAGAGGGTATGTGATATGGTGCAAGGCACTCATTTCCAATTCAACTGATACGAGCACATTGATCTAGAGCTGCGTTCATGCTTAAAGCCACTTCTCAGGAACATGTTCATTTCCGAGTAACTTGGCAGCTTTCAAACCGTTCACTCCTGTGCTGTGTGAGAGAGTCACTCGAATAGAGTAAGGGGACTGCTAGCTGCACATGCATTTCTACGTTGAAAACACTGTATGGGCAAAGTGAGGTAGTAGGCTGTTGCCTCTCTTCTTCCTGGGGCTACGCTTTTCTGATGGAAAAAGTACCTAGGAGAAAACTCTACTGTGGAAGCTCATTGCGCTTCAAGGATCACAAAGTGCTAGCTAGGCTAGCATTCCCTCCGTTGCTGACGGGAAATCATTTCCGTAGCTCTTGGGCTATGACACGCGCCAGAGATCCTATATTGCAGCAAGGTTCTTGGACAGGATGCTGACAAGAGTACGTACTATGTGACACACCACTGCTTTCATCTCCTACTGAAATGAGAACATTGCTAACACGTCAAATAGTGTGGATGGCTTTTGTTGAGAACACTTTTCGCACGACTTGATATAATTCCTGAATGGTGCAGGGGAGCGCAAAGTCTTCCCTGCTGTATTCTCAGAGTGGAATGAGTGGCCTGGTAGGCCCATGGCGTACTTTTAGCTTCTTCCTCTTTGAATGCTTCACGAACGGGTGGAGTCCGAGGGACGTAGTATAGTCTCCATGGTTTCTGAGGCTACAGTCTTCTTCTCCCATCACATCTACTACCGAAATGCCAACATTGAGAAGACGTTGAACACTGAGACGGCTTTGGAGAAAAACCCGCTTCCTACGAAATAGGTTGATTCCCGAGTGAGTTTGAGGAGCAAACAAATCTTCACGAACGTATTATCTTCCACTGGGAGCCCCACAGGCTACTCTGACATTCATATTCCCTTAGATCTTCAGAGACTTGGAGGCCAGGTCGCGTAGCGTGGCCCAGCGGCCTTCCAACGTCTGGATACGCTTTCCTCGCAGAACGCAGAGTTTGGCGAAAACAGTGGTAGCCAAGCTTACTCTCGGGCACAGTTGGCATAGTCCTGCGCTTCCGTTCACTCATTTGCTTTGGGGAACGTGATTGCACAAGTCTGTGCCTAGCAAAGTTACCGCCAAGGTGATCATACAGAAAACCCATTGAAACGACCTGCTAAATCGGTGGCTTCTAGCGGCATCCCACACATTTCGCACTCTACTGAAACGAGTCCATTGACCTAGTGTTACCCGCTGGAGATGAAGTCTTCTAATAAGGCACTTGTACGAAACATCCTGATTCCCTCGTTGTTTGGAAGCTTTCCATGAATTCCTTGCTGTTCTATCAGAAGGAAATTCAATCGAATAGAGTCAGTGGGCTGTGAGCTTCATGGGCATATCTACGTTCGAGAAACAGTTTTGTCCACAAGACATAGTAGTGAGTAGCTGCAGGAGATCTTCGGCCTCTGCTATTCTCCTGGAAAACATAGAGCGGCGAAAAGCCCACACTCGCAGCTCATTGTCCTGCGAAGGTCTGAAACTGCTATGCTCCTGTTCATTCACTACGGATTGAAAATGATTTCAGTAGCATTTAGTTTAGGACACAACCCACAGCTCGGATATATCAGAAGATTTCTGTTTAAAGATAGAGTTAGGGTTAGGGCTAGCATTACGATTACGGTAAGGATAAGCTTTATTATTAGGGTAGGGATAGGGATAGGGATAGGGATAGGGATAGGGTTAGGGTTAGGGTTAGGGTTAGGGTTAGGGATAGGGTTACGGTTAGGGTTAGGGTTAGGGTTAGGGTTAGCGTTAGCGTTAGGGTTAGGGATAGGGATAGGTTTAGCATTAGCGTTTGGGTTAATATTACATATAGGTTCAGGGCCAGGGCTAAAGCTAGATGACGGCCACAGGTAGAGGAGTGTGTGTCCTAGAAGATCGTGCATTTCATAGCTCTCTTAGTTCTTCTGTGCTTTCATTGAGTCCGTTGAGGACGAGAAAGTGATTCTGTAGATCGTTGCACTGAAACACAGCCAGGTAAAAGATAACAGAGCAAAAGAGCTGATCATAAGTGCTGAAGAGGGTATGTGATATGGTGCAAGGCACTCATTTCCAATTCAACTGATACGAGCACATTGATCTAGAGCTGCGTTCATGCTTAAAGCCACTTCTCAGGAACATGTTCATTCCCGAGTAACTTGGCAGCTTTCAAACCGTTCACTCCTGTGCTAGGTGAGAGAGTCACTCGAATAGAGTAAGGGGACTGCTAGCTGCACATGCATTTCTACGTTGAAAACACTGTATGGGCAAAGTGAGGTAGTAGGCTGTTGCCTCTCTTCTTCCTGGGGCTACGCTTTTCTGATGGAAAAAGTACCTAGGAGAAAACTCTACTGTGGAAGCTCATTCCGCTTCAAGGATCACAAAGTGCTAGCTAGGCTAGCCTTCCCTCCGTTGCTGACGGGAAATCATTTCCGTAGCTCTTGGGCTATGACACGCGCCAGAGATCCTATATTGCAGCAAGGTTCTTGGACAGGATGCTGACAAGAGTACGTACTATGTGACACACCACTGCTTGCATCTCCTACTGAAATGAGAACATTGCTAACACGTCAAATAGTGTGGATGGCTTTTGTAGAGAACACTTTTCGCACGACTTGATATAATTCCTGAATGGTGCAGGGGAGCGCAAAGTCTTCCCTGCTGTATTCTCAGAGTGGAATGAGTGGCCTGGTAGGCCCATGGCGTACTTTTAGCTTCTTCCTCTTTGAATGCTTCACGAACGGGTGGAGTCCGAGGGACGTAGTATAGTCTCCATGGTTTCTGAGGCTACAGTCTTCTTCTCCCATCACATCTACTACCGAAATGCCAACATTGAGAAGACGTGGAACACTGAGACGGCTTTGGAGAAAAACCCGCTTCCTACGAAATAGGTTGATTCCCGAGTGAGTTTGAGGAGCAAACAAATCTTCACGAACATATTATCTGCCACTGGGAGCCCCACAGGCTACTCTGACATTCATATTCCCTTAGATCTTCAGAGACTTGGAGGCCAGGTCGCGTAGCGTGGCCCAGCGGCCTTCCAACGTCTGGATACGCTTTCCTCGCAGAACGCAGAGTTTGGCGAAAACAGTGGTAGCCAAGCTTACTCTCGGGCACAGTTGGCATAGTCCTGTGCTTCCGTTCACTCATTTGCTTTGGGGAACGTGATTGCACAAGTCTGTGCCTAGCAAAGTTACCGCCAAGGTGATCATACAGAAAACCCATTGAAACGACCTGCTAAATCGGTGGCTTCTAGCGGCATCCCACACATTTCGCACTCTACTGAAACGAGTCCATTGACCTAGTGTTACCCGCTGGACATGAAGTCTTCTAATAAGGCACTTGTACGAAACATCCTGATTCCCTCGTTGTTTGGAAGCTTTCCATGAATTCCTTGCTGTTCTATCAGAAGGAAATTCAATCGAATAGAGTCAGTGGGCTGTGAGCTTCATGGGCATATCTACGTTCGAGAAACAGTTTTGTCCACAAGACATAGTAGTGAGTAGCTGCAGGAGATCTTCGGCCTCTGCTATTCTCCTGGAAAACATAGAGCGGCGAAAAGCCCACACTCGCAGCTCATTGTCCTGCGAAGGTCTGAAACTGCTATGCTCCTGTTCATTCACTACGGATTGAAAATGATTTCAGTAGCATTTAGTTTAGGACACAACCCACAGCTCGGATATATCAGAAGATTTCTGTTTAAAGATAGAGTTAGGGTTAGGGCTAGCATTACGATTACGGTAAGGATAAGCTTTATTATTAGGGTAGGGATAGGGATAGGGGTAGGGATAGGGATAGGGTTAGGGTTAGGGTTAGGGTTAGGGATAGGGTTACAGTTAGGGTTAGGGTTAGGGTTAGGGTTAGCGTTAGCGTTAGGGTTAGGGATAGGGATAGGTTTAGCATTAGCGTTTGGGTTAATGTTACATATAGGTTCAGGGCCAGGGCTAAAGCTAGATGACGGCCACAGGTAGAGGAGTGTGTGTCCTAGAAGATCGTGCATTTCATAGCTCTCTTAGTTCTTCTGTGCTTTCATTGAGTCCGTTGAGGACGAGAAAGTGATTCTGTAGATCGTTGCACTGAAACACAGCCAGGTAAAAGATAACAGAGCAAAAGAGCTGATCATAAGTGCTGAAGAGGGTATGTGATATGGTGCAAGGCACTCATTTCCAATTCAACTGATACGAGCACATTGATCTAGAGCTGCGTTCATGCTTAAAGCCACTTCTCAGGAACATGTTCATTCCCGAGTAACTTGGCAGCTTTCAAACCGTTCACTCCTGTGCTGTGTGAGAGAGTCACTCGAATAGAGTAAGGGGACTGCTAGCTGCACATGCATTTCTACGTTGAAAACACTGTATGGGCAAAGTGAGGTAGTAGGCTGTTGCCTCTCTTCTTCCTGGGGCTACGCTTTTCTGATGGAAAAAGTACCTAGGAGAAAACTCTACTGTGGAAGCTCATTCCGCTTCAAGGATCACAAAGTGCTAGCTAGGCTAGCCTTCCCTCCGTTGCTGACGGGAAATCATTTCCGTAGCTCTTGGGCTATGACACGCGCCAGAGATCCTATATTGCAGCAAGGTTCTTGGACAGGATGCTGACAAGAGTAGGTACTATGTGACACACCACTGCTTGCATCTCCTACTGAAATGAGAACATTGCTAACACGTCAAATAGTGTGGATGGCTTTTGTAGAGAACACTTTTCGCACGACTTGATATAATTCCTGAATGGTGCAGGGGAGCGCAAAGTCTTCCCTGCTGTATTCTCAGAGTGGAATGAGTGGCCTGGTAGGCCCATGGCGTACTTTTAGCTTCTTCCTCTTTGAATGCTTCACGAACGGGTGGAGTCCGAGGGACGTAGTATAGTCTCCATGGTTTCTGAGGCTACAGTCTTCTTCTCCCATCACATCTACTACCGAAATGCCAACATTGAGAAGACGTGGAACACTGAGACGGCTTTGGAGAAAAACCCGCTTCCTACGAAATAGGTTGATTCCCGAGTGAGTTTGAGGAGCAAACAAATCTTCACGAACATATTATCTGCCACTGGGAGCCCCACAGGCTACTCTGACATTCATATTCCCTTAGATCTTCAGAGACTTGGAGGCCAGGTCGCGTAGCGTGGCCCAGCGGCCTTCCAACGTCTGGATACGCTTTCCTCGCAGAACGCAGAGTTTGGCGAAAACAGTGGTAGCCAAGCTTACTCTCGGGCACAGTTGGCATAGTCCTGTGCTTCCGTTCACTCATTTGCTTTGGGGAACGTGATTGCACAAGTCTGTGCCTAGCAAAGTTACCGCCAAGGTGATCATACAGAAAACCCATTGAAACGACCTGCTAAATCGGTGGCTTCTAGCGGCATCCCACACATTTCGCACTCTACTGAAACGAGTCCATTGACCTAGTGTTACCCGCTGGACATGAAGTCTTCTAATAAGGCACTTGTACGAAACATCCTGATTCCCTCGTTGTTTGGAAGCTTTCCATGAATTCCTTGCTGTTCTATCAGAAGGAAATTCAATCGAATAGAGTCAGTGGGCTGTGAGCTTCATGGGCATATCTACGTTCGAGAAACAGTTTTGTCCACAAGACATAGTAGTGAGTAGCTGCAGGAGATCTTCGGCCTCTGCTATTCTCCTGGAAAACATAGAGCGGCGAAAAGCCCACACTCGCAGCTCATTGTCCTGCGAAGGTCTGAAACTGCTATGCTCCTGTTCATTCACTACGGATTGAAAATGATTTCAGTAGCATTTAGTTTAGGACACAACCCACAGCTCGGATATATCAGAAGATTTCTGTTTAAAGATAGAGTTAGGGTTAGGGCTAGCATTACGATTACGGTAAGGATAAGCTTTATTATTAGGGTAGGGATAGGGATAGGGGTAGGGATAGGGATAGGGTTAGGGTTAGGGTTAGGGTTAGGGATAGGGTTACAGTTAGGGTTAGGGTTAGGGTTAGGGTTAGCGTTAGCGTTAGGGTTAGGGATAGGGATAGGTTTAGCATTAGCGTTTGGGTTAATGTTACATATAGGTTCAGGGCCAGGGCTAAAGCTAGATGACGGCCACAGGTAGAGGAGTGTGTGTCCTAGAAGATCGTGCATTTCATAGCTCTCTTAGTTCTTCTGTGCTTTCATTGAGTCCGTTGAGGACGAGAAAGTGATTCTGTAGATCGTTGCACTGAAACACAGCCAGGTAAAAGATAACAGAGCAAAAGAGCTGATCATAAGTGCTGAAGAGGGTATGTGATATGGTGCAAGGCACTCATTTCCAATTCAACTGATACGAGCACATTGATCTAGAGCTGCGTTCATGCTTAAAGCCACTTCTCAGGAACATGTTCATTCCCGAGTAACTTGGCAGCTTTCAAACCGTTCACTCCTGTGCTGTGTGAGAGAGTCACTCGAATAGAGTAAGGGGACTGCTAGCTGCACATGCATTTCTACGTTGAAAACACTGTATGGGCAAAGTGAGGTAGTAGGCTGTTGCCTCTCTTCTTCCTGGGGCTACGCTTTTCTGATGGAAAAAGTACCTAGGAGAAAACTCTACTGTGGAAGCTCATTCCGCTTCAAGGATCACAAAGTGCTAGCTAGGCTAGCCTTCCCTCCGTTGCTGACGGGAAATCATTTCCGTAGCTCTTGGGCTATGACACGCGCCAGAGATCCTATATTGCAGCAAGGTTCTTGGACAGGATGCTGACAAGAGTAGGTACTATGTGACACACCACTGCTTGCATCTCCTACTGAAATGAGAACATTGCTAACACGTCAAATAGTGTGGATGGCTTTTGTAGAGAACACTTTTCGCACGACTTGATATAATTCCTGAATGGTGCAGGGGAGCGCAAAGTCTTCCCTGCTGTATTCTCAGAGTGGAATGAGTGGCCTGGTAGGCCCATGGCGTACTTTTAGCTTCTTCCTCTTTGAATGCTTCACGAACGGGTGGAGTCCGAGGGACGTAGTATAGTCTCCATGGTTTCTGAGGCTACAGTCTTCTTCTCCCATCACATCTACTACCGAAATGCCAACATTGAGAAGACGTGGAACACTGAGACGGCTTTGGAGAAAAACCCGCTTCCTACGAAATAGGTTGATTCCCGAGTGAGTTTGAGGAGCAAACAAATCTTCACGAACATATTATCTGCCACTGGGAGCCCCACAGGCTACTCTGACATTCATATTCCCTTAGATCTTCAGAGACTTGGAGGCCAGGTCGCTTAGCGTGGACCAGCGGCCTTCCAACGTCTGGATACGCTTTCCTCGCAGAACGCAGAGTTTGGCGAAAACAGTGGTAGCCAAGCTTACTCTCGGGCACAGTTGGCATAGTCCTGTGCTTCCGTTCACTCATTTGCTTTGGGGAACGTGATTGCACAAGTCTGTGCCTAGCAAAGTTACCGCCAAGGTGATCATACAGAAAACCCATTGAAACGACCTGCTAAATCGGTGGCTTCTAGCGGCATCCCACACATTTCGCACTCTACTGAAACGAGTCCATTGACCTAGTGTTACCCGCTGGACATGAAGTCTTCTAATAAGGCACTTGTACGAAACATCCTGATTCCCTCGTTGTTTGGAAGCTTTCCATGAATTCCTTGCTGTTCTATCAGAAGGAAATTCAATCGAATAGAGTCAGTGGGCTGTGAGCTTCATGGGCATATCTACGTTCGAGAAACAGTTTTGTCCACAAGACATAGTAGTGAGTAGCTGCAGGAGATCTTCGGCCTCTGCTATTCTCCTGGAAAACATAGAGCGGCGAAAAGCCCACACTCGCAGCTCATTGTCCTGCGAAGGTCTGAAACTGCTATGCTCCTGTTCATTCACTACGGATTGAAAATGATTTCAGTAGCATTTAGTTTAGGACACAACCCACAGCTCGGATATATCAGAAGATTTCTGTTTAAAGATAGAGTTAGGGTTAGGGCTAGCATTACGATTACGGTAAGGATAAGCTTTATTATTAGGGTAGGGATAGGGATAGGGATAGGGATAGGGTTAGGGTTAGGGTTAGGGTTAGAGATAGGGTTAGGGTTAGGGTTAGGGTTAGGGTTAGCGTTAGCGTTAGGGTTAGGGATAGGGATAGGTTTAGCATTAGCTTTTCGGTTAACGTTACATATAGGTTTAGGGCGAGGGCTAAAGCCAGATGACGGCCACAGGTAGAGGAGTGTGTGTCCTAGAAGATCGTGCATTTCATAGCTCTCTTAGTTCTTCTGTGCTTTCATTGAGTCCGTTGAGGACGAGAAAGTGATTCTGTAGAGCATTGCACTGAAACACAGCCAGGTAAAAGATAACAGAGCAAAAGAGCTGATCATAAGTGCTGAAGAGGGTATGTGATATGGTGCAAGGCACTCATTTCCAATTCAACTGATACGAGCACATTGATCTAGAGCTGCGTTCATGCTTAAAGCCACTTCTCAGGAACATGTTCATTCCCGAGTAACTTGGCAGCTTTCAAACCGTTCACTCCTGTGCTGTGTGAGAGAGTCACTCGAATAGAGTAAGGGGACTACTAGCTGCACATGCATTTCTACGTTGAAAACACTGTATGGGCAAAGTGAGGTAGTAGGCTGTTGCCTCTCTTCTTCCTGGGGCTACGCTTTTCTGATGGAAAAAGTACCTAGGAGAAAACTCTACTGTGGAAGCTCATTGCGCTTCAAGGATCACAAAGTGCTAGCTAGGCTAGCCTTCCCTCCGTTGCTGACGGGAAATCATTTCCGTAGCTCTTGGGCTATGACACGCGCCAGAGATCCTATATTGCAGCAAGGTTCTTGGACAGGATGCTGACAAGAGTACGTACTATGTGACACACCACTGCTTGCATCTCCTACTGAAATGAGAACATTGCTAACACGTCAAATAGTGTGGATGGCTTTTGTAGAGAACACTTTTCGCACGACTTGATATAATTCCTGAATGGTGCAGGGGAGCGCAAAGTCTTCCCTGCTGTATTCTCAGAGTGGAATGAGTGGCCTCGTAAGCCCATGGCGTACTTTTAGCTTCTTCCTCTTTGAATGATTCACGAACGGGTGGAGTCCGAGGGACGTAGTATAGTCTCCATGGTTTCTGAGGCTACAGTCTTCTTCTCCCATCACATCTACTACCGAAATGCCAACATTGAGAAGACGTGGAACACTGAGACGGCTTTGGAGAAAAACCCGCTTCCTACGAAATAGGTTGATTCCCGAGTGAGTTTGAGGAGCAAACAAATCTTCACGAACGTATTATCTTCCACTGGGAGCCCCACAGGCTACTCTGACATTCATATTCCCTTAGATCTTCAGAGACTTGGAGGCCAGGTCGCGTAGCGTGGCCCAGCGGCCTTCCAACTTCCGGATACGCTTTCCTCGCAGAACGCAGAGTTTGGCGAAAACAGTGGTAGCCAAGCTTACTCTCGGGCACAGTTGGCATAGTCCTGTGCATCCGTTCACTCATTTGCTTTGGGGAACATGATTGCACAAGTCTGTGCCTAGCAAAGTTACCGCCAAGGTGATCATACAGAAAACCCATTGAAACGACCTGCTAAATCGGTGGCTTCTAGCGGCATCCCACACATTTCGCACTCTACTGAAACGAGTCCATTGACCTAGTGTTACCCGCTGGAGATGAAGTCTTCTAATAAGGCACTTGTACGAAACATCCTGATTCCCTCGTTGTTTGGAAGCTTTCCATGAATTCCTTGCTGTTCTATCAGAAGGAAATTCAATCGAATAGAGTCAGTGGGCTGTGAGCTTCATGGGCATATCTACGTTCGAGAAACAGTTTTGTCCACAAGCCATAGTAGTGAGTAGCTGCAGGAGATCTTCGGCCTCTGCTATTCTCCTGGAAAACATAGAGCGGCGAAAAGCCCACACTCGCAGCTCATTGTCCTGCGAAGGTCTGAAACTGCTATGCTCCTGTTCATTCACTACGGATTGAAAATGATTTCAGTAGCATTTAGTTTAGGACACAACCCACAGCTCGGATATATCAGAAGATTTCTGTTTAAAGATAGAGTTAGGGTTAGGGCTAGCATTACGATTACGGTAAGGATAAGCTTTATTATTAGGGTAGGGATAGGGATAGGGATAGGGATAGGGATAGGGTTAGGGTTAGGGTTAGGGTTAGGGATAGGGTTACGGTTAGGGTTAGGGTTAGGGTTAGGGTTAGCGTTAGCGTCCGGGTTAGGGATAGGGATAGGTTTAGCATTAGCGTTTGGGTTAATGTTACATATAGGTTTAGGGCCAGGGCTAAAGCTAGATGACGGCCACAGGTAGAGGAGTGTGTGTCCTAGAAGATCGTGCATTTCATAGCTCTCTTAGTTCTTCTGTGCTTTCATTGAGTCCGTTGAGGACGAGAAAGTGATTCTGTAGATCGTTGCACTGAAACACAGCCAGGTAAAAGATAACAGAGCAAAAGAGCTGATCATAAGTGCTGAAGAGGGTATGTGATATGGTGCAAGGCACTCATTTCCAATTCAACTGATACGAGCACATTGATCTAGAGCTGCGTTCATGCTTAAAGCCACTTCTCAGGAACATGTTCATTCCCGAGTAACTTGGCAGCTTTCAAACCGTTCACTCCTGTGCTGTGTGAGAGAGTCACTCGAATAGAGTAAGGGGACTGCTAGCTGCACATGCATTTCTACGTTGAAAACACTGTATGGGCAAAGTGAGGTAGTAGGCTGTTGCCTCTCTTCTTCCTGGGGCTACGCTTTTCTGATGGAAAAAGTACCTAGGAGAAAACTCTACTGTGGAAGCTCATTGCGCTTCAAGGATCACAAAGTGCTAGCTAGGCTAGCATTCCCTCCGTTGCTGACGGGAAATCATTTCCGTAGCTCTGGGGCTATGACACGCGCCAGAGATCCTATATTGCAGCAAGGTTCTTGGACAGGATGCTGACAAGAGTACGTACTATGTGACACACCACTGCTTTCATCTCCTACTGAAATGAGAACATTGCTAACACGTCAAATAGTGTGGATGGCTTTTGTTGAGAACACTTTTCGCACGACTTGATATAATTCCTGAATGGTGCAGGGGAGCGCAAAGTCTTCCCTGCTGTATTCTCAGAGTGGAATGAGTGGCCTGGTAGGCCCATGGCGTACTTTTAGCTTCTTCCTCTTTGAATGCTTCACGAACGGGTGGAGTCCGAGGGACGTAGTATAGTCTCCATGGTTTCTGAGGCTACAGTCTTCTTCTCCCATCACATCTACTACCGAAATGCCAACATTGAGAAGACGTGGAACACTGAGACGGCTTTGGAGAAAAACCCGCTTCCTACGAAATAGGTTGATTCCCGAGTGAGTTTGAGGAGCAAACAAATCTTCACGAACGTATTATCTTCCACTGGGAGCCACACAGGCTACTCTGACATTCATATTCCCTTAGATCTTCAGAGACTTGGAGGCCAGGTCGCGTAGCGTGGCCCAGCGGCCTTCCAACGTCTGGATACGCTTTCCTCGCAGAACGCAGAGTTTGGCGAAAACAGTGGTAGCCAAGCTTACTCTCGGGCACAGTTGGCATAGTCCTGTGCTTCCGTTCACTCATTTGCTTTGGGGAACGTGATTGCACAAGTCTGTGCCTAGCAAAGTTACCGCCAAGGTGATCATACAGAAAACCCATTGAAACGACCTGCTAAATCGGTGGCTTCTAGCGGCATCCCACACATTTCGCACTCTACTGAAACGAGTCCATTGACCTAGTGTTACCCGCTGGAGATGAAGTCTTCTAATAAGGCACTTGTACGAAACATCCTGATTCCCTCGTTGTTTGGAAGCTTTCCATGAATTCCTTGCTGTTCTATCAGAAGGAAATTCAATCGAATAGAGTCAGTGGGCTGTGAGCTTCATGGGCATATCTACGTTCGAGAAACAGTTTTGTCCACAAGACATAGTAGTGAGTAGCTGCAGGAGATCTTCGGCCTCTGCTATTCTCCTGGAAAACATAGAGCGGCGAAAAGCCCACACTCGCAGCTCATTGTCCTGCGAAGGTCTGAAACTGCTATGCTCCTGTTCATTCACTACGGATTGAAAATGATTTCAGTAGCATTTAGTTTAGGACACAACCCACAGCTCGGATATATCAGAAGATTTCTGTTTAAAGATAGAGTTAGGGTTAGGGCTAGCATTACGATTACGGTAAGGATAAGCTTTATTATTAGGGTAGGGATAGGGATAGGGATAGGGATAGGGATAGGGTTAGGGTTAGGGTTACGGTTAGGGATAGGGTTACGGTTAGGGTTAGGGTTAGGGTTAGGGTTAGCGTTAGCGTTAGGGTTAGGGATAGGGATAGGTTTAGCATTAGCGTTTGGGTTAATGTTACATATAGGTTCAGGGCCAGGGCTAAAGCTAGATGACGGCCACAGGTAGAGGAGTGTGTGTCCTAGAAGATCGTGCATTTCATAGCTCTCTTAGTTCTTCTGTGCTTTCATTGAGTCCGTTGAGGACGAGAAAGTGATTCTGTAGATCGTTGCACTGAAACACAGCCAGGTAAAAGATAACAGAGCAAAAGAGCTGATCATAAGTGCTGAAGAGGGTATGTGATATGGTGCAAGGCACTCATTTCCAATTCAACTGATACGAGCACATTGATCTAGAGCTGCGTTCATGCTTAAAGCCACTTCTCAGGAACATGTTCATTCCCGAGTAACTTGGCAGCTTTCAAACCGTTCACTCCTGTGCTGTGTGAGAGAGTCACTCGAATAGAGTAAGGGGACTGCTAGCTGCACATGCATTTCTACGTTGAAAACACTGTATGGGCAAAGTGAGGTAGTAGGCTGTTGCCTCTCTTCTTCCTGGGGCTACGCTTTTCTGATGGAAAAAGTACCTAGGAGAAAACTCTACTGTGGAAGCTCATTCCGCTTCAAGGATCACAAAGTGCTAGCTAGGCTAGCCTTCCCTCCGTTGCTGACGGGAAATCATTTCCGTAGCTCTTGGGCTATGACACGCGCCAGAGATCCTATATTGCAGCTAGGTTCTTGGACAGGATGCTGACAAGAGTACGTACTATGTGACACACCACTGCTTGCATCTCCTACTGAAATGAGAGCATTGCTAACACGTCAAATAGTGTGGATGGCTTTTGTAGAGAACACTTTTCGCACGACTTCATATAATTCCTGAATGGTGCAGGGGAGCGCAAAGTCTTCCCTGCTGTATTCTCAGAGTGGAATGAGTGGCCTGGTAGGCCCATGGCGTACTTTTAGCTTCTTCCTCTTTGAATGCTTCACGAACGGGTGGAGTCCGAGGGACGTAGTATAGTCTCCATGGTTTCTGAGGCTACAGTCTTCTTCTCCCATCACATCTACTACCGAAATGCCAACATTGAGAAGACGTGGAACACTGAGACGGCTTTGGAGAAAAACCCGCTTCCTACGAAATAGGTTGATTCCCGAGTGAGTTTGAGGAGCAAACAAATCTTCACGAACATATTATCTGCCACTGGGAGCCCCACAGGCTACTCTGACATTCATATTCCCTTAGATCTTCAGAGACTTGGAGGCCAGGTCGCGTAGCGTGGCCCAGCGGCCTTCCAACGTCTGGATACGCTTTCCTCGCAGAACGCAGAGTTTGGCGAAAACAGTGGTAGCCAAGCTTACTCTCGGGCACAGTTGGCATAGTCCTGTGCTTCCGTTCACTCATTTGCTTTGGGGAACGTGATTGCACAAGTCTGTGCCTAGCAAAGTTACCGCCAAGGTGATCATACAGAAAACCCATTGAAACGACCTGCTAAATCGGTGGCTTCTAGCGGCATCCCACACATTTCGCACTCTACTGAAACGAGTCCATTGACCTAGTGTTACCCGCTGGAGATGAAGTCTTCTAATAAGGCACTTGTACGAAACATCCTGATTCCCTCGTTGTTTGGAAGCTTTCCATGAATTCCTTGCTGTTCTATCAGAAGGAAATTCAATCGAATAGAGTCAGTGGGCTGTGAGCTTCATGGGCATATCTACGTTCGAGAAACAGTTTTGTCCACAAGCCATAGTAGTGAGTAGCTGCAGGAGATCTTCGGCCTCTGCTATTCTCCTGGAAAACATAGAGCGGCGAAAAGCCCACACTCGCAGCTCATTGTCCTGCGAAGGTCTGAAACTGCTATGCTCCTGTTCATTCACTACGGATTGAAAATGATTTCAGTAGCATTTAGTTTAGGACACAACCCACAGCTCGGATATATCAGAAGATTTCTGTTTAAAGATAGAGTTAGGGTTATGGCTAGCATTACGATTACGGTAAGGATAAGCTTTATTATTAGGGTAGGGATAGGGATAGGGATAGGGATAGGGTTAGGGTTAGGGTGAGGGTTAGGGATAGGGTTACGGTTAGGGTTAGGGTTAGGGTTAGGGTTAGCGTTAGCGTCCGGGTTAGGGATAGGGATAGGTTTAGCATTAGCGTTTGGGTTAATGTTACATATAGGTTTAGGGCCAGGGCTAAAGCTAGATGACGGCCACAGGTAGAGGAGTGTGTGTCCTAGAAGATCGTGCATTTCATAGCTCTCTTAGTTCTTCTGTGCTTTCATTGAGTCCGTTGAGGACGAGAAAGTGATTCTGTAGATCGTTGCACTGAAACACAGCCAGGTAAAAGATAACAGAGCAAAAGAGCTGATCATAAGTGCTGAAGAGGGTATGTGATATGGTGCAAGGCACTCATTTCCAATTCAACTGATACGAGCACATTGATCTAGAGCTGCGTTCATGCTTAAAGCCACTTCTCAGGAACATGTTCATTCCCGAGTAACTTGGCAGCTTTCAAGCCGTTCACTCCTGTGCTGTGTGAGAGAGTCACTCGAATAGAGTAAGGGGACTGCTAGCTGCACATGCATTTCTACGTTGAAAACACTGTATGGGCAAAGTGAGGTAGTAGGCTGTTGCCTCTCTTCTTCCTGGGGCTACGCTTTTCTGATGGAAAAAGGACCTAGGAGAAAACTCTACTGTGGAAGCTCATTGCGCTTCAAGGATCACAAAGTGCTAGCTAGGCTAGCATTCCCTCCGTTGCTGACGGGAAATCATTTCCGTAGCTCTTGGGCTATGACACGAGCCAGAGATCCTATATTGCAGCAAGGTTCTTGGACAGGATGTTGACAAGAGTACGTACTATGTGACACACCACTGCTTGCATCTCCTACTGAAATGAGAACATTGCTAACACGACAAATAGTGTGGATGGCTTTTGTAGAGAACACTTTTCGCACGACTTGATATAATTCCTGAATGGTGCAGGGGAGCGCAAAGTCTTCCCTGCTGTATTCTCAGAGTGGAATGAGTGGCCTGGTAGGCCCATGGCGTACTTTTAGCTTCTTCCTCTTTGAATGCTTCACGAACGGGTGGAGTCCGAGGGACGTAGTATAGTCTCCATGGTTTCTGAGGCTACAGTCTTCTTCTCCCATCACATCTACTACCGAAATGCCAACATTGAGAAGACGTGGAACACTGAGACGGCTTTGGAGAAAAACCCGCTTCCTACGAAATAGGTTGATTCCCGAGTGAGTTTGAGGAGCAAACAAATCTTCACGAACATATTATCTGCCACTGGGAGCCCCACAGGCTACTCTGACATTCATATTCCCTTAGATCTTCAGAGACTTGGAGGCCAGGTCGCGTAGCGTGGCCCAGCGGCCTTCCAACGTCCGGATACGCTTTCCTCGCAGAACGCAGAGTTTGGCGAAAACAGTGGTAGCCAAGCTTACTCTCGGGCACAGTTGGCATAGTCCTGTGCTTCCGTTCACTCATTTGCTTTGGGGAACGTGATTGCACAAGTCTGTGCCTAGCAAAGTTACCGCCAAGGTGATCATACAGAAAACCCATTGAAACGACCTGCTAAATTGGTGGCTTCTAGCGGCATCCCACACATTTCGCACTCTACTGAAACGAGTCCATTGACCTAGTGTTACCCGCTGGAGATGAAGTCTTCTAATAAGGCACTTGTACGAAACATCCTGATTCCCTCGTTGTTTGGAAGCTTTCCATGAATTCCTTGCTGTTCTATCAGAAGGAAATTCAATCGAATAGAGTCAGTGGGCTGTGAGCTTCATGGGCATATCTACGTTCGAGAAACAGTTTTGTCCACAAGACATAGTAGTGAGTAGCTGCAGGAGATCTTCGGCCTCTGCTATTCTCCTGGAAAACATAGAGCGGCGAAAAGCCCACACTCGCAGCTCATTGTCCTGCGAAGGTCTGAAACTGCTATGCTCCTGTTCATTCACTACGGATTGAAAATGATTTCAGTAGCATTTAGTTTAGGACACAACCCACAGCTCGGATATATCAGAAGATTTCTGTTTAAAGATAGAGTTAGGGTTAGGGCTAGCATTACGATTACGGTAAGGATAAGCTTTATTATTAGGGTAGGGATAGGGATAGGGATAGGGATAGGGTTAGGGTTAGGGTTAGGGTTAGAGATAGGGTTAGGGTTAGGGTTAGGGTTAGGGTTAGCGTTAGCGTTAGGGTTAGGGATAGGGATAGGTTTAGCATTAGCGTTTGGGTTAATGTTACATATAGGTTTAGGGCCAGGGCTAAAGCTAGATGACGGCCACAGGTAGAGGAGTGTGTGTCCTAGAAGATCGTGCATTTCATAGCTCTCTTAGTTCTTCTGTGCTTTCATTGAGTCCGTTGAGGACGAGAAAGTGATTCTGTAGATCGTTGCACTGAAACACAGCCAGGTAAAAGATAACAGAGCAAAAGAGCTGATCATAAGTGCTGAAGAGGGTATGTGATATGGTGCAAGGCACTCATTTCCAATTCAACTGATACGAGCACATTGATCTAGAGCTGCGTTCATGCTTAAAGCCACTTCTCAGGAACATGATCATTCCCGAGTAACTTGGCAGCTTTCAAACCGTTCACTCCTGTGCTGTGTGAGAGAGTCACTCGAATAGAGTAAGGGGACTGCTAGCTGCACATGCATTTCTACATGGAAAACACTGTATGGGCAAAGTGAGGTAGTAGGCTGTTGCCTCTCTTCTTCCTGGGGCTACGCTTTTCTGATGGAAAAAGTACCTAGGAGAAAACTCTACTGTGGAAGCTCATTCCGCTTCAAGGATCACAAAGTGCTAGCTAGGCTAGCATTCCCTCCGTTGCTGACGGGAAATCATTTCCGTAGCTCTTGGGCTATGACACGAGCCAGAGATCCTATATTGCAGCAAGGTTCTTGGACAGGATGCTGACAAGAGTA
Source organism: Desmodus rotundus (assembly GCF_022682495.2). Taxonomy (NCBI): domain Eukaryota; kingdom Metazoa; phylum Chordata; class Mammalia; order Chiroptera; family Phyllostomidae; genus Desmodus; species Desmodus rotundus. The sequence continues at coordinate 59,990,453 of NC_071395.1, forward strand.
CGTACTATGTGACACACCACTGCTTGCATCTCCTACTGAAATGAGAACATTGCTAACACGTCAAATAGTGTGGATGGCTTTTGTAGAGAACACTTTTCGCACGACTTGATATAATTCCTGAATGGTGCAGGGAAGCGCAAAGTCTTCCCTGCTGTATTCTCAGAGTGGAATGAGTGGCCTGGTAGGCCCATGGCGTACTTTTAGCTTCTTCCTCTTTGAATGCTTCACGAACGGGTGGAGTCTGAGGGACGTAGTATAGTCTCCATGTTTTCTGAGGCTACAGTCTTCTTCTCCCATCACATCTACTACCGAAATGCCAACATTGAGAAGACGTGGAACACTGAGACGGCTTTGGAGAAAAACCCGCTTCCTACGAAATAGGTTGATTCCCGAGTGAGTTTGAGGAGCAAACAAATCTTCACGAACGTATTATCTTCCACTGGGAGCCCCACAGGCTACTCTGACATTCATATTCCCTTAGATCTTCAGAGACTTGGAGGCCAGGTCGCGTAGCGTGGCCCAGCGGCCTTCCAACGTCCGGATACGCTTTCCTCGCAGAACGCAGAGTTTGGCGAAAACAGTGGTAGCCAAGCTTACTCTCGGGCACAGTTGGCATAGTCCTGTGCATCCGTACACTCATTTGCTTTGGGGAACATGATTGCACAAGTCTGTGACTAGCAAAGTTACCGCCAAGGTGATCATACAGAAAACCCATTGAAACGACCTGCTAAATCGGTGGCTTCTAGCGGCATCCCACACATTTCGCACTCTACTGAAACGAGTCCATTGACCTAGTGTTACCCGTGGAGATGAAGTCTTCTAATAAGGCACTTGTACGAAACATCCTGATTCCCTCGTTGTTTGGAAGCTTTCCATGAATTCCTTGCTGTTCTATCAGAAGGAAATTCAATCGAATAGAGTCAGTGGGCTGTGAGCTTCATGGGCATATCTACGTTCGAGAAACAGTTTTGTCCACAAGACATAGTAGTGAGTAGCTGCAGGAGATCTTCGGCCTCTGCTATTCTCCTGGAAAACATAGAGCGGCGAAAAGCCCACACTCGCAGCTCATTGTCCTGCGAAGGTCTGAAACTGCTATGCTCCTGTTCATTCACTACGGATTGAAAATGATTTCAGTAGCATTTAGTTTAGGACACAACCCACAGCTCGGATATATCAGAAGATTTCTGTTTAAAGATAGAGTTAGGGTTAGGGCTAGCATTACGATTACGGTAAGGATAAGCTTTATTATTAGGGTAGGGATAGGGATAGGGATAGGGATAGGGTTAGGGTTATGGTTAGGGTTAGAGATAGGGTTAGGGTTAGGGTTAGGGTTAGGGTTAGCGTTAGCGTTAGCGTTAGGGTTAGGGATAGGGATAGGTTTAGCATTAGCGTTTGGGTTAACGTTACATATAGGTTTAGGGCCAGGGCTAAAGCTAGATGACGGCCACAGGTAGAGGAGTGTGTGTCCTAGAAGATCGTGCATTTCATAGCTCTCTTAGTTCTTCTGTGCTTTCATTGAGTCCGTTGAGGACGAGAAAGTGATTCTGTAGATCGTTGCACTGAAACACAGCCAGGTAAAAGATAACAGAGCAAAAGAGCTGATCATAAGTGCTGAAGAGGGTATGTGATATGGTGCAAGGCACTCATTTCCAATTCAACTGATACGAGCACATTGATCTAGAGCTGCGTTCATGCTTAAAGCCACTTCTCAGGAACATGTTCATTCCCGAGTAACTTGGCAGCTTTCACACCGTTCACTCCTGTGCTGTGTGAGAGAGTCACTCGAATAGAGTAAGGGGACTGCTAGCTGCACATGCATTTCTACGTTGAAAACACTGTATGGGCAAAGTGAGGTAGTAGGCTGTTGCCTCTCTTCTTCCTGGGGCTACGCTTTTCTGATGGAAAAAGTACCTAGGAGAAAACTCTACTGTGGAAGCTCATTGCGCTTCAAGGATCACAAAGTGCTAGCTAGGCTAGCATTCCCTCCGTTGCTGACGGGAAATCATTTCCGTAGCTCTTGGGCTATGACACGCGCCAGAGATCCTATATTGCAGCAAGGTTCTTGGACAGGATGCTGACAAGAGTACGTACTATGTGACACACCACTGCTTGCATCTCCTACTGAAATGAGAACATTGCTAACACGTCAAATAGTGTGGATGGCTTTTGTAGAGAACACTTTTCGCACGACTTGATATAATTCCTGAATGGTGCAGGGAAGCGCAAAGTCTTCCCTGCTGTATTCTCAGAGTGGAATGAGTGGCCTGGTAGGCCCATGGCGTACTTTTAGCTTCTTCCTCTTTGAATGCTTCACGAACGGGTGGAGTCTGAGGGACGTAGTATAGTCTCCATGTTTTCTGAGGCTACAGTCTTCTTCTCCCATCACATCTACTACCGAAATGCCAACATTGAGAAGACGTGGAACACTGAGACGGCTTTGGAGAAAAACCCGCTTCCTACGAAATAGGTTGATTCCCGAGTGAGTTTGAGGAGCAAACAAATCTTCACGAACGTATTATCTTCCACTGGGAGCCCCACAGGCTACTCTGACATTCATATTCCCTTAGATCTTCAGAGACTTGGAGGCCAGGTCGCGTAGCGTGGCCCAGCGGCCTTCCAACGTCCGGATACGCTTTCCTCGCAGAACGCAGAGTTTGGCGAAAACAGTGGTAGCCAAGCTTACTCTCGGGCACAGTTGGCATAGTCCTGTGCATCCGTTCACTCATTTGCTTTGGGGAACATGATTGCACAAGTCTGTGACTAGCAAAGTTACCGCCAAGGTGATCATACAGAAAACCCATTGAAACGACCTGCTAAATCGGTGGCTTCTAGCGGCATCCCACACATTTCGCACTCTACTGAAACGAGTCCATTGACCTAGTGTTACCCGTGGAGATGAAGTCTTCTAATAAGGCACTTGTACGAAACATCCTGATTCCCTCGTTGTTTGGAAGCTTTCCATGAATTCCTTGCTGTTCTATCAGAAGGAAATTCAATCGAATAGAGTCAGTGGGCTGTGAGCTTCATGGGCATATCTACGTTCGAGAAACAGTTTTGTCCACAAGACATAGTAGTGAGTAGCTGCAGGAGATCTTCGGCCTCTGCTATTCTCCTGGAAAACATAGAGCGGCGAAAAGCCCACACTCGCAGCTCATTGTCCTGCGAAGGTCTGAAACTGCTATGCTCCTGTTCATTCACTACGGATTGAAAATGATTTCAGTAGCATTTAGTTTAGGACACAACCCACAGCTCGGATATATCAGAAGATTTCTGTTTAAAGATAGAGTTAGGGTTAGGGCTAGCATTACGATTACGGTAAGGATAAGCTTTATTATTAGGGTAGGGATAGGGATAGGGATAGGGATAGGGTTAGGGTTAGGGTTAGGGTTAGAGATAGGGTTAGGGTTAGGGTTAGGGTTAGGGTTAGCGTTAGCGTTAGCGTTAGGGTTAGGGATAGGGATAGGTTCAGCATTAGCGTTTGGGTTAACGTTACATATAGGTTTAGGGCCAGGGCTAAAGCTAGATGACGGCCACAGGTAGAGGAGTGTGTGTCCTAGAAGATCGTGCATTTCATAGCTCTCTTAGTTCTTCTGTGCTTTCATTGAGTCCGTTGAGGACGAGAAAGTGATTCTGTAGATCGTTGCACTGAAACACAGCCAGGTAAAAGATAACAGAGCAAAAGAGCTGATCATAAGTGCTGAAGAGGGTATGTGATATGGTGCAAGGCACTCATTTCCAATTCAACTGATACGAGCACATTGATCTAGAGCTGCGTTCATGCTTAAAGCCACTTCTCAGGAACATGTTCATTCCCGAGTAACTTGGCAGCTTTCACACCGTTCACTCCTGTGCTGTGTGAGAGAGTCACTCGAATAGAGTAAGGGGACTGCTAGCTGCACATGCATTTCTACGTTGAAAACACTGTATGGGCAAAGTGAGGTAGTAGGCTGTTGCCTCTCTTCTTCCTGGGGCTACGCTTTTCTGATGGAAAAAGTACCTAGGAGAAAACTCTACTGTGGAAGCTCATTGCGCTTCAAGGATCACAAAGTGCTAGCTAGGCTAGCATTCCCTCCGTTGCTGACGGGAAATCATTTCCGTAGCTCTTGGGCTATGACACGCGCCAGAGATCCTATATTGCAGCAAGGTTCTTGGACAGGATGCTGACAAGAGTACGTACTATGTGACACACCACTGCTTTCATCTCCTACTGAAATGAGAACATTGCTAACACGTCAAATAGTGTGGATGGCTTTTGTTGAGAACACTTTTCGCACGACTTGATATAATTCCTGAATGGTGCAGGGGAGCGCATCGTCCTCCCTGCTGTATTCTCATAGTGGAATGAGTGGCCTGGTAGGCCCATGGCGTACTTTTAGCTTCTTCCTCTTTGAATGCTTCACGAACTGGTGGAGTCCGAGGGACGTAGTATAGAGTCCATGTTTTCTGAGGCTACAGTCTTCTTCTCCCATCACATCTACTACCGAAATGCCAACATTGAGAAGACGTGGAACACTGAGACGGCTTTGGAGAAAAACCCGCTTCCTACGAAATAGGTTGATTCCCGAGTGAGTTTGAGGAGCAAACAAATCTTCACGAACGTATTATCTTCCACTGGGAGCCCCACAGGCTACTCTGACATTCATATTCCCTTAGATCTTCAGAGACTTGGAGGCCAGGTCGCGTAGCGTGGCCCAGCGGCCTTCCAACGTCCGGATACGCTTTCCTCGCAGAACGCAGAGTTTGGCGAAAACAGTGGTAGCCAAGCTTACTCTCGGGCACAGTTGGCATAGTCCTGTGCTTCCGTTCACTCATTTGCTTTGGGGAACGTGATTGCACAAGTCTGTGCCTAGCAAAGTTACCGCCAAGGTGATCATACAGAAAACCCATTGAAACGACCTGCTAAATCGGTGGCTTCTAGCGGCATCCCACACATTTCGCACTCTACTGAAACGAGTCCATTGACCTAGTGTTACCCGCTGGAGATGAAGTCTTCTAATAAGGCACTTGTACGAAACATCCTGATTCCCTCGTTGTTTGGAAGCTTTCCATGAATTCCTTGCTGTTCTATCAGAAGGAAATTCAATCGAATAGAGTCAGTGGGCTGTGAGCTTCATGGGCATATCTACGTTCGAGAAACAGTTTTGTCCACAAGACATAGTAGTGAGTAGCTGCAGGAGATCTTCGGCCTCTGCTATTTTCCTGGAAAACATAGAGCGGCGAAAAGCCCACACTCGCAGCTCATTGTCCTGCGAAGGTCTGAAACTGCTATGCTCCTGTTCATTCACTACGGATTGAAAATGATTTCAGTAGCATTTAGTTTAGGACACAACCCACAGCTCGGATATATCAGAAGATTTCTGTTTAAAGATAGAGTTAGGGTTAGGGCTAGCATTACGATTACGGTAAGGATAAGCTTTATTATTAGGGTAGGGATAGGGATAGGGATAGGGATAGGGTTAGGGTTAGGGTTAGGGTTAGAGATAGGGTTAGGGTTAGCGTTAGGGTTAGAGTTAGCGTTAGCGTTAGCGTTAGGGTTAGGGATAGGGATAGGTTTAGCATTAGCGTTTGGGTTAACGTTACATATAGGTTTAGGGCCAGGGCTAAAGCTAGATGACGGCCACAGGTAGAGGAGTGTGTGTCCTAGAAGATCGTGCATTTCATAGCTCTCTTAGTTCTTCTGTGCTTTCATTGAGTCCGTTGAGGACGAGAAAGTGATTCTGTAGATCGTTGCACTGAAACACAGCCAGGTAAAAGATAACAGAGCAAAAGAGCTGATCATAAGTGCTGAAGAGGGTATGTGATATGGTGCAAGGCACTCATTTCCAATTCAACTGATACGAGCACATTGATCTAGAGCTGCGTTCATGCTTAAAGCCACTTCTCAGGAACATGTTCATTCCCGAGTAACTTGGCAGCTTTCACACCGTTCACTCCTGTGCTGTGTGAGAGAGTCACTCGAATAGAGTAAGGGGACTGCTAGCTGCACATGCATTTCTACGTTGAAAACACTGTATGGGCAAAGTGAGGTAGTAGGCTGTTGCCTCTCTTCTTCCTGGGGCTACGCTTTTCTGATGGAAAAAGTACCTAGGAGAAAACTCTACTGTGGAAGCTCATTGCGCTTCAAGGATCACAAAGTGCTAGCTAGGCTAGCATTCCCTCCGTTGCTGACGGGAAATCATTTCCGTAGCTCTTGGGCTATGACACGCGCCAGAGATCCTATATTGCAGCAAGGTTCTTGGACAGGATGCTGACAAGAGTACGTACTATGTGACACACCACTGCTTTCATCTCCTACTGAAATGAGAACATTGCTAACACGTCAAATAGTGTGGATGGCTTTTGTTGAGAACACTTTTCGCACGACTTGATATAATTCCTGAATGGTGCAGGGGAGCGCATCGTCCTCCCTGCTGTATTCTCAGAGTGGAATGAGTGGCCTCGTAGGCCCATGGCGTACTTTTAGCTTCTTCCTCTTTGAATGCTTCACGAACGGGTGGAGTCCGAGGGACGTAGTATAGAGTCCATGTTTTCTGAGGCTACAGTCTTCTTCTCCCATCACATCTACTAGGGAAATGCCAACATTGAGAAGACGTGGAACACTGAGACGGCTTTGGAGAAAAACCCGCTTCCTACGAAATAGGTTGATTCCCGAGTGAGTTTGAGGAGCAAACAAATCTTCACGAACGTATTATCTTCCACTGGGAGCCCCACAGGCTACTCTGACATTCATATTCCCTTAGATCTTCAGAGACTTGGAGGCCAGGTCGCGTAGCGTGGCCCAGCGGCCTTCCAACGTCCGGATACGCTTTCCTCGCAGAACGCAGAGTTTGGCGAAAACAGTGGTAGCCAAGCTTACTCTCGGGCACAGTTGGCATAGTCCTGTGCTTCCGTTCACTCATTTGCTTTGGGGAACGTGATTGCACAAGTCTGTGCCTAGCAAAGTTACCGCCAAGGTGATCATACAGAAAACCCATTGAAACGACCTGCTAAATCGGTGGCTTCTAGCGGCATCCCACACATTTCGCACTCTACTGAAACGAGTCCATTGACCTAGTGTTACCCGCTGGAGATGAAGTCTTCTAATAAGGCACTTGTACGAAACATCCTGATTCCCTCGTTGTTTGGAAGCTTTCCATGAATTCCTTGCTGTTCTATCAGAAGGAAATTCAATCGAATAGAGTCAGTGGGCTGTGAGCTTCATGGGCATATCTACGTTCGAGAAACAGTTTTGTCCACAAGACATAGTAGTGAGTAGCTGCAGGAGATCTTCGGCCTCTGCTATTCTCCTGGAAAACATAGAGCGGCGAAAAGCCCACACTCGCAGCTCATTGTCATGCGAAGGTCTGAAACTGCTATGCTCCTGTTCATTCACTACGGATTGAAAATGATTTCAGTAGCATTTAGTTTAGGACACAACCCACAGCTCGGATATATCAGAAGATTTCTGTTTAAAGATAGAGTTAGGGTTAGGGCTAGCATTACGATTACGGTAAGGATAAGCTTTATTATTAGGGTAGGGATAGGGATAGGGATAGGGATAGGGTTAGGGTTAGGGTTAGGGTTAGAGATAGGGTTAGGGTTAGCGTTAGGGTTAGAGTTAGCGTTAGCGTTAGCGTTAGGGTTAGGGATAGGGATAGGTTTAGCATTAGCGTTTGGGTTAACGTTACATATAGGTTTAGGGCCAGGGCTAAAGCTAGATGACGGCCACAGGTAGAGGAGTGTGTGTCCTAGAAGATCGTGCATTTCATAGCTCTCTTAGTTCTTCTGTGCTTTCATTGAGTCCGTTGAGGACGAGAAAGTGATTCTGTAGATCGTTGCACTGAAACACAGCCAGGTAAAAGATAACAGAGCAAAAGAGCTGATCATAAGTGCTGAAGAGGGTATGTGATATGGTGCAAGGCACTCATTTCCAATTCAACTGATACGAGCACATTGATCTAGAGCTGCGTTCATGCTTAAAGCCACTTCTCAGGAACATGTTCATTCCCGAGTAACTTGGCAGCTTTCAAACCGTTCACTCCTGTGCTGTGTGAGAGAGTCACTCGAATAGAGTAAGGGGACTGCTAGCTGCACATGCATTTCTACGTTGAAAACACTGTATGGGCAAAGTGAGGTAGTAGGCTGTTGCCTCTCTTCTTCCTGGGGCTACGCTTTTCTGATGGAAAAAGTACCTAGGAGAAAACTCTACTGTGGAAGCTCATTCCGCTTCAAGGATCACAAAGTGCTAGCTAGGCTAGCATTCCCTCCGTTGCTGACGGGAAATCATTTCCGTAGCTCTTGGGCTATGACACGAGCCAGAGATCCTATATTGCAGCAAGGTTCTTGGACAGGATGCTGACAAGAGTACGTACTATGTGACACACCACTGCTTGCATCTCCTACTGAAATGAGAACATTGCTAACACGTCAAATAGTGTGGATGGCTTTTGTAGAGAACACTTTTCGCACGACTTGATATAATTCCTGAATGGTGCAGGGGAGCGCAAAGTCTTCCCTGCTGTATTCTCAGAGTGGAATGAGTGGCCTGGTAGGCCCATGGCGTACTTTTAGCTTCTTCCTCTTTGAATGCTTCACGAACGGGTGGAGTCCGAGGGACGTAGTATAGTCTCCATGGTTTCTGAGGCTACAGTCTTCTTCTCCCATCACATCCACTACCGAAATGCCAACATTGAGAAGACGTGGAACACTGAGACGGCTTTGGAGAAAAACCCGCTTCCTACGAAATAGGTTGATTCCCGAGCGAGTTTGAGGAGCAAACAAATCTTCACGAACGTATTATCTTCCACTGGGAGCCCCACAGGCTACTCTGACATTCATATTCCCTTAGATCTTCAGAGACTTGGAGGCCAGGTCGCGTAGCGTGGCCCAGCGGCCTTCCAACGTCCGGATACGCTTTCCTCGCAGAACGCAGAGTTTGGCGAAAACAGTGGTAGCCAAGCTTACTCTCGGGCACAGTTGGCATAGTCCTGTGCTTCCGTTCACTCATTTGCTTTGGGGAACGTGATTGCACAAGTCTGTGCCTAGCAAAGTTACCGCCAAGGTGATCATACAGAAAACCCATTGAAACGACCTGCTAAATCGGTGGCTTCTAGCGGCATCCCACACATTTCGCACTCTACTGAAACGAGTCCATTGACCTAGTGTTACCCGCTGGACATGAAGTCTTCTAATAAGGCACTTGTACGAAACATCCTGATTCCCTCGTTGTTTGGAAGCTTTCCATGAATTCCTTGCTGTTCTATCAGAAGGAAATTCAATCGAATAGAGTCAGTGGGCTGTGAGCTTCATGGGCATATCTACGTTCGAGAAACAGTTTTGTCCACAAGACATAGTAGTGAGTAGCTGCAGGAGATCTTCGGCCTCTGCTATTCTCCTGGAAAACATAGAGCGGCGAAAAGCCCACACTCGCAGCTCATTGTCATGCGAAGGTCTGAAACTGCTATGCTCCTGTTCATTCACTACGGATTGAAAATGATTTCAGTAGCATTTAGTTTAGGACACAACCCACAGCTCGGATATATCAGAAGATTTCTGTTTAAAGATAGAGTTAGGGTTAGGGCTAGCATTACGATTACGGTAAGGATAAGCTTTATTATTAGGGTAGGGATAGGGATAGGGATAGGGATAGGGTTAGGGTTAGGGTTAGGGTTAGAGATAGGGTTAGGGTTAGCGTTAGGGTTAGAGTTAGCGTTAGCGTTAGCGTTAGGGTTAGGGATAGGGATAGGTTTAGCATTAGCGTTTGGGTTAACGTTACATATAGGTTTAGGGCCAGGGCTAAAGCTAGATGACGGCCACAGGTAGAGGAGTGTGTGTCCTAGAAGATCGTGCATTTCATAGCTCTCTTAGTTCTTCTGTGCTTTCATTGAGTCCGTTGAGGACGAGAAAGTGATTCTGTAGATCGTTGCACTGAAACACAGCCAGGTAAAAGATAACAGAGCAAAAGAGCTGATCATAAGTGCTGAAGAGGGTATGTGATATGGTGCAAGGCACTCATTTCCAATTCAACTGATACGAGCACATTGATCTAGAGCTGCGTTCATGCTTAAAGCCACTTCTCAGGAACATGTTCATTCCCGAGTAACTTGGCAGCTTTCAAACCGTTCACTCCTGTGCTGTGTGAGAGAGTCACTCGAATAGAGTAAGGGGACTGCTAGCTGCACATGCATTTCTACGTTGAAAACACTGTATGGGCAAAGTGAGGTAGTAGGCTGTTGCCTCTCTTCTTCCTGGGGCTACGCTTTTCTGATGGAAAAAGTACCTAGGAGAAAACTCTACTGTGGAAGCTCATTCCGCTTCAAGGATCACAAAGTGCTAGCTAGGCTAGCATTCCCTCCGTTGCTGACGGGAAATCATTTCCGTAGCTCTTGGGCTATGACACGAGCCAGAGATCCTATATTGCAGCAAGGTTCTTGGACAGGATGCTGACAAGAGTACGTACTATGTGACACACCACTGCTTGCATCTCCTACTGAAATGAGAACATTGCTAACACGTCAAATAGTGTGGATGGCTTTTGTAGAGAACACTTTTCGCACGACTTGATATAATTCCTGAATGGTGCAGGGGAGCGCAAAGTCTTCCCTGCTGTATTCTCAGAGTGGAATGAGTGGCCTGGTAGGCCCATGGCGTACTTTTAGCTTCTTCCTCTTTGAATGCTTCACGAACGGGTGGAGTCCGAGGGACGTAGTATAGTCTCCATGGTTTCTGAGGCTACAGTCTTCTTCTCCCATCACATCCACTACCGAAATGCCAACATTGAGAAGACGTGGAACACTGAGACGGCTTTGGAGAAAAACCCGCTTCCTACGAAATAGGTTGATTCCCGAGCGAGTTTGAGGAGCAAACAAATCTTCACGAACGTATTATCTTCCACTGGGAGCCCCACAGGCTACTCTGACATTCATATTCCCTTAGATCTTCAGAGACTTGGAGGCCAGGTCGCGTAGCGTGGCCCAGCGGCCTTCCAACGTCCGGATACGCTTTCCTCGCAGAACGCAGAGTTTGGCGAAAACAGTGGTAGCCAAGCTTACTCTCGGGCACAGTTGGCATAGTCCTGTGCTTCCGTTCACTCATTTGCTTTGGGGAACGTGATTGCACAAGTCTGTGCCTAGCAAAGTTACCGCCAAGGTGATCATACAGAAAACCCATTGAAACGACCTGCTAAATCGGTGGCTTCTAGCGGCATCCCACACATTTCGCACTCTACTGAAACGAGTCCATTGACCTAGTGTTACCCGCTGGACATGAAGTCTTCTAATAAGGCACTTGTACGAAACATCCTGATTCCCTCGTTGTTTGGAAGCTTTCCATGAATTCCTTGCTGTTCTATCAGAAGGAAATTCAATCGAATAGAGTCAGTGGGCTGTGAGCTTCATGGGCATATCTACGTTCGAGAAACAGTTTTGTCCACAAGACATAGTAGTGAGTAGCTGCAGGATATCTTCGGCCTCTGCTATTCTCCTGGAAAACATAGAGCGGCGAAAAGCCCACACTCGCAGCTCATTGTCCTGCGAAGGTCTGAAACTGCTATGCTCCTGTTCATTCACTACGGATTGAAAATGATTTCAGTAGCATTTAGTTTAGGACACAACCCACAGCTCGGATATATCAGAAGATTTCTGTTTAAAGATAGAGTTAGGGTTAGGGCTAGCATTACGATTACGGTAAGGATAAGCTTTATTATTAGGGTAGGGATAGGGATAGGGATAGGGATAGGGTTAGGGTTAGGGTTAGGGTTAGGGATAGGGTTACGGTTAGGGTTAGGGTTAGGGTTAGGGTTAGCGTTAGCGTTAGGGTTAGGGATAGGGATAGGTTTAGCATTAGCGTTTGGGTTAACGTTACATATAGGTTTAGGGCCAGGGCTAAAGCTAGATGACGGCCACAGGTAGAGGAGTGTGTGTCCTTGAAGATCGTGCATTTCATAGCTCTCTTAGTTCTTCTGTGCTTTCATTGAGTCCGTTGAGGACGAGAAAGTGATTCTGTAGATCGTTGCACTGAAACACAGCCAGGTAAAAGATAACAGAGCAAAAGAGCTGATCATAAGTGCTGAAGAGGGTATGTGATATGGTGCAAGGCACTCATTTCCAATTCAACTGATACGAGCACATTGATCTAGAGCTGCGTTCATGCTTAAAGCCACTTCTCAGGAACATGTTCATTCCCGAGTAACTTGGCAGCTTTCAAACCGTTCACTCCTGTGCTGTGTGAGAGAGTCACTCGAATAGAGTAAGGGGACTGCTAGCTGCACATGCATTTCTACGTTGAAAACACTGTATGGGCAAAGTGAGGTAGTAGGCTGTTGCCTCTCTTCTTCCTGGGGCTACGCTTTTCTGATGGAAAAAGTACCTAGGAGAAAACTCTACTGTGGAAGCTCATTCCGCTTCAAGGATCACAAAGTGCTAGCTAGGCTAGCATTCCCTCCGTTGCTGACGGGAAATCATTTCCGTAGCTCTTGGGCTATGACACGAGCCAGAGATCCTATATTGCAGCAAGGTTCTTGGACAGGATGCTGACAAGAGTACGTACTATGTGACACACCACTGCTTTCATCTCCTACTGAAATGAGAACATTGCTAACACGTCAAATAGTGTGGATGGCTTTTGTAGAGAACACTTTTCGCACGACTTGATATAATTCCTGAATGGTGCAGGGGAGCGCAAAGTCTTCCCTGCTGTATTCTCAGAGTGGAATGAGTGGCCTGGTAGGCCCATGGCGTACTTTTAGCTTCTTCCTCTTTGAATGCTTCACGAACGGGTGGAGTCCGAGGGACGTAGTATAGTCTCCATGGTTTCTGAGGCTACAGTCTTCTTCTCCCATCACATCCACTACCGAAATGCCAACATTGAGAAGACGTGGAACACTGAGACGGCTTTGGGGAGAAACCCGCTTCCTACGAAATAGGTTGATTCCCGAGTGAGTTTGAGGAGCAAACAAATCTTCACGAACGTATTATCTTCCACTGGGAGCCCCACAGGCTACTCTGACATTCATATTCCCTTAGATCTTCAGAGACTTGGAGGCCAGGTCGCGTAGCGTGGCCCAGCGGCCTTCCAACGTCCGGATACGCTTTCCTCGCAGAACGCAGAGTTTGGCGAAAACAGTGGTAGCCAAGCTTACTCTCGGGCACAGTTGGCATAGTCCTGTGCTTCCGTTCACTCATTTGCTATGGGGAACATGATTGCACAAGTCTGTGCCTAGCAAAGTTACCGCCAAGGTGATCATACAGAAAACCCATTGAAACGACCTGCTAAATCGGTGGCTTCTAGCGGCATCCCACACATTTCGCACTCTACTGAAACGAGTCCATTGACCTAGTGTTACCCGTGGAGATGAAGTCTTCTAATAAGGCACTTGTACGAAACATCCTGATTCCCTCGTTGTTTGGAAGCTTTCCATGAATTCCTTGCTGTTCTATCAGAAGGAAATTCAATCGAATAGAGTCAGTGGGCTGTGAGCTTCATGGGCATATCTACGTTCGAGAAACAGTTTTGTCCACAAGACATAGTAGTGAGTAGCTGCAGGAGATCTTCGGCCTCTGCTATTCTCCTGGAAAACATAGAGCGGCGAAAAGCCCACACTCGCAGCTCATTGTCCTACGAAGGTCTGAAACTGCTATGCTCCTGTTCATTCACTATGGATTGAAAATGATTTCAGTAGCATTTAGTTTAGGACACAACCCACAGCTCGGATATATCAGAAGATTTCTGTTTAAAGATAGAGTTAGGGTTAGGGCTAGCATTACGATTACGGTAAGGATAAGCTTTATTATTAGGGTAGGGATAGGGATAGGGATAGGGATAGGGATAGGGTTAGGGTTAGGGTTAGGGATAGGGTTACGGTTAGGGTTAGGGTTAGGGTTAGGGTTAGCGTTAGCGTTAGGGTTAGGGATAGGGATAGTTTTAGCATTAGCGTTTGGGTTAACGTTACATATAGGTTTAGGGCCAGGGCTAAAGCTAGATGACGGCCACAGGTAGAGGAGTGTGTGTCCTAGAAGATCGTGCATTTCATAGCTCTCTTAGTTCTTCTGTGCTTTCATTGAGTCCGTTGAGGACGAGAAAGTGATTCTGTAGATCGTTGCACTGAAACACAGCCAGGTAAAAGATAACAGAGCAAAAGAGCTGATCATAAGTGCTGAAGAGGGTATGTGATATGGTGCAAGGCACTCATTTCCAATTCAACTGATACGAGCACATTGATCTAGAGCTGCGTTCATGCTTAAAGCCACTTCTCAGGAACATGTTCATTCCCGAGTAACTTGGCAGCTTTCAAACCGTTCACTCCTGTGCTGTGTGAGAGAGTCACTCGAATAGAGTAAGGGGACTGCTAGCTGCACATGCATTTCTACGTTGAAAACACTGTATGGGCAAAGTGAGGTAGTAGGCTGTTGCCTCTCTTCTTCCTGGGGCTACGCTTTTCTGATGGAAAAAGTACCTAGGAGAAAACTCTACTGTGGAAGCTCATTCCGCTTCAAGGATCACAAAGTGCTAGCTAGGCTAGCATTCCCTCCGTTGCTGACGGGAAATCATTTCCGTAGCTCTTGGGCTATGACACGAGCCAGAGATCCTATATTGCAGCAAGGTTCTTGGACAGGATGCTGACAAGAGTACGTACTATGTGACACACCACTGCTTTCATCTCCTACTGAAATGAGAACATTGCTAACACGTCAAATAGTGTGGATGGCTTTTGTAGAGAACACTTTTCGCACGACTTGATATAATTCCTGAATGGTGCAGGGGAGCGCAAAGTCTTCCCTGCTGTATTCTCAGAGTGGAATGAGTGGCCTGGTAGGCCCATGGCGTACTTTTAGCTTCTTCCTCTTTGAATGCTTCACGAACGGGTGGAGTCCGAGGGACGTAGTATAGTCTCCATGGTTTCTGAGGCTACAGTCTTCTTCTCCCATCACATCCACTACCGAAATGCCAACATTGAGAAGACGTGGAACACTGAGACGGCTTTGGAGAAAAACCCGCTTCCTACGAAATAGGTTGATTCCCGAGTGAGATTGAGGAGCAAACAAATCTTCACGAACGTATTATCTTCCACTGGGAGCCCCACAGGCTACTCTGACATTCATATTCCCTTAGATCTTCAGAGACTTGGAGGCCAGGTCGCGTAGCGTGGCCCAGCGGCCTTCCAACGTCCGGATACGCTTTTCTCGCAGAACGCAGAGTTTGGCGAAAACAGTGGTAGCCAAGCTTACTCTCGGGCACAGTTGGCATAGTCCTGTGCTTCCGTTCACTCATTTGCTTTGGGGAACGTGATTGCACAAGTCTGTGCCTAGCAAAGTTACCGCCAAGGTGATCATACAGAAAACCCATTGAAACGACCTGCTAAATCGGTGGCTTCTAGCGGCATCCCACACATTTCGCACTCTACTGAAACGAGTCCATTGACCTAGTGTTACCCGCTGGACATGAAGTCTTCTAATAAGGCACTTGTACGAAACATCCTGATTCCCTCGTTGTTTGGAAGCTTTCCATGAATTCCTTGCTGTTCTATCAGAAGGAAATTCAATCGAATAGAGTCAGTGGGCTGTGAGCTTCATGGGCATATCTACGTTCGAGAAACAGTTTTGTCCACAAGACATAGTAGTCAGTAGCTGCAGGAGATCTTCGGCCTCTGCTATTCTCCTGGAAAACATAGAGCGGCGAAAAGCCCACACTCGCAGCTCATTGTCCTGCGAAGGTCTGAAACTGCTATGCTCCTGTTCATTCACTACGGATTGAAAATGATTTCAGTAGCATTTAGTTTAGGACACAACCCACAGCTCGGATATATCAGAAGATTTCTGTTTAAAGATAGAGTTAGGGTTAGGGCTAGCATTAGGATTATGGTAAGGATAAGCTTTATTATTAGGGTAGGGATAGGGATAGGGATAGGGATAGGGATAGGGTTAGGGTTAGGGTTAGGGATAGGGTTAGGGTTAGGGTTAGCGTTAGCGTTAGGGTTAGCGTTAGTGTTAGGGTTAGGGATAGGGATAGGTTTAGCATTAGCGTTTGGGTTAACGTTACATATAGGTTTAGGGCCAGGGCTAAAGCTAGATGACGGCCACAGGTAGAGGAGTGTGTGTCCTAGAAGATCGTGCATTTCATAGCTCTCTTAGTTCTTCTGTGCTTTCATTGAGTCCGTTGAGGACGAGAAAGTGATTCTGTAGATCGTTGCACTGAAACACAGCCAGGTAAAAGATAACAGAGCAAAAGAGCTGATCATAAGTGCTGAAGAGGGTATGTGATATGGTGCAAGGCACTCATTTCCAATTCAACTGATACGAGCACATTGATCTAGAGCTGCGTTCATGCTTAAAGCCACTTCTCAGGAACATGTTCATTCCCGAGTAACTTGGCAGCTTTCAAACCGTTCACTCCTGTGCTGTGTGAGAGAGTCACTCGAATAGAGTAAGGGGACTGCTAGCTGCACATGCATTTCTACGTTGAAAACACTGTATGGGCAAAGTGAGGTAGTAGGCTGTTGCCTCTCTTCTTCCTGGGGCTACGCTTTTCTGATGGAAAAAGTACCTAGGAGAAAACTCTACTGTGGAAGCTCATTGCGCTTCAAGGATCACAAAGTGCTAGCTAGGCTAGCATTCCCTCCGTTGCTGACGGGAAATCATTTCCGTAGCTCTTGGGCTATGACACGAGCCAGAGATCCTATATTGCAGCAAGGTTCTTGGACAGGATGCTGACAAGAGTACGTACTATGTGACACACCACTGCTTGCATCTCCTACTGAAATGAGAACATTGCTAACACGTCAAATAGTGTGGATGGCTTTTGTAGAGAACACTTTTCGCACGACTTGATATAATTCCTGAATGGTGCAGGGGAGCGCAAAGTCTTCCCTGCTGTATTCTCAGAGTGGAATGAGTGGCCTGGTAGGCCCATGGCGTACTTTTAGCTTCTTCCTCTTTGAATGCTTCACGAACGGGTGGAGTCCGAGGGACGTAGTATAGTCTCCATGGTTTCTGAGGCTACAGTCTTCTTCTCCCATCACATCTACTACCGAAATGCCAACATTGAGAAGACGTGGAACACTGAGACGGCTTTGGAGAAAAACCCGCTTCCTACGAAATAGGTTGATTCCCGAGTGAGTTTGAGGAGCAAACAAATCTTC
The DNA here is from genome assembly GCF_022682495.2 of Desmodus rotundus. NCBI lineage: Eukaryota > Metazoa > Chordata > Mammalia > Chiroptera > Phyllostomidae > Desmodus > Desmodus rotundus. The sequence goes on from NC_071395.1 coordinate 60,007,566, forward strand.
ACGAACGTATTATCTTCCACTGGGAGCCCCACAGGCTACTCTGACATTCATATTCCCTTAGATCTTCAGAGACTTGGAGGCCAGGTCGCCTAGCGTGGCCCAGCGGCCTTCCAACGTCCGGATACGCTTTCCTCGCAGAACGCAGAGTTTGGCGAAAACAGTGGTAGCCAAGCTTACTCTCGGGCACAGTTGGCATAGTCCTGTGCTTCCGTTCACTCATTTGCTTTGGGGAACGTGATTGCACAAGTCTGTGCCTAGCAAAGTTACCGCCAAGGTGATCATACAGAAAACCCATTGAAACGACCTGCTAAATCGGTGGCTTCTAGCGGCATCCCACACATTTCGCACTCTACTGAAACGAGTCCATTGACCTAGTGTTACCCGCTGGAGATGAAGTCTTCTAATAAGGCACTTGTATGAAACATCCTGATTCCCTCGTTGTTTGGAAGCTTTCCATGAATTCCTTGCTGTTCTATCAGAAGGAAATTCAATCGAATAGAGTCAGTGGGCTGTGAGCTTCATGGGCATATCTACGTTCGAGAAACAGTTTTGTCCACAAGACATAGTAGTCAGTAGCTGCAGGATATCTTCGGCCTCTGCTATTCTCCTGGAAAACATAGAGCGGCGAAAAGCCCACACTCGCAGCTCATTGTCCTGCGAAGGTCTGAAACTGCTATGCTCCTGTTCATTCACTACGGATTGAAAATGATTTCAGTAGCATTTAGTTTAGGACACAACCCACAGCTCGGATATATCAGAAGATTTCTGTTTAAAGATAGAGTTAGGGTTAGGGCTAGCATTACGATTACGGTAAGGATAAGCTTTATTATTAGGGTAGGGATAGGGATAGGGATAGGGATAGGGATAGGGTTAGGGTTAGGGTTAGGGATAGGGTTACGGTTAGGGTTAGGGTTAGGGTTAGGGTTAGCGTTAGCGTTAGGGTTAGGGATAGGGATAGGTTTAGCATTAGCGTTTGGGTTAACGTTACATATAGGTTTAGGGCCAGGGCTAAAGCTAGATGACGGCCACAGGTAGAGGAGTGTGTGTCCTAGAAGATCGTGCATTTCATAGCTCTCTTAGTTCTTCTGTGCTTTCATTGAGTCCGTTGAGGACGAGAAAGTGATTCTGTAGATCGTTGCACTGAAACACAGCCAGGTAAAAGATAACAGAGCAAAAGAGCTGATCATAAGTGCTGAAGAGGGTATGTGATATGGTGCAAGGCACTCATTTCCAATTCAACTGATACGAGCACATTGATCTAGAGCTGCGTTCATGCTTAAAGCCACTTCTCAGGAACATGTTCATTCCCGAGTAACTTGGCAGCTTTCAAACCGTTCACTCCTGTGCTGTGTGAGAGAGTCACTCGAATAGAGTAAGGGGACTGCTAGCTGCACATGCATTTCTACGTTGAAAACACTGTATGGGCAAAGTGAGGTAGTAGGCTGTTGCCTCTCTTCTTCCTGGGGCTACGCTTTTCTGATGGAAAAAGTACCTAGGAGAAAACTCTACTGTGGAAGCTCATTCCGCTTCAAGGATCACAAAGTGCTAGCTAGGCTAGCATTCCCTCCGTTGCTGACGGGAAATCATTTCCGTAGCTCTTGGGCTATGACACGAGCCAGAGATCCTATATTGCAGCAAGGTTCTTGGACAGGATGCTGACAAGAGTACGTACTATGTGACACACCACTGCTTGCATCTCCTACTGAAATGAGAACATTGCTAACACGTCAAATAGTGTGGATGGCTTTTGTAGAGAACACTTTTCGCACGACTTGATATAATTCCTGAATGGTGCAGGGGAGCGCAAAGTCTTCCCTGCTGTATTCTCAGAGTGGAATGAGTGGCCTGGTAGGCCCATGGCGTACTTTTAGCTTCTTCCTCTTTGAATGCTTCACGAACGGGTGGAGTCCGAGGGACGTAGTATAGTCTCCATGGTTTCTGAGGCTACAGTCTTCTTCTCCCATCACATCCACTACCGAAATGCCAACATTGAGAAGACGTGGAACACTGAGACGGCTTTGGAGAAAAACCCGCTTCCTACGAAATAGGTTGATTCCCGAGTGAGTTTGAGGAGCAAACAAATCTTCACGAACGTATTATCTTCCACTGGGAGCCCCACAGGCTACTCTGACATTCATATTCCCTTAGATCTTCAGAGACTTGGAGGCCAGGTCGCGTAGCGTGGCCCAGCGGCCTTCCAACGTCCGGATACGCTTTCCTCGCAGAACGCAGAGTTTGGCGAAAACAGTGGTAGCCAAGCTTACTCTCGGGCACAGTTGGCATAGTCCTGTGCTTCCGTTCACTCATTTGCTTTGGGGAACGTGATTGCACAAGTCTGTGCCTAGCAAAGTTACCGCCAAGGTGATCATACAGAAAACCCATTGAAACGACCTGCTAAATCGGTGGCTTCTAGCGGCATCCCACACATTTCGCACTCTACTGAAACGAGTCCATTGACCTAGTGTTACCCGCTGGACATGAAGTCTTCTAATAAGGCACTTGTACGAAACATCCTGATTCCCTCGTTGTTTGGAAGCTTTCCATGAATTCCTTGCTGTTCTATCAGAAGGAAATTCAATCGAATAGAGTCAGTGGGCTGTGAGCTTCATGGGCATATCTACGTTCGAGAAACAGTTTTGTCCACAAGACATAGTAGTGAGTAGCTGCAGGATATCTTCGGCCTCTGCTATTCTCCTGGAAAACATAGAGCGGCGAAAAGCCCACACTCGCAGCTCATTGTCCTGCGAAGGTCTGAAACTGCTATGCTCCTGTTCATTCACTACGGATTGAAAATGATTTCAGTAGCATTTAGTTTAGGACACAACCCACAGCTCGGATATATCAGAAGATTTCTGTTTAAAGATAGAGTTAGGGTTAGGGCTAGCATTACGATTACGGTAAGGATAAGCTTTATTATTAGGGTAGGGATAGGGATAGGGATAGGGATAGGGATAGGGTTAGGGTTAGGGTTAGGGATAGGGTTACGGTTAGGGTTAGGGTTAGGGTTAGGGTTAGCGTTAGCGTTAGGGTTAGGGATAGGGATAGGTTTAGCATTAGCGTTTGGGTTAACGTTACATATAGGTTTAGGGCCAGGGCTAAAGCTAGATGACGGCCACAGGTAGAGGAGTGTGTGTCCTTGAAGATCGTGCATTTCATAGCTCTCTTAGTTCTTCTGTGCTTTCATTGAGTCCGTTGAGGACGAGAAAGTGATTCTGTAGATCGTTGCACTGAAACACAGCCAGGTAAAAGATAACAGAGCAAAAGAGCTGATCATAAGTGCTGAAGAGGGTATGTGATATGGTGCAAGGCACTCATTTCCAATTCAACTGATACGAGCACATTGATCTAGAGCTGCGTTCATGCTTAAAGCCACTTCTCAGGAACATGTTCATTCCCGAGTAACTTGGCAGCTTTCAAACCGTTCACTCCTGTGCTGTGTGAGAGAGTCACTCGAATAGAGTAAGGGGACTGCTAGCTGCACATGCATTTCTACGTTGAAAACACTGTATGGGCAAAGTGAGGTAGTAGGCTGTTGCCTCTCTTCTTCCTGGGGCTACGCTTTTCTGATGGAAAAAGTACCTAGGAGAAAACTCTACTGTGGAAGCTCATTCCGCTTCAAGGATCACAAAGTGCTAGCTAGGCTAGCATTCCCTCCGTTGCTGACGGGAAATCATTTCCGTAGCTCTTGGGCTATGACACGAGCCAGAGATCCTATATTGCAGCAAGGTTCTTGGACAGGATGCTGACAAGAGTACGTACTATGTGACACACCACTGCTTTCATCTCCTACTGAAATGAGAACATTGCTAACACGTCAAATAGTGTGGATGGCTTTTGTAGAGAACACTTTTCGCACGACTTGATATAATTCCTGAATGGTGCAGGGGAGCGCAAAGTCTTCCCTGCTGTATTCTCAGAGTGGAATGAGTGGCCTGGTAGGCCCATGGCGTACTTTTAGCTTCTTCCTCTTTGAATGCTTCACGAACGGGTGGAGTCCGAGGGACGTAGTATAGTCTCCATGGTTTCTGAGGCTACAGTCTTCTTCTCCCATCACATCCACTACCGAAATGCCAACATTGAGAAGACGTGGAACACTGAGACGGCTTTGGGGAGAAACCCGCTTCCTACGAAATAGGTTGATTCCCGAGTGAGTTTGAGGAGCAAACAAATCTTCACGAACGTATTATCTTCCACTGGGAGCCCCACAGGCTACTCTGACATTCATATTCCCTTAGATCTTCAGAGACTTGGAGGCCAGGTCGCGTAGCGTGGCCCAGCGGCCTTCCAACGTCCGGATACGCTTTCCTCGCAGAACGCAGAGTTTGGCGAAAACAGTGGTAGCCAAGCTTACTCTCGGGCACAGTTGGCATAGTCCTGTGCTTCCGTTCACTCATTTGCTATGGGGAACATGATTGCACAAGTCTGTGCCTAGCAAAGTTACCGCCAAGGTGATCATACAGAAAACCCATTGAAACGACCTGCTAAATCGGTGGCTTCTAGCGGCATCCCACACATTTCGCACTCTACTGAAACGAGTCCATTGACCTAGTGTTACCCGTGGAGATGAAGTCTTCTAATAAGGCACTTGTACGAAACATCCTGATTCCCTCGTTGTTTGGAAGCTTTCCATGAATTCCTTGCTGTTCTATCAGAAGGAAATTCAATCGAATAGAGTCAGTGGGCTGTGAGCTTCATGGGCATATCTACGTTCGAGAAACAGTTTTGTCCACAAGACATAGTAGTGAGTAGCTGCAGGAGATCTTCGGCCTCTGCTATTCTCCTGGAAAACATAGAGCGGCGAAAAGCCCACACTCGCAGCTCATTGTCCTACGAAGGTCTGAAACTGCTATGCTCCTGTTCATTCACTATGGATTGAAAATGATTTCAGTAGCATTTAGTTTAGGACACAACCCACAGCTCGGATATATCAGAAGATTTCTGTTTAAAGATAGAGTTAGGGTTAGGGCTAGCATTACGATTACGGTAAGGATAAGCTTTATTATTAGGGTAGGGATAGGGATAGGGATAGGGATAGGGATAGGGTTAGGGTTAGGGTTAGGGATAGGGTTACGGTTAGGGTTAGGGTTAGGGTTAGGGTTAGCGTTAGCGTTAGGGTTAGGGATAGGGATAGTTTTAGCATTAGCGTTTGGGTTAACGTTACATATAGGTTTAGGGCCAGGGCTAAAGCTAGATGACGGCCACAGGTAGAGGAGTGTGTGTCCTAGAAGATCGTGCATTTCATAGCTCTCTTAGTTCTTCTGTGCTTTCATTGAGTCCGTTGAGGACGAGAAAGTGATTCTGTAGATCGTTGCACTGAAACACAGCCAGGTAAAAGATAACAGAGCAAAAGAGCTGATCATAAGTGCTGAAGAGGGTATGTGATATGGTGCAAGGCACTCATTTCCAATTCAACTGATACGAGCACATTGATCTAGAGCTGCGTTCATGCTTAAAGCCACTTCTCAGGAACATGTTCATTCCCGAGTAACTTGGCAGCTTTCAAACCGTTCACTCCTGTGCTGTGTGAGAGAGTCACTCGAATAGAGTAAGGGGACTGCTAGCTGCACATGCATTTCTACGTTGAAAACACTGTATGGGCAAAGTGAGGTAGTAGGCTGTTGCCTCTCTTCTTCCTGGGGCTACGCTTTTCTGATGGAAAAAGTACCTAGGAGAAAACTCTACTGTGGAAGCTCATTCCGCTTCAAGGATCACAAAGTGCTAGCTAGGCTAGCATTCCCTCCGTTGCTGACGGGAAATCATTTCCGTAGCTCTTGGGCTATGACACGAGCCAGAGATCCTATATTGCAGCAAGGTTCTTGGACAGGATGCTGACAAGAGTACGTACTATGTGACACACCACTGCTTTCATCTCCTACTGAAATGAGAACATTGCTAACACGTCAAATAGTGTGGATGGCTTTTGTAGAGAACACTTTTCGCACGACTTGATATAATTCCTGAATGGTGCAGGGGAGCGCAAAGTCTTCCCTGCTGTATTCTCAGAGTGGAATGAGTGGCCTGGTAGGCCCATGGCGTACTTTTAGCTTCTTCCTCTTTGAATGCTTCACGAACGGGTGGAGTCCGAGGGACGTAGTATAGTCTCCATGGTTTCTGAGGCTACAGTCTTCTTCTCCCATCACATCCACTACCGAAATGCCAACATTGAGAAGACGTGGAACACTGAGACGGCTTTGGAGAAAAACCCGCTTCCTACGAAATAGGTTGATTCCCGAGTGAGATTGAGGAGCAAACAAATCTTCACGAACGTATTATCTTCCACTGGGAGCCCCACAGGCTACTCTGACATTCATATTCCCTTAGATCTTCAGAGACTTGGAGGCCAGGTCGCGTAGCGTGGCCCAGCGGCCTTCCAACGTCCGGATACGCTTTTCTCGCAGAACGCAGAGTTTGGCGAAAACAGTGGTAGCCAAGCTTACTCTCGGGCACAGTTGGCATAGTCCTGTGCTTCCGTTCACTCATTTGCTTTGGGGAACGTGATTGCACAAGTCTGTGCCTAGCAAAGTTACCGCCAAGGTGATCATACAGAAAACCCATTGAAACGACCTGCTAAATCGGTGGCTTCTAGCGGCATCCCACACATTTCGCACTCTACTGAAACGAGTCCATTGACCTAGTGTTACCCGCTGGACATGAAGTCTTCTAATAAGGCACTTGTGCGAAACATCCTGATTCCCTCGTTGTTTGGAAGCTTTCCATGAATTCCTTGCTGTTCTATCAGAAGGAAATTCAATCGAATAGAGTCAGTGGGCTGTGAGCTTCATGGGCATATCTACGTTCGAGAAACAGTTTTGTCCACAAGACATAGTAGTCAGTAGCTGCAGGAGATCTTCGGCCTCTGCTATTCTCCTGGAAAACATAGAGCGGCGAAAAGCCCACACTCGCAGCTCATTGTCCTGCGAAGGTCTGAAACTGCTATGCTCCTGTTCATTCACTACGGATTGAAAATGATTTCAGTAGCATTTAGTTTAGGACACAACCCACAGCTCGGATATATCAGAAGATTTCTGTTTAAAGATAGAGTTAGGGTTAGGGCTAGCATTAGGATTACGGTAAGGATAAGCTTTATTATTAGGGTAGGGATAGGGATAGGGATAGGGATAGGGATAGGGTTAGGGTTAGGGTTAGGGATAGGGTTAGGGTTAGGGTTAGCGTTAGCGTTAGGGTTAGCGTTAGTGTTAGGGTTAGGGATAGGGATAGGTTTAGCATTAGCGTTTGGGTTAACGTTACATATAGGTTTAGGGCCAGGGCTAAAGCTAGATGACGGCCACAGGTAGAGGAGTGTGTGTCCTAGAAGATCGTGCATTTCATAGCTCTCTTAGTTCTTCTGTGCTTTCATTGAGTCCGTTGAGGACGAGAAAGTGATTCTGTAGATCGTTGCACTGAAACACAGCCAGGTAAAAGATAACAGAGCAAAAGAGCTGATCATAAGTGCTGAAGAGGGTATGTGATATGGTGCAAGGCACTCATTTCCAATTCAACTGATACGAGCACATTGATCTAGAGCTGCGTTCATGCTTAAAGCCACTTCTCAGGAACATGTTCATTCCCGAGTAACTTGGCAGCTTTCAAACCGTTCACTCCTGTGCTGTGTGAGAGAGTCACTCGAATAGAGTAAGGGGACTGCTAGCTGCACATGCATTTCTACGTTGAAAACACTGTATGGGCAAAGTGAGGTAGTAGGCTGTTGCCTCTCTTCTTCCTGGGGCTACGCTTTTCTGATGGAAAAAGTACCTAGGAGAAAACTCTACTGTGGAAGCTCATTCCGCTTCAAGGATCACAAAGTGCTAGCTAGGCTAGCATTCCCTCCGTTGCTGACGGGAAATCATTTCCGTAGCTCTTGGGCTATGACACGAGCCAGAGATCCTATATTGCAGCAAGGTTCTTGGACAGGATGCTGACAAGAGTACGTACTATGTGACACACCACTGCTTGCATCTCCTACTGAAATGAGAACATTGCTAACACGTCAAATAGTGTGGATGGCTTTTGTAGAGAACACTTTTCGCACGACTTGATATAATTCCTGAATGGTGCAGGGGAGCGCAAAGTCTTCCCTGCTGTATTCTCAGAGTGGAATGAGTGGCCTGGTAGGCCCATGGCGTACTTTTAGCTTCTTCCTCTTTGAATGCTTCACGAACGGGTGGAGTCCGAGGGACGTAGTATAGTCTCCATGGTTTCTGAGGCTACAGTCTTCTTCTCCCATCACATCTACTACCGAAATGCCAACATTGAGAAGACGTGGAACACTGAGACGGCTTTGGAGAAAAACCCGCTTCCTACGAAATAGGTTGATTCCCGAGTGAGTTTGAGGAGCAAACAAATCTTCACGAACGTATTATCTTCCACTGGGAGCCCCACAGGCTACTCTGACATTCATATTCCCTTAGATCTTCAGAGACTTGGAGGCCAGGTCGCGTAGCGTGGCCCAGCGGCCTTCCAACGTCCGGATACGCTTTCCTCGCAGAACGCAGAGTTTGGCGAAAACAGTGGTAGCCAAGCTTACTCTCGGGCACAGTTGGCATAGTCCTGTGCTTCCGTTCACTCATTTGCTTTGGGGAACGTGATTGCACAAGTCTGTGCCTAGCAAAGTTACCGCCAAGGTGATCATACAGAAAACCCATTGAAACGACCTGCTAAATCGGTGGCTTCTAGCGGCATCCCACACATTTCGCACTCTACTGAAACGAGTCCATTGACCTAGTGTTACCCGCTGGAGATGAAGTCTTCTAATAAGGCACTTGTATGAAACATCCTGATTCCCTCGTTGTTTGGAAGCTTTCCATGAATTCCTTGCTGTTTTATCAGAAGGAAATTCAATCCAATAGAGTCAGTGGGCTGTGAGCTTCATGGGCATATCTACGTTCGAGAAACAGTTTTGTCCACAAGACATAGAGTCAGTAGCTGCAGGATATCTTCGGCCTCTGCTATTCTCCTGGAAAACATAGAGCGGCGAAAAGCCCACACTCGCAGCTCATTGTCCTGCGAAGGTCTGAAACTGCTATGCTCCTGTTCATTCACTATGGATTGAAAATGATTTCAGTAGCATTTAGTTTAGGACACAACCCACAGCTCGGATATATCAGAAGATTTCTGTTTAAAGATAGAGTTAGGGTTAGGGCTAGCATTACGATTACGGTAAGGATAAGCTTTATTATTAGGGTAGGGATAGGGATAGGGATAGGGATAGGGATAGGGTTAGGGTTAGGGTTAGGGATAGGGTTACGGTTAGGGTTAGGGTTAGGGTTAGGGTTAGCGTTAGCGTTAGGGTTAGGGATAGGGATAGTTTTAGCATTAGCGTTTGGGTTAACGTTACATATAGGTTTAGGGCCAGGGCTAAAGCTAGATGACGGCCACAGGTAGAGGAGTGTGTGTCCTAGAAGATCGTGCATTTCATAGCTCTCTTAGTTCTTCTGTGCTTTCATTGAGTCCGTTGAGGACGAGAAAGTGATTCTGTAGATCGTTGCACTGAAACACAGCCAGGTAAAAGATAACAGAGCAAAAGAGCTGATCATAAGTGCTGAAGAGGGTATGTGATATGGTGCAAGGCACTCATTTCCAATTCAACTGATACGAGCACATTGATCTAGAGCTGCGTTCATGCTTAAAGCCACTTCTCAGGAACATGTTCATTCCCGAGTAACTTGGCAGCTTTCAAACCGTTCACTCCTGTGCTGTGTGAGAGAGTCACTCGAATAGAGTAAGGGGACTGCTAGCTGCACATGCATTTCTACGTTGAAAACACTGTATGGGCAAAGTGAGGTAGTAGGCTGTTGCCTCTCTTCTTCCTGGGGCTACGCTTTTCTGATGGAAAAAGTACCTAGGAGAAAACTCTACTGTGGAAGCTCATTCCGCTTCAAGGATCACAAAGTGCTAGCTAGGCTAGCATTCCCTCCGTTGCTGACGGGAAATCATTTCCGTAGCTCTTGGGCTATGACACGAGCCAGAGATCCTATATTGCAGCAAGGTTCTTGGACAGGATGCTGACAAGAGTACGTACTATGTGACACACCACTGCTTTCATCTCCTACTGAAATGAGAACATTGCTAACACGTCAAATAGTGTGGATGGCTTTTGTAGAGAACACTTTTCGCACGACTTGATATAATTCCTGAATGGTGCAGGGGAGCGCAAAGTCTTCCCTGCTGTATTCTCAGAGTGGAATGAGTGGCCTGGTAGGCCCATGGCGTACTTTTAGCTTCTTCCTCTTTGAATGCTTCACGAACGGGTGGAGTCCGAGGGACGTAGTATAGTCTCCATGGTTTCTGAGGCTACAGTCTTCTTCTCCCATCACATCCACTACCGAAATGCCAACATTGAGAAGACGTGGAACACTGAGACGGCTTTGGAGAAAAACCCGCTTCCTACGAAATAGGTTGATTCCCGAGTGAGTTTGAGGAGCAAACAAATCTTCACGAACGTATTATTTTCCACTGGGAGCCCCACAGGCTACTCTGACATTCATATTCCCTTAGATCTTCAGAGACTTGGAGGCCAGGTCGCGTAGCGTGGCCCAGCGGCCTTCCAACGTCCGGATACGCTTTTCTCGCAGAATGCAGAGTTTGGCGAAAACAGTGGTAGCCAAGCTTACTCTCGGGCACAGTTGGCATAGTCCTGTGCTTCCGTTCACTCATTTGCTTTGGGGAACGTGATTGCACAAGTCTGTGCCTAGCAAAGTTACCGCCAAGGTGATCATACAGAAAACCCATTGAAACGACCTGCTAAATCGGTGGCTTCTAGCGGCATCCCACACATTTCGCACTCTACTGAAAGGAGTCCATTGACCTAGTGTTACCCGCTGGAGATGAAGTCTTCTAATAAGGCACTTGTACGAAACATCCTGATTCCCTCGTTGTTTGGAAGCTTTCCATGAATTCCTTGCTGTTTTATCAGAAGGAAATTCAATCGAATAGAGTCAGTGGGCTGTGAGCTTCATGGGCATATCTACGTTCGAGAAACAGTTTTGTCCACAAGACATAGTAGTCAGTAGCTGCAGGATATCTTCGGCCTCTGCTACTCTCCTGGAAAACATAGAGCGGCGAAAAGCCCACACTCGCAGCTCATTGTCCTGCGAAGGTCTGAAACTGCTATGCTCCTGTTCATTCACTACGGATTGAAAATGATTTCAGTAGCATTTAGTTTAGGACACAACCCACAGCTCGGATATATCAGAAGATTTCTGTTTAAAGATAGAGTTAGGGTTAGGGCTAGCATTACGATTACGGTAAGGATAAGCTTTATTATTAGGGTAGGGATAGGGATAGGGATAGGGATAGGGATAGGGTTAGTGTTAGCGTTAGGGATAGGGTTACGGTTAGGGTTAGGGTTAGGGTTAGGGTTAGCGTTAGCGTTAGGGTAAGGGATAGGGATAGGTTTAGCAATAGCGTTTGGGTTAACGTTACATATAGGTTTAGGGCCAGGGCTAAAGCTAGATGACGGCCACAGGTAGAGGAGTGTGTGTCCTAGAAGATCGTGCATTTCATAGCTCTCTTAGTTCTTCTGTGCTTTCATTGAGTCCGTTGAGGACGAGAAAGTGATTCTGTAGATCGTTGCACTGAAACACAGCCAGGTAAAAGATAACAGAGCAAAAGAGCTGATCATAAGTGCTGAAGAGGGTATGTGATATGGTGCAAGGCACTCATTTCCAATTCAACTGATACGAGCACATTGATCTAGAGCTGCGTTCATGCTTAAAGCCACTTCTCAGGAACATGTTCATTCCCGAGTAACTTGGCAGCTTTCAAACCGTTCACTCCTGTGCTGTGTGAGAGAGTCACTCGAATAGAGTAAGGGGACTGCTAGCTGCACATGCATTTCTACGTTGAAAACACTGTAATGGCAAAGTGAGGTAGTAGGCTGTTGCCTCTCTTCTTCCTGGGGCTACGCTTTTCTGATGGAAAAAGTACCTAGGAGAAAACTCTACTGTGGAAGCTCATTCCGCTTCAAGGATCACAAAGTGCTAGCTAGGCTAGCATTCCCTCCGTTGCTGACGGGAAATCATTTCCGTAGCTCTTGGGCTATGACACGAGCCAGAGATCCTATATTGCAGCAAGGTTCTTGGACAGGATGCTGACAAGAGTACGTACTATGTGACACACCACTGCTTGCATCTCCTACTGAAATGAGAACATTGCTAACACGTCAAATAGTGTGGATGGCTTTTGTAGAGAACACTTTTCGCACGACTTGATATAATTCCTGAATGGTGCAGGGGAGCGCAAAGTCTTCCCTGCTGTATTCTCAGAGTGGAATGAGTGGCCTGGTAGGCCCATGGCGTACTTTTAGCTTCTTCCTCTTTGAATGCTTCACGAACGGGTGGAGTCCGAGGGACGTAGTATAGTCTCCATGGTTTCTGAGGCTACAGTCTTCTTCTCCCATCACATCTACTACCGAAATGCCAACATTGAGAAGACGTGGAACACTGAGACGGCTTTGGAGAAAAACCCGCTTCCTACGAAATAGGTTGATTCCCGAGTGAGTTTGAGGAGCAAACAAATCTTCACGAACGTATTATCTTCCACTGGGAGCCCCACAGGCTACTCTGACATTCATATTCCCTTAGATCTTCAGAGACTTGGAGGCCAGGTCGCGTAGCGTGGCCCAGCGGCCTTCCAACGTCCGGATACGCTTTCCTCGCAGAACGCAGAGTTTGGCGAAAACAGTGGTAGCCAAGCTTACTCTCGGGCACAGTTGGCATAGTCCTGTGCTTCCGTTCACTCATTTGCTTTGGGGAACGTGATTGCACAAGTCTGTGCCTAGCAAAGTTACCGCCAAGGTGATCATACAGAAAACCCATTGAAACGACCTGCTAAATCGGTGGCTTCTAGCGGCATCCCACACATTTCGCACTCTACTGAAACGAGTCCATTGACCTAGTGTTACCCGCTGGAGATGAAGTCTTCTAATAAGGCACTTGTATGAAACATCCTGATTCCCTCGTTGTTTGGAAGCTTTCCATGAATTCCTTGCTGTTCTATCAGAAGGAAATTCAATCGAATAGAGTCAGTGGGCTGTGAGCTTCATGGGCATATCTACGTTCGAGAAACAGTTTTGTCCACAAGACATAGTAGTCAGTAGCTGCAGGAGATCTTCGGCCTCTGCTATTCTCCTGGAAAACATAGAGCGGCGAAAAGCCCACACTCGCAGCTCATTGTCCTGCGAAGGTCTGAAACTGCTATGCTCCTGTTCATTCACTACGGATTGAAAATGATTTCAGTAGCATTTAGTTTAGGACACAACCCACAGCTCGGATATATCAGAAGATTTCTGTTTAAAGATAGAGTTAGGGTTAGGGCTAGCATTACGATTACGGTAAGGATAAGCTTTATTATTAGGGTAGGGATAGGGATAGGGATAGGGATAGGGATAGGGTTAGGGTTAGGGTTAGGGATAGGGTTAGGGTTAGGGTTAGGGTTAGGGTTAGGGTTAGCGTTAGCGTTAGGGTTAGGGATAGGGATAGGTTTAGCATTAGCGTTTGGGTTAACGTTACATATAGGTTTCGGGCCAGGGCTAAAGCTAGATGACGGCCACAGGTAGAGGAGTGTGTGTCCTAGAAGATCGTGCATTTCATAGCTCTCTTAGTTCTTCTGTGCTTTCATTGAGTCCGTTGAGGACGAGAAAGTGATTCTGTAGATCGTTGCACTGAAACACAGCCAGGTGAAAGATAACAGAGCAAAAGAGCTGATCATAAGTGCTGAAGAGGGTATGTGATATGGTGCAAGGCACTCATTTCCAATTCAACTGATACGAGCACATTGATCTAGAGCTGCGTTCATGCTTAAAGCCACTTCTCAGGAACATGTTCATTCCCGAGTAACTTGGCAGCTTTCAAACCGTTCACTCCTGTGCTGTGTGAGAGAGTCACTCGAATAGAGTAAGGGGACTGCTAGCTGCACATGCATTTCTACGTTGAAAACACTGTATGGGCAAAGTGAGGTAGTAGGCTGTTGCCTCTCTTCTTCCTGGGGCTACGCTTTTCTGATGGAAAAACTACCTAGGAGAAAACTCTACTGTGGAAGCTCATTCCGCTTCAAGGATCACAAAGTGCTAGCTAGGCTAGCATTCCCTCTGTTGCTGACGGGAAATCATTTCCGTAGCTCTTGGGCTATGACACGCGCCAGAGATCCTATATTGCAGCAAGGTTCTTGGACAGGATGCTGACAAGAGTACGTACTATGTGACACACCACTGCTTGCATCTCCTACTGAAATGAGAACATTGCTAACACGTCAAATAGTGTGGATGGCTTTTGTAGAGAACACTTTTCGCACGACTTGATATAATTCCTGAATGGTGCAGGGGAGCGCAAAGTCTTCCCTGCTGTATTCTCAGAGTGGAATGAGTGGCCTGGTAGGCCCATGGCGTACTTTTAGCTTCTTCCTCTTTGAATGCTTCACGAACGGGTGGAGTCCGAGGGACGTAGTATAGTCTCCATGGTTTCTGAGGCTACAGTCTTCTTCTCCCATCACATCCACTACCGAAATGCCAACATTGAGAAGACGTGGAACACTGAGACGGCTTTGGAGAAAAACCCGCTTCCTACGAAATAGGTTGATTCCCGAGTGAGTTTGAGGAGCAAACAAATCTTCACGAACGTATTATCTTCCACTGGGAGCCCCACAGGCTACTCTGACATTCATATTCCCTTAGATCTTCAGAGACTTGGAGGCCAGGTCGCGTAGCGTGGCCCAGCGGCCTTCCAACGTCCGGATACGCTTTCCTCGCAGAACGCAGAGTTTGGCGAAAACAGTGGTAGCCAAGCTTACTCTCGGGCACAGTTGGCATAGTCCTGTGCTTCCGTTCACTCATTTGCTTTGGGGAACGTGATTGCACAAGTCTGTGCCTAGCAAAGTTACCGCCAAGGTGATCATACAGAAAACCCATTGAAACGACCTGCTAAATCGGTGGCTTTTAGCGGCATCCCACACATTTCGCACTCTACTGAAACGAGTCCATTGACCTAGTGTTACCCGCTGGACATGAAGTCTTCTAATAAGGCACTTGTACGAAACATCCTGATTCCCTCGTTGTTTGGAAGCTTTCCATGAATTCCTTGCTGTTCTATCAGAAGGAAATTCAATCGAATAGAGTCAGTGGGCTGTGAGCTTCATGGGCATATCTACGTTCGAGAAACAGTTTTGTCCACAAGACATAGTAGTCAGTAGCTGCAGGAGATCTTCGGCCTCTGCTATTCTCCTGGAAAACATAGAGCGGCGAAAAGCCCACACTCGCAGCTCATTGTCCTGCGAAGGTCTGAAACTGCTATGCTCCTGTTCATTCACTACGGATTGAAATTGATTTCAGTAGCATTTAGTTTAGGACACAACCCACAGCTCGGATATATCAGAAGATTTCTGTTTAAAGATAGAGTTAGGGTTAGGGCTAGCATTACGATTACGGTAAGGGGAAGCTTTATTATTAGGGTAGGGATAGGGATAGGGATAGGGATAGGGATAGGGTTAGGGTTAGGGTTAGGGATAGGGTTACGGTTAGGGTTAGGGTTAGGGTTAGGGTTAGGGTTAGCGTTAGCGTTAGGGTTAGGGATAGGGATAGGTTTAGCATTAGCGTTTGGGTTAATGTTACATATAGGTTTAGGCCCAGGGCTAAAGCTAGATGACGGCCACAGGTAGAGGAGTGTGTGTCCTAGAAGATCGTGCATTTCATAGCTCTCTTAGTTCTTCTGTGCTTTCATTGAGTCCGTTGAGGACGAGAAAGTGATTCTGTAGATCGTTGCACTGAAACACAGCCAGGTAAAAGATAACAGAGCAAAAGAGCTGATCATAAGTGCTGAAGAGGGTATGTGATATGGTGCAAGGCACTCATTTCCAATTCAACTGATACGAGCACATTGATCTAGAGCTGCGTTCATGCTTAAAGCCACTTCTCAGGAACATGTTCATTCCCGAGTAACTTGGCAGCTTTCAAACCGTTCACTCCTGTGCTGTGTGAGAGAGTCACTCGAATAGAGTAAGGGGACTGCTAGCTGCACATGCATTTCTACGTTGAAAACACTGTATGGGCAAAGTGAGGTAGTAGGCTGTTGCCTCTCTTCTTCCTGGGGCTACGCTTTTCTGATGGAAAAAGTACCTAGGAGAAAACTCTACTGTGGAAGCTCATTGCGCTTCAAGGATCACAAAGTGCTAGCTAGGCTAGCATTCCCTCCGTTGCTGACGGGAAATCATTTCCGTAGCTCTTGGGCTATGACACGAGCCAGAGATCCTATATTGCAGCAAGGTTCTTGGACAGGATGCTGACAAGAGTACGTACTATGTGACACACCACTGCTTGCATCTCCTACTGAAATGAGAACATTGCTAACACGTCAAATAGTGTGGATGGCTTTTGTAGAGAACACTTTTCGCACGACTTGATATAATTCCTGAATGGTGCAGGGGAGCGCAAAGTCTTCCCTGCTGTATTCTCAGAGTGGAATGAGTGGCCTGGTAGGCCCATGGCGTACTTTTAGCTTCTTCCTCTTTGAATGCTTCACGAACGGGTGGAGTCCGAGGGACGTAGTATAGTCTCCATGGTTTCTGAGGCTACAGTCTTCTTCTCCCATCACATCCACTACCGAAATGCCAACATTGAGAAGACGTGGAACACTGAGACGGCTTTGGAGAAAAACCCGCTTCCTACGAAATAGGTTGATTCCCGAGTGAGTTTGAGGAGCAAACAAATCTTCACGAACGTATTATCTTCCACTGGGAGCCCCACAGGCTACTCTGACATTCATATTCCCTTAGATCTTCAGAGACTTGGAGGCCAGGTCGCGTAGCGTGGCCCAGCGGCCTTCCAACGTCCGGATACGCTTTCCTCGCAGAACGCAGAGTTTGGCGAAAACAGTGGTAGCCAAGCTTACTCTCGGGCACAGTTGGCATAGTCCTGTGCTTCCGTTCACTCATTTGCTTTGGGGAACGTGATTGCACAAGTCTGTGCCTAGCAAAGTTACCGCCAAGGTGATCATACAGAAAACCCATTGAAACGACCTGCTAAATCGGTGGCTTCTAGCGGCATCCCACACATTTCGCACTCTACTGAAACGAGTCCATTGACCTAGTGTTACCCGCTGGACATGAAGTCTTCTAATAAGGCACTTGTACGAAACATCCTGATTCCCTCGTTGTTTGGAAGCTTTCCATGAATTCCTTGCTGTTCTATCAGAAGGAAATTCAATCGAATAGAGTCAGTGGGCTGTGAGCTTCATGGGCATATCTACGTTCGAGAAACAGTTTTGTCCACAAGACATAGTAGTGAGTAGCTGCAGGAGATCTTCGGCCTCTGCTATTCTCCTGGAAAACATAGAGCGGCGAAAAGCCCACACTCGCAGCTCATTGTCCTGCGAAGGTCTGAAACTGCTATGCTCCTGTTCATTCACTACGGATTGAAATTGATTTCAGTAGCATTTAGTTTAGGACACAACCCACAGCTCGGATATATCAGAAGATTTCTGTTTAAAGATAGAGTTAGGGTTAGGGCTAGCATTACGATTACGGTAAGGATAAGCTTTATTATTAGGGTAGGGATAGGGATAGGGATAGGGATAGGGTTAGGGTTAGGGATAGGGTTACGGTTAGGGTTAGGGTTAGGGTTAGGGTTAGGGTTAGCGTTAGCATTAGGGTTAGGGATAGGGATAGGTTTAGCATTAGCGTTTGGGTTAATGTTACATATAGGTTTAGGGCCAGGGCTAAAGCTAGATGACGGCCACAGGTAGAGGAGTGTGTGTCCTAGAAGATCGTGCATTTCATAGCTCTCTTAGTTCTTCTGTGCTTTCATTGAGTCCGTTGAGGACGAGAAAGTGATTCTGTAGATCGTTGCACTGAAACACAGCCAGGTGAAAGATAACAGAGCAAAAGAGCTGATCATAAGTGCTGAAGAGGGTATGTGATATGGTGCAAGGCACTCATTTCCAATTCAACTGATACGAGCACATTGATCTAGAGCTGCGTTCATGCTTAAAGCCACTTCTCAGGAACATGTTCATTCCCGAGTAACTTGGCAGCTTTCAAACCGTTCACTCCTGTGCTGTGTGAGAGAGTCACTCGAATAGAGTAAGGGGACTGCTAGCTGCACATGCATTTCTACGTTGAAAACACTGTATGGGCAAAGTGAGGTAGTAGGCTGTTGCCTCTCTTCTTCCTGGGGCTACGCTTTTCTGATGGAAAAAGTACCTAGGAGAAAACTCTACTGTGGAAGCTCATTCCGCTTCAAGGATCACAAAGTGCTAGCTAGGCTAGCATTCCCTCCGTTGCTGACGGGAAATCATTTCCGTAGCTCTTGGGCTATGACACGCGCCAGAGATCCTATATTGCAGCAAGGTTCTTGGACAGGATGCTGACAAGAGTACGTACTATGTGACACACCACTGCTTGCATCTCCTACTGAAATGAGAACATTGCTAACACGTCAAATAGTGTGGATGGCTTTTGTAGAGAACACTTTTCGCACGACTTGATATAATTCCTGAATGGTGCAGGGGAGCGCAAAGTCTTCCCTGCTGTATTCTCAGAGTGGAATGAGTGGCCTGGTAGGCCCATGGCGTACTTTTAGCTTCTTCCTCTTTGAATGCTTCACGAACGGGTGGAGTCCGAGGGACGTAGTATAGTCTCCATGGTTTCTGAGGCTACAGTCTTCTTCTCCCATCACATCTACTACCGAAATGCCAACATTGAGAAGACGTGGAACACTGAGACGGCTTTGGAGAAAAACCCGCTTCCTACGAAATAGGATGATTCCCGAGTGAGTTTGAGGAGCAAACAAATCTTCACGAACGTATTATCTTCCACTGGGAGCCCCACAGGCTACTCTGACATTCATATTCCCTTAGATCTTCAGAGACTTGGAGGCCAGGTCGCGTAGCGTGGCCCAGCGGCCTTCCAACGTCCGGATACGCTTTCCTCGCAGAACGCAGAGTTTGGCGAAAACAGTGGTAGCCAAGCTTACTCTCGGGCACAGTTGGCATAGTCCTGTGCTTCCGTTCACTCATTTGCTTTGGGGAACGTGATTGCACAAGTCTGTGCCTAGCAAAGTTACCGCCAAGGTGATCATACAGAAAACCCATTGAAACGACCTGCTAAATCGGTGGCTTCTAGCGGCATCCCACACATTTCGCACTCTACTGAAACGAGTCCATTGACCTAGTGTTACCCGCTGGACATGAAGTCTTCTAATAAGGCACTTGTACGAAACATCCTGATTCCCTCGTTGTTTGGAAGCTTTCCATGAATTCCTTGCTGTTCTATCAGAAGGAAATTCAATCGAATAGAGTCAGTGGGCTGTGAGCTTCATGGGCATATCTACGTTCGAGAAACAGTTTTGTCCACAAGACATAGTAGTCAGTAGCTGCAGGAGATCTTCGGCCTCTGCTATTCTCCTGGAAAACATAGAGCGGCGAAAAGCCCACACTCGCAGCTCATTGTCCTGCGAAGGTCTGAAACTGCTATGCTCCTGTTCATTCACTACGGATTGAAATTGATTTCAGTAGCATTTAGTTTAGGACACAACCCACAGCTCGGATATATCAGAAGATTTCTGTTTAAAGATAGAGTTAGGGTTAGGGCTAGCATTACGATTACGGTAAGGATAAGCTTTATTATTAGGGTAGGGATAGGGATAGGGATAGGGATAGGGATAGGGTTAGGGTTAGGGTTAGGGATAGGGTTACGGTTAGGGTTAGGGTTAGGGTTAGGGTTAGGGTTAGCGTTAGCATTAGGGTTAGGGATAGGGATAGGTTTAGCATTAGCGTTTGGGTTAATGTTACATAGAGGTTTAGGGCCAGGGCTAAAGCTAGATGACGGCCACAGGTAGTGGAGTGTGTGTCCTAGAAGATCGTGCATTTCATAGCTCTCTTAGTTCTTCTGTGCTTTCATTGAGTCCGTTGAGGACGAGAAAGTGATTCTGTAGATCGTTGCACTGAAACACAGCCAGGTGAAAGATAACAGAGCAAAAGAGCTGATCATAAGTGCTGAAGAGGGTATGTGATATGGTGCAAGGCACTCATTTCCAATTCAACTGATACGAGCACATTGATCTAGAGCTGCGTTCATGCTTAAAGCCACTTCTCAGGAACATGTTCATTCCCGAGTAACTTGGCAGCTTTCAAACCGTTCACTCCTGTGCTGTGTGAGAGAGTCACTCGAATAGAGTAAGGGGACTGCTAGCTGCACATGCATTTCTACGTTGAAAACACTGTATGGGCAAAGTGAGGTAGTAGGCTGTTGCCTCTCTTCTTCCTGGGGCTACGCTTTTCTGATGGAAAAAGTACCTAGGAGAAAACTCTACTGTGGAAGATCATTCCGCTTCAAGGATCACAACGTGCTAGCTAGGCTAGCATTCCCTCCGTTGCTGACGGGAAATCATTTCCGTAGCTCTTGGGCTATGACACGCGCCAGAGATCCTATATTGCAGCAAGGTTCTTGGACAGGATGCTGACAAGAGTACGTACTATGTGACACACCACTGCTTGCATCTCCTACTGAAATGAGAACATTGCTAACACGTCAAATAGTGTGGATGGCTTTTGTAGAGAACACTTTTCGCACGACTTGATATAATTCCTGAATGGTGCAGGGGAGCGCAAAGTCTTCCCTGCTGTATTCTCAGAGTGGAATGAGTGGCCTGGTAGGCCCATGGCGTACTTTTAGCTTCTTCCTCTTTGAATGCTTCACGAACGGGTGGAGTCCGAGGGACGTAGTATAGTCTCCATGGTTTCTGAGGCTACAGTCTTCTTCTCCCATCACATCTACTACCGAAATGCCAACATTGAGAAGACGTGGAACACTGAGACGGCTTTGGAGAAAAACCCGCTTCCTACGAAATAGGTTGATTCCCGAGTGAGTTTGAGGAGCAAACAAATCTTCACGAACGTATTATCTTCCACTGGGAGCCCCACAGGCTACTCTGACATTCATATTCCCTTAGATCTTCAGAGACTTGGAGGCCAGGTCGCGTAGCGTGGCCCAGCGGCCTTCCAACGTCCGGATACGCTTTCCTCGCAGAACGCAGAGTTTGGCGAAAACAGTGGTAGCCAAGCTTACTCTCGGGCACAGTTGGCATAGTCCTGTGCTTCCGTTCACTCATTTGCTTTGGGGAACGTGATTGCACAAGTCTGTGCCTAGCAAAGTTACCGCCAAGGTGATCATACAGAAAACCCATTGAAACGACCTGCTAAATCGGTGGCTTCTAGCGGCATCCCACACATTTCGCACTCTACTGAAACGAGTCCATTGACCTAGTGTTACCCGCTGGACATGAAGTCTTCTAATAAGGCACTTGTACGAAACATCCTGATTCCCTCGTTGTTTGGAAGCTTTCCATGAATTCCTTGCTGTTCTATCAGAAGGAAATTCAATCGAATAGAGTCAGTGGGCTGTGAGCTTCATGGGCATATCTACGTTCGAGAAACAGTTTTGTCCACAACACATAGTAGTCAGTAGCTGCAGGAGATCTTCGGCCTCTGCTATTCTCCTGGAAAACATAGAGCGGCGAAAAGCCCACACTCGCAGCTCATTGTCCTGCGAAGGTCTGAAACTGCTATGCTCCTGTTCATTCACTACGGATTGAAATTGATTTCAGTAGCATTTAGTTTAGGACACAACCCACAGCTCGGATATATCAAAAGATTTCTGTTTAAAGATAGAGTTAGGGTTAGGGCTAGCATTACGATTACGGTAAGGATAAGCTTTATTATTAGGGTAGGGATAGGGATAGGGATAGGGATAGGGATAGGGTTAGGGTTAGGGTTAGGGATAGGGTTACGGTTAGGGTTAGGGTTAGGGTTAGGGTTAGGGTTAGCGTTAGCGTTAGGGTTAGGGATAGGGATAGGTTTAGCATTAGCATTTGGGTTAATGTTACATATAGGTTTAGGGCCAGGGCTAAAGCCAGATGACGGCCACAGGTAGAGGAGTGTGTGTCCTAGAAGATCGTGCATTTCATAGCTCTCTTAGTTCTTCTGTGCTTTCATTGAGTCCGTTGAGGACGAGAAAGTGATTCTGTAGATCGTTGCACTGAAACACAGCCAGGTAAAAGATAACAGAGCAAAAGAGCTGATCCTAAGTGCTGAAGAGGGTATGTGATATGGTGCAAGGCACTCATTTCCAATTCAACTGATACGAGCACATTGATCTAGAGCTGCGTTCATGCTTAAAGCCACTTCTCAGGAACATGTTCATTCCCGAGTAACTTGGCAGCTTTCAAACCGTTCACTCCTGTGCTGTGTGAGAGAGTCACTCGAATAGAGTAAGGGGACTGCTAGCTGCACATGCATTTCTACGTTGAAAACACTGTATGGGCAAAGTGAGGTAGTAGGCTGTTGCCTCTCTTCTTCCTGGGGCTACGCTTTTCTGATGGAAAAAGTACCTAGGAGAAAACTCTACTGTGGAAGCTCATTCCGCTTCAAGGATCACAAAGTGCTAGCTAGGCTAGCATTCCCTCCGTTGCTGACGGGAAATCATTTCCGTAGCTCTTGGGCTATGACACACGCCAGAGATCCTATATTGCAGCAAGGTTCTTGGACAGGATGCTGACAAGAGTACGTACTATGTGACACACCACTGCTTGCATCTCCTACTGAAATGAGAACATTGCTAACACGTCAAATAGTGTGGATGGCTTTTGTAGAGAACACTTTTCGCACGACTTGATATAATTCCTGAATGGTGCAGGGGAGCGCAAAGTCTTCCCTGCTGTATTCTCAGAGTGGAATGAGTGGCCTGGTAGGCCCACGGCGTACTTTTAGCTTCTTCCTCTTTGAATGCTTCACGAACGGGTGGAGTCCGAGGGACGTAGTATAGTCTCCATGGTTTCTGAGGCTACAGTCTTCTTCTCCCATCACATCTACTACCGAAATGCCAACATTGAGAAGACGTGGAACACTGAGACGGCTTTGGAGAAAAACCCGCTTCCTACGAAATAGGTTGATTCCCGAGTGAGTTTGAGGAGCAAACAAATCTTCACGAACGTATTATCTTCCACTGGGAGCCCCACAGGCTACTCTGACATTCATATTCCCTTAGATCTTCAGAGACTTGGAGGCCAGGTCGCGTAGCGTGGCCCAGCGGCCTTCCAACGTCCGGATACGCTTTCCTCGCAGAACGCAGAGTTTGGCGAAAACAGTGGTAGCCAAGCTTACTCTCGGGCACAGTTGGCATAGTCCTGTGCTTCCGTTCACTCATTTGCTTTGGGGAACGTGATTGCACAAGTCGTGCCTAGCAAAGTTACCGCCAAGGTGATCATACAGAAAACCCATTGAAACGACCTGCTAAATCGGTGGCTTCTAGCGACATCCCACACATTTCGCACTCTACTGAAACGAGTCCATTGACCTAGTGTTACCCGCTGGACATGAAGTCTTCTAATAAGGCACTTGTAGGAAACATCCTGATTCCCTCGTTGTTTGGAAGCTTTCCATGAATTCCTTGCTGTTCTATCAGAAGGAAATTCAATCGAATAGAGTCAGTGGGCTGTGAGCTTCATGGGCATATCTACGTTCGAGAAACAGTTTTGTCCACAAGACATAGTAGTGAGTAGCTGCAGGAGATCTTCGGCCTCTGCTATTCTCCTGGAAAACATAGAGCGGCGAAAAGCCCACACTCGCAGCTCATTGTCCTGCGAAGGTCTGAAACTGCTATGCTCCTGTTCATTCACTACGGATTGAAAATGATTTCAGTAGCATTTAGTTTAGGACACAACCCACAGCTCGGATATATCAGAAGATTTCTGTTTAAAGATAGAGTTAGGGTTAGGGCTAGCATTACGATTACGGTAAGGAAAAGCTTTATTATTAGGGTAGGGATAGGGATAGGGATAGGGATAGGGATAGGGTTAGGGTTAGGGTTAGGGTTAGGGATAGGGTTAGAGATAGGGTTAGGGTTAGGGTTAGGGTTAGCGTTAGCGTCCGGGTTAGGGATAGGGATAGGTTTAGCATTAGCGTTTGGGTTAATGTTACATATAGGTTTAGGGCCAGGGCTAAAGCTAGATGACGGCCACAGGTAGAGGAGTGTGTGTCCTAGAAGATCGTGCATTTCATAGCTCTCTTAGTTCTTCTGTGCTTTCATTGAGTCCGTTGAGGACGAGAAAGTGATTCTGTAGATCGTTGCACTGAAACACAGCCAGGTAAAAGATAACAGAGCAAAAGAGCTGATCATAAGTGCTGAAGAGGGTATGTGATATGGTGCAAGGCACTCATTTCCAATTCAACTGATACGAGCACATTGATCTAGAGCTGCGTTCATGCTTAAAGCCACTTCTCAGGAACATGTTCATTCCCGAGTAACTTGGCAGCTTTCAAACCGTTCACTCCTGTGCTGTGTGAGAGAGTCACTCGAATAGAGTAAGGGGACTGCTAGCTGCACATGCATTTCTACGTTGAAAACACTGTATGGGCAAAGTGAGGTAGTAGGCTGTTGCCTCTCTTCTTCCTGGGGCTACGCTTTTCTGATGGAAAAAGTACCTAGGAGAAAACTCTACTGTGGAAGCTCATTGCGCTTCAAAGATCACAAAGTGCTAGCTAGGCTAGCATTCCCTCCGTTGCTGACGGGAAATCATTTCCGTAGCTCTTGGGCTATGACACGCGCCAGAGATCCTATATTGCAGCAAGGTTCTTGGATAGGATGCTGACAAGAGTACGTACTATGTGACACACCACTGCTTTCATCTCCTACTGAAATGAGAACATTGCTAACACGTCAAATAGTGTGGATGGCTTTTGTTGAGAACACTTTTCGCACGACTTGATATAATTCCTGAATGGTGCAGGGGAGCGCAAAGTCTTCCCTGCTGTATTCTCAGAGTGGAATGAGTGGCCTGGTAGGCCCATGGCGTACTTTTAGCTTCTTCCTCTTTGAATGCTTCACGAACGGGTGGAGTCCGAGGGACGTAGTATAGTCTCCATGGTTTCTGAGGCTACAGTCTTCTTCTCCCATCACATCTACTACCGAAATGCCAACATTGAGAAGACGTTGAACACTGAGACGGCTTTGGAGAAAAACCCGCTTCCTACGAAATAGGTTGATTCCCGAGTGAGTTTGAGGAGCAAACAAATCTTCACGAACGTATTATCTTCCACTGGGAGCCCCACAGGCTACTCTGACATTCATATTCCCTTAGATCTTCAGAGACTTGGAGGCCAGGTCGCGTAGCGTGTCCCAGCGGCCTTCCAACGTCTGGATACGCTTTCCTCGCAGAACGCAGAGTTTGGCGAAAACAGTGGTAGCCAAGCTTACTCTCGGGCACAGTTGGCATAGTCCTGTGCTTCCGTTCACTCATTTGCTTTGGGGAACGTGATTGCACAAGTCTGTGCCTAGCAAAGTTACCGCCAAGGTGATCATACAGAAAACCCATTGAAACGACCTGCTAAATCGGTGGCTTCTAGCGGCATCCCACACATTTCGCACTCTACTGAAACGAGTCCATTGACCTAGTGTTACCCGCTGGAGATGAAGTCTTCTAATAAGGCACTTGTACGAAACATCCTGATTCCCTCGTTGTTTGGAAGCTTTCCATGAATTCCTTGCTGTTCTATCAGAAGGAAATTCAATCGAATAGAGTCAGTGGGCTGTGAGCTTCATGGGCATATCTACGTTCGAGAAACAGTTTTGTCCACAAGACATAGTAGTGAGTAGCTGCAGGAGATCTTCGGCCTCTGCTATTCTCCTGGAAAACATAGAGCGGCGAAAAGCCCACACTCGCAGCTCATTGTCCTGCGAAGGTCTGAAACTGCTATGCTCCTGTTCATTCACTACGGATTGAAAATGATTTCAGTAGCATTTAGTTTAGGACACAACCCACAGCTCGGATATATCAGAAGATTTCTGTTTAAAGATAGAGTTAGGGTTAGGGCTAGCATTACGATTACGGTAAGGATAAGCTTTATTATTAGGGTAGGGATAGGGATAGGGATAGGGATAGGGATAGGGTTAGGGTTAGGGTTAGGGTTAGGGATAGGGTTACGGTTAGGGTTAGGGTTAGGGTTAGGGTTAGCGTTAGCGTTAGGGTTAGGGATAGGGATAGGTTTAGCATTAGCGTTTGGGTTAATGTTACATATAGGTTCAGGGCCAGGGCTAAAGCTAGATGACGGCCACAGGTAGAGGAGTGTGTGTCCTAGAAGATCGTGCATTTCATAGCTCTCTTAGTTCTTCTGTGCTTTCATTGAGTCCGTTGAGGACGAGAAAGTGATTCTGTAGATCGTTGCACTGAAACACAGCCAGGTAAAAGATAACAGAGCAAAAGAGCTGATCATAAGTGCTGAAGAGGGTATGTGATATGGTGCAAGGCACTCATTTCCAATTCAACTGATACGAGCACATTGATCTAGAGCTGCGTTCATGCTTAAAGCCACTTCTCAGGAACATGTTCATTCCCGAGTAACTTGGCAGCTTTCAAACCGTTCACTCCTGTGCTGTGTGAGAGAGTCACTCGAATAGAGTAAGGGGACTGCTAGCTGCACATGCATTTCTACGTTGAAAACACTGTATGGGCAAAGTGAGGTAGTAGGCTGTTGCCTCTCTTCTTCCTGGGGCTACGCTTTTCTGATGGAAAAAGTACCTAGGAGAAAACTCTACTGTGGAAGCTCATTCCGCTTCAAGGATCACAAAGTGCTAGCTAGGCTAGCCTTCCCTCCGTTGCTGACGGGAAATCATTTCCGTAGCTCTTGGGCTATGACACGCGCCAGAGATCCTATATTGCAGCAAGGTTCTTGGACAGGATGCTGACAAGAGTACGTACTATGTGACACACCACTGCTTGCATCTCCTACTGAAATGAGAACATTGCTAACACGTCAAATAGTGTGGATGGCTTTTGTAGAGAACACTTTTCGCACGACTTGATATAATTCCTGAATGGTGCAGGGGAGCGCAAAGTCTTCCCTGCTGTATTCTCAGAGTGGAATGAGTGGCCTGGTAGGCCCATGGCGTACTTTTAGCTTCTTCCTCTTTGAATGCTTCACGAACGGGTGGAGTCCGAGGGACGTAGTATAGTCTCCATGGTTTCTGAGGCTACAGTCTTCTTCTCCCATCACATCTACTACCGAAATGCCAACATTGAGAAGACGTGGAACACTGAGACGGCTTTGGAGAAAAACCCGCTTCCTACGAAATAGGTTGATTCCCGAGTGAGTTTGAGGAGCAAACAAATCTTCACGAACATATTATCTGCCACTGGGAGCCCCACAGGCTACTCTGACATTCATATTCCCTTAGATCTTCAGAGACTTGGAGGCCAGGTCGCGTAGCGTGGCCCAGCGGCCTTCCAACGTCTGGATACGCTTTCCTCGCAGAACGCAGAGTTTGGCGAAAACAGTGGTAGCCAAGCTTACTCTCGGGCACAGTTGGCATAGTCCTGTGCTTCCGTTCACTCATTTGCTTTGGGGAACGTGATTGCACAAGTCTGTGCCTAGCAAAGTTACCGCCAAGGTGATCATACAGAAAACCCATTGAAACGACCTGCTAAATCGGTGGCTTCTAGCGGCATCCCACACATTTCGCACTCTACTGAAACGAGTCCATTGACCTAGTGTTACCCGCTGGACATGAAGTCTTCTAATAAGGCACTTGTCCGAAACATCCTGATTCCCTCGTTGTTTGGAAGCTTTCCATGAATTCCTTGCTGTTCTATCAGAAGGAAATTCAATCGAATAGAGTCAGTGGGCTGTGAGCTTCATGGGCATATCTACGTTCGAGAAACAGTTTTGTCCACAAGACATAGTAGTGAGTAGCTGCAGGAGATCTTCGGCCTCTGCTATTCTCCTGGAAAACATAGAGCGGCGAAAAGCCCACACTCGCAGCTCATTGTCCTGCGAAGGTCTGAAACTGCTATGCTCCTGTTCATTCACTACGGATTGAAAATGATTTCAGTAGCATTTAGTTTAGGACACAACCCACAGCTCGGATATATCAGAAGATTTCTGTTTAAAGATAGAGTTAGGGTTAGGGCTAGCATTACGATTACGGTAAGGATAAGCTTTATTATTAGGGTAGGGATAGGGATAGGGATAGGGATAGGGATAGGGTTAGGGTTAGGGTTAGGGTTAGGGATAGGGTTACGGTTAGGGTTAGGGTTAGGGTTAGGGTTAGCGTTAGCGTCCGGGTTAGGGATAGGGATAGGTTTAGCATTAGCGTTTGGGTTAATGTTACATATAGGTTTAGGGCCAGGGCTAAAGCTAGATGACGGCCACAGGTAGAGGAGTGTGTGTCCTAGAAGATCGTGCATTTCATAGCTCTCTTAGTTCTTCTGTGCTTTCATTGAGTCCGTTGAGGACGAGAAAGTGATTCTGTAGATCGTTGCACTGAAACACAGCCAGGTAAAAGATAACAGAGCAAAAGAGCTGATCATAAGTGCTGAAGAGGGTATGTGATATGGTGCAAGGCACTCATTTCCAATTCAACTGATACGAGCACATTGATCTAGAGCTGCGTTCATGCTTAAAGCCACTTCTCAGGAACATGTTCATTTCCGAGTAACTTGGCAGCTTTCAAACCGTTCACTCCTGTGCTGTGTGAGAGAGTCACTCGAATAGAGTAAGGGGACTGCTAGCTGCACATGCATTTCTACGTTGAAAACACTGTATGGGCAAAGTGAGGTAGTAGGCTGTTGCCTCTCTTCTTCCTGTGGCTACGCTTTTCTGATGGAAAAAGTACCTAGGAGAAAACTCTACTGTGGAAGCTCATTGCGCTTCAAGGATCACAAAGTGCTAGCTAGGCTAGCATTCCCTCCGTTGCTGACGGGAAATCATTTCCGTAGCTCTTGGGCTATGACACGAGCCAGAGATCCTATATTGCAGCAAGGTTCTTGGACAGGATGCTGACAAGAGTACGTACTATGTGACACACCACTGCTTTCATCTCCTACTGAAATGAGAACATTGCTAACACGTCAAATAGTGTGGATGGCTTTTGTTGAGAACACTTTTCGCACGACTTGATATAATTCCTGAATGGTGCAGGGGAGCGCAAAGTCTTCCCTGCTGTATTCTCAGAGTGGAATGAGTGGCCTGGTAGGCCCATGGCGTACTTTTAGCTTCTTCCTCTTTGAATGCTTCACGAACGGGTGGAGTCCGATGGACGTAGTATAGTCTCCATGGTTTCTGAGGCTACAGTCTTCTTCTCCCATCACATCTACTACCGAAATGCCAACATTGAGAAGACGTGGAACACTGAGACGGCTTTGGAGAAAAACCCGCTTCCTACGAAATAGGTTGATTCCCGAGTGAGTTTGAGGAGCAAACAAATCTTCACGAACGTATTATCTTCCACTGGGAGCCCCACAGGCTACTCTGACATTCATATTCCCTTAGATCTTCAGAGACTTGGAGGCCAGGTCGCGTAGCGTGGCCCAGCGGCCTTCCAACGTCTGGATACGCTTTCCTCCCAGAACGCAGAGTTTGGCGAAAACAGTGGTAGCCAAGCTTACTCTCGGGCACAGTTGGCATAGTCCTGTGCTTCCGTTCACTCATTTGCTTTGGGGAACGTGATTGCACAAGTCTGTGCCTAGCAAAGTTACCGCCAAGGTGATCATACAGAAAACCCATTGAAACGACCTGCTAAATCGGTGGCTTCTAGCGGCATCCCACACATTTCGCACTCTACTGAAACGAGTCCATTGACCTAGTGTTACCCGCTGGAGATGAAGTCTTCTAATAAGGCACTTGTACGAAACATCCTGATTCCCTCGTTGTTTGGAAGCTTTCCATGAATTCCTTGCTGTTCTATCAGAAGGAAATTCAATCGAATAGAGTCAGTGGGCTGTGAGCTTCATGGGCATATCTACGTTCGAGAAACAGTTTTGTCCACAAGACATAGTAGTGAGTAGCTGCAGGAGATCTTCGGCCTCTGCTATTCTCCTGGAAAACATAGAGCGGCGAAAAGCCCACACTCGCAGCTCATTGTCCTGCGAAGGTCTGAAACTGCTATGCTCCTGTTCATTCACTACGGATTGAAAATGATTTCAGTAGCATTTAGTTTAGGACACAACCCACAGCTCGGATATATCAGAAGATTTCTGTTTAAAGATAGAGTTAGGGTTAGGGCTAGCATTACGATTACGGTAAGGATAAGCTTTATTATTAGGGTAGGGATAGGGATAGGGATAGGGATAGGGTTAGGGTTAGGGTTAGGGTTAGAGATAGGGTTAGGGTTAGGGTTAGGGTTAGGGTTAGCGTTAGCGTTAGGGTTAGGGATAGGGATAGGTTTAGCATTAGCGTTTGGGTTAACGTTACATATAGGTTTAGGGCCAGGGCTAAAGCTAGATGACGGCCACAGGTAGAGGAGTGTGTGTCCTAGAAGATCGTGCATTTCATAGCTCTCTTAGTTCTTCTGTGCTTTCATTGAGTCCGTTGAGGACGAGAAAGTGATTCTGTAGATCGTTGCACTGAAACACAGCCAGGTAAAAGATAACAGAGCAAAAGAGCTGATCATAAGTGCTGAAGAGGGTATGTGATATGGTGCAAGGCACTCATTTCCAATTCAACTGATACGAGCACATTGATCTAGAGCTGCGTTCATGCTTAAAGCCACTTCTCAGGAACATGTTCATTCCCGAGTAACTTGGCAGCTTTCAAGCCGTTCACTCCTGTGCTGTGTGAGAGAGTCACTCGAATAGAGTAAGGGGACTGCTAGCTGCACATGCATTTCTACGTTGAAAACACTGTATGGGCAAAGTGAGGTAGTAGGCTGTTGCCTCTCTTCTTCCTGGGGCTACGCTTTTCTGATGGAAAAAGTACCTAGGAGAAAACTCTACTGTGGAAGCTCATTCCGCTTCAAGGATCACAAAGTGCTAGCTAGGCTAGCATTCCCTCCGTTGCTGACGGGAAATCATTTCCGTAGCTCTTGGGCTATGACACGAGCCAGAGATCCTATATTGCAGCAAGGTTCTTGAACAGGATGCTGACAAGAGTACGTACTATGTGACACACCACTGCTTGCATCTCCTACTGAAATGAGAACATTGCTAACACGACAAATAGTGTGGATGGCTTTTGTAGAGAACACTTTTCGCACGACTTGATATAATTCCTGAATGGTGCAGGGGAGCGCAAAGTCTTCCCTGCTGTATTCTCAGAGTGGAATGAGTGGCCTGGTAGGCCCATGGCGTACTTTTAGCTTCTTCCTCTTTGAATGCTTCACGAACGGGTGGAGTCCGAGGGACGTAGTATAGTCTCCATGGTTTCTGAGGCTACAGTCTTCTTCTCCCATCACATCTACTACCGAAATGCCAACATTGTGAAGACGTGGAACACTGAGACGGCTTTGGAGAAAAACCCGCTTCCTACGAAATAGGTTGATTCCCGAGTGAGTTTGAGGAGCAAACAAATCTTCACGAACATATTATCTTCCACTGGGAGCCCCACAGGCTACTCTGACATTCATATTCCCTTAGATCTTCAGAGACTAGGAGGCCAGGTCGCGTAGCGTGGCCCAGCGGCCTTCCAACGTCTGGATACGCTTTCCTCCCAGAACGCAGAGTTTGGCGAAAACAGTGGTAGCCAAGCTTACTCTCGGGCACAGTTGGCATAGTCCTGTGCTTCCGTTCACTCATTTGCTTTGGGGAACGTGATTGCACAAGTCTGTGCCTAGCAAAGTTACCGCCAAGGTGATCATACAGAAAACCCATTGAAACGACCTGCTAAATCGGTGGCTTCTAGCGGCATCCCACACATTTCGCACTCTACTGAAACGAGTCCATTGACCTAGTGTTACCCGCTGGAGATGAAGTCTTCTAATAAGGCACTTGTACGAAACATCCTGATTCCCTCGTTGTTTGGAAGCTTTCCATGAATTCCTTGCTGTTCTATCAGAAGGAAATTCAATCGAATAGAGTCAGTGGGCTGTGAGCTTCATGGGCATATCTACGTTCGAGAAACAGTTTTGTCCACAAGACATAGTAGTGAGTAGCTGCAGGAGATCTTCGGCCTCTGCTATTCTCCTGGAAAACATAGAGCGGCGAAAAGCCCACACTCGCAGCTCATTGTCCTGCGAAGGTCTGAAACTGCTATGCTCCTGTTCATTCACTACGGATTGAAAATGATTTCA
Organism: Desmodus rotundus; assembly: GCF_022682495.2. Lineage (NCBI taxonomy): Eukaryota > Metazoa > Chordata > Mammalia > Chiroptera > Phyllostomidae > Desmodus > Desmodus rotundus. The sequence goes on from NC_071395.1 coordinate 60,039,606, forward strand.
GTAGCATTTAGTTTAGGACACAACCCACAGCTCGGATATATCAGAAGATTTCTGTTTAAAGATAGAGTTAGGGTTAGGGCTAGCATTACGATTACGGTAAGGAAAAGCTTTATTATTAGGGTAGGGATAGGGATAGGGATAGGGATAGGGATAGGGTTAGGGTTAGGGTTAGGGTTAGGGATAGGGTTAGAGATAGGGTTAGGGTTAGGGTTAGGGTTAGCGTTAGCGTCCGGGTTAGGGATAGGGATAGGTTTAGCATTAGCGTTTGGGTTAATGTTACATATAGGTTTAGGGCCAGGGCTAAAGCTAGATGACGGCCACAGGTAGAGGAGTGTGTGTCCTAGAAGATCGTGCATTTCATAGCTCTCTTAGTTCTTCTGTGCTTTCATTGAGTCCGTTGAGGACGAGAAAGTGATTCTGTAGATCGTTGCACTGAAACACAGCCAGGTAAAAGATAACAGAGCAAAAGAGCTGATCATAAGTGCTGAAGAGGGTATGTGATATGGTGCAAGGCACTCATTTCCAATTCAACTGATACGAGCACATTGATCTAGAGCTGCGTTCATGCTTAAAGCCACTTCTCAGGAACATGTTCATTTCCGAGTAACTTGGCAGCTTTCAAACCGTTCACTCCTGTGCTGTGTGAGAGAGTCACTCGAATAGAGTAAGGGGACTGCTAGCTGCACATGCATTTCTACGTTGAAAACACTGTATGGGCAAAGTGAGGTAGTAGGCTGTTGCCTCTCTTCTTCCTGTGGCTACGCTTTTCTGATGGAAAAAGTACCTAGGAGAAAACTCTACTGTGGAAGCTCATTGCGCTTCAAGGATCACAAAGTGCTAGCTAGGCTAGCATTCCCTCCGTTGCTGACGGGAAATCATTTCCGTAGCTCTTGGGCTATGACACGAGCCAGAGATCCTATATTGCAGCAAGGTTCTTGGACAGGATGCTGACAAGAGTACGTACTATGTGACACACCACTGCTTTCATCTCCTACTGAAATGAGAACATTGCTAACACGTCAAATAGTGTGGATGGCTTTTGTTGAGAACACTTTTCGCACGACTTGATATAATTCCTGAATGGTGCAGGGGAGCGCAAAGTCTTCCCTGCTGTATTCTCAGAGTGGAATGAGTGGCCTGGTAGGCCCATGGCGTACTTTTAGCTTCTTCCTCTTTGAATGCTTCACGAACGGGTGGAGTCCGATGGACGTAGTATAGTCTCCATGGTTTCTGAGGCTACAGTCTTCTTCTCCCATCACATCTACTACCGAAATGCCAACATTGAGAAGACGTTGAACACTGAGACGGCTTTGGAGAAAAACCCGCTTCCTACGAAATAGGTTGATTCCCGAGTGAGTTTGAGGAGCAAACAAATCTTCACGAACGTATTATCTTCCACTGGGAGCCCCACAGGCTACTCTGACATTCATATTCCCTTAGATCTTCAGAGACTTGGAGGCCAGGTCGCGTAGCGTGGCCCAGCGGCCTTCCAACGTCTGGATACGCTTTCCTCCCAGAACGCAGAGTTTGGCGAAAACAGTGGTAGCCAAGCTTACTCTCGGGCACAGTTGGCATAGTCCTGTGCTTCCGTTCACTCATTTGCTTTGGGGAACGTGATTGCACAAGTCTGTGCCTAGCAAAGTTACCGCCAAGGTGATCATACAGAAAACCCATTGAAACGACCTGCTAAATCGGTGGCTTCTAGCGGCATCCCACACATTTCGCACTCTACTGAAACGAGTCCATTGACCTAGTGTTACCCGCTGGAGATGAAGTCTTCTAATAAGGCACTTGTACGAAACATCCTGATTCCCTCGTTGTTTGGAAGCTTTCCATGAATTCCTTGCTGTTCTATCAGAAGGAAATTCAATCGAATAGAGTCAGTGGGCTGTGAGCTTCATGGGCATATCTACGTTCGAGAAACAGTTTTGTCCACAAGACATAGTAGTGAGTAGCTGCAGGAGATCTTCGGCCTCTGCTATTCTCCTGGAAAACATAGAGCGGCGAAAAGCCCACACTCGCAGCTCATTGTCCTGCGAAGGTCTGAAACTGCTATGCTCCTGTTCATTCACTACGGATTGAAAATGATTTCAGTAGCATTTAGTTTAGGACACAACCCACAGCTCGGATATATCAGAAGATTTCTGTTTAAAGATAGAGTTAGGGTTAGGGCTAGCATTACGATTACGGTAAGGATAAGCTTTATTATTAGGGTAGGGATAGGGATAGGGATAGGGATAGGGTTAGGGTTAGGGTTAGGGTTAGGGATAGGGTTAGGGTTAGGGTTAGGGTTAGGGTTAGCGTTAGCGTTAGGGTTAGGGATAGGGATAGGTTTAGCATTAGCGTTTGGGTTAACGTTACATATAGGTTTAGGGCCAGGGCTAAAGCTAGATGACGGCCACAGGTAGAGGAGTGTGTGTCCTAGAAGATCGTGCATTTCATAGCTCTCTTAGTTCTTCTGTGCTTTCATTGAGTCCGTTGAGGACGAGAAAGTGATTCTGTAGATCGTTGCACTGAAACACAGCCAGGTAAAAGATAACAGAGCAAAAGAGCTGATCATAAGTGCTGAAGAGGGTATGTGATATGGTGCAAGGCACTCATTTCCAATTCAACTGATACGAGCACATTGATCTAGAGCTGCGTTCATGCTTAAAGCCACTTCTCAGGAACATGTTCATTCCCGAGTAACTTGGCAGCTTTCAAGCCGTTCACTCCTGTGCTGTGTGAGAGAGTCACTCGAATAGAGTAAGGGGACTGCTAGCTGCACATGCATTTCTACGTTGAAAACACTGTATGGGCAAAGTGAGGTAGTAGGCTGTTGCCTCTCTTCTTCCTGGGGCTACGCTTTTCTGATGGAAAAAGTACCTAGGAGAAAACTCTACTGTGGAAGCTCATTCCGCTTCAAGGATCACAAAGTGCTAGCTAGGCTAGCATTCCCTCCGTTGCTGACGGGAAATCATTTCCGTAGCTCTTGGGCTATGACACGAGCCAGAGATCCTATATTGCAGCAAGGTTCTTGAACAGGATGCTGACAAGAGTACGTACTATGTGACACACCACTGCTTGCATCTCCTACTGAAATGAGAACATTGCTAACACGACAAATAGTGTGGATGGCTTTTGTAGAGAACACTTTTCGCACGACTTGATATAATTCCTGAATGGTGCAGGGGAGCGCAAAGTCTTCCCTGCTGTATTCTCAGAGTGGAATGAGTGGCCTGGTAGGCCCATGGCGTACTTTTAGCTTCTTCCTCTTTGAATGCTTCACGAACGGGTGGAGTCCGAGGGACGTAGTATAGTCTCCATGGTTTCTGAGGCTACAGTCTTCTTCTCCCATCACATCTACTACCGAAATGCCAACATTGAGAAGACGTGGAACACTGAGACGGCTTTGGAGAAAAACCCGCTTCCTACGAAATAGGTTGATTCCCGAGTGAGTTTGAGGAGCAAACAAATCTTCACGAACATATTATCTTCCACTGGGAGCCCCACAGGCTACTCTGACATTCATATTCCCTTAGATCTTCAGAGACTTGGAGGCCAGGTCGCGTAGCGTGGCCCAGCGGCCTTCCAACGTCCGGATACGCTTTCCTCGCAGAACGCAGAGTTTGGCGAAAACAGTGGTAGCCAAGCTTACTCTCGGGCACAGTTGGCATAGTCCTGTGCTTCCGTTCACTCATTTGCTTTGGGGAACGTGATTGCACAAGTCTGTGCCTAGCAAAGTTACCGCCAAGGTGATCATACAGAAAACCCATTGAAACGACCTGCTAAATCGGTGGCTTCTAGCGGCATCCCACACATTTCGCACTCTACTGAAACGAGTCCATTGACCTAGTGTTACCCGCTGGAGATGAAGTCTTCTAATAAGGCACTTGTACGAAACATCCTGATTCCCTCGTTGTTTGGAAGCTTTCCATGAATTCCTTGCTGTTCTATCAGAAGGAAATTCAATCGAATAGAGTCAGTGGGCTGTGAGCTTCATGGGCATATCTACGTTCGAGAAACAGTTTTGTCCACAAGACATAGTAGTGAGTAGCTGCAGGAGATCTTCGGCCTCTGCTATTCTCCTGGAAAACATAGAGCGGCGAAAAGCCCACACTCGCAGCTCATTGTCCTGCGAAGGTCTGAAACTGCTATGCTCCTGTTCATTCACTACGGATTGAAAATGATTTCAGTAGCATTTAGTTTAGGACACAACCCACAGCTCGGATATATCAGAAGATTTCTGTTTAAAGATAGAGTTAGGGTTAGGGCTAGCATTACGATTACGGTAAGGATAAGCTTTATTATTAGGGTAGGGATAGGGATAGGGATAGGGATAGGGATAGGGTTAGGGTTAGGGTTAGGGTTAGGGATAGGGTTAGAGATAGGGTTAGGGTTAGGGTTAGGGTTAGCGTTAGCGTCCGGGTTAGGGATAGGGATAGGTTTAGCATTAGCGTTTGGGTTAATGTTACATATAGGTTTAGGGCCAGGGCTAAAGCTAGATGACGGCCACAGGTAGAGGAGTGTGTGTCCTAGAAGATCGTGCATTTCATAGCTCTCTTAGTTCTTCTGTGCTTTCATTGAGTCCGTTGAGGACGAGAAAGTGATTCTGTAGATCGTTGCACTGAAACACAGCCAGGTAAAAGATAACAGAGCAAAAGAGCTGATCATAAGTGCTGAAGAGGGTATGTGATATGGTGCAAGGCACTCATTTCCAATTCAACTGATACGAGCACATTGATCTAGAGCTGCGTTCATGCTTAAAGCCACTTCTCAGGAACATGTTCATTTCCGAGTAACTTGGCAGCTTTCAAACCGTTCACTCCTGTGCTGTGTGAGAGAGTCACTCGAATAGAGTAAGGGGACTGCTAGCTGCACATGCATTTCTACGTTGAAAACACTGTATGGGCAAAGTGAGGTAGTAGGCTGTTGCCTCTCTTCTTCCTGGGGCTACGCTTTTCTGATGGAAAAAGTACCTAGGAGAAAACTCTACTGTGGAAGCTCATTGCGCTTCAAGGATCACAAAGTGCTAGCTAGGCTAGCATTCCCTCCGTTGCTGACGGGAAATCATTTCCGTAGCTCTTGGGCTATGACACGCGCCAGAGATCCTATATTGCAGCAAGGTTCTTGGACAGGATGCTGACAAGAGTACGTACTATGTGACACACCACTGCTTTCATCTCCTACTGAAATGAGAACATTGCTAACACGTCAAATAGTGTGGATGGCTTTTGTTGAGAACACTTTTCGCACGACTTGATATAATTCCTGAATGGTGCAGGGGAGCGCAAAGTCTTCCCTGCTGTATTTTCAGAGTGGAATGAGTGGCCTGGTAGGCCCATGGCGTACTTTTAGCTTCTTCCTCTTTGAATGCTTCACGAACGGGTGGAGTCCGAGGGACGTAGTATAGTCTCCATGGTTTCTGAGGCTACAGTCTTCTTCTCCCATCACATCTACTACCGAAATGCCAACATTGAGAAGACGTGGAACACTGAGACGGCTTTGGAGAAAAACCCGCTTCCTACGAAATAGGTTGATTCCCGAGTGAGTTTGAGGAGCAAACAAATCTTCACGAACATATTATCTGCCACTGGGAGCCCCACAGGCTACTCTGACATTCATATTCCCTTAGATCTTCAGAGACTTGGAGGCCAGGTCGCGTAGCGTGGCCCAGCGGCCTTCCAACGTCCGGATACGCTTTCCTCGCAGAACGCAGAGTTTGGCGAAAACAGTGGTAGCCAAGCTTACTCTCGGGCACAGTTGGCATAGTCCTGTGCTTCCGTTCACTCATTTGCTTTGGGGAACGTGATTGCACAAGTCTGTGCCTAGCAAAGTTACCGCCAAGGTGATCATACAGAAAACCCATTGAAACGACCTGCTAAATCGGTGGCTTCTAGCGGCATCCCACACATTTCGCACTCTACTGAAACGAGTCCATTGACCTAGTGTTACCCGCTGGACATGAAGTCTTCTAATAAGGCACTTGTACGAAACATCCTGATTCCCTCGTTGTTTGGAAGCTTTCCATGAATTCCTTGCTGTTCTATCAGAAGGAAATTCAATCGAATAGAGTCAGTGGGCTGTGAGCTTCATGGGCATATCTACGTTCGAGAAACAGTTTTGTCCACAAGACATAGTAGTGAGTAGCTGCAGGAGATCTTCGGCCTCTGCTATTCTCCTGGAAAACATAGAGCGGCGAAAAGCCCACACTCGCAGCTCATTGTCCTGCGAAGGTCTGAAACTGCTATGCTCCTGTTCATTCACTACGGATTGAAAATGATTTCAGTAGCATTTAGTTTAGGACACAACCCACAGCTCGGATATATCAGAAGATTTCTGTTTAAAGATAGAGTTAGGGTTAGGGCTAGCATTACGATTACGGTAAGGATAAGCTTTATTATTAGGGTAGGGATAGGGATAGGGATAGGGATAGGGATAGGGTTAGGGTTAGGGTTAGGGTTAGGGATAGGGTTACGGTTAGGGTTAGGGTTAGGGTTAGGGTTAGCGTTAGCGTCCGGGTTAGGGATAGGGATAGGTTTAGCATTAGCGTTTGGGTTAATGTTACATATAGGTTTAGGGCCAGGGCTAAAGCTAGATGACGGGCACAGGTAGAGGAGTGTGTGTCCTAGAAGATCGTGCATTTCATAGCTCTCTTAGTTCTTCTGTGCTTTCATTGAGTCCGTTGAGGACGAGAAAGTGATTCTGTAGATCGTTGCACTGAAACACAGCCAGGTAAAAGATAACAGAGCAAAAGAGCTGATCATAAGTGCTGAAGAGGGTATGTGATATGGTGCAAGGCACTCATTTCCAATTCAACTGATACGAGCACATTGATCTAGAGCTGCGTTCATGCTTAAAGCCACTTCTCAGGAACATGTTCATTTCCGAGTAACTTGGCAGCTTTCAAACCGTTCACTCCTGTGCTGTGTGAGAGAGTCACTCGAATAGAGTAAGGGGACTGCAAGCTGCACATGCATTTCTACGTTGAAAACACTGTATGGGCAAAGTGAGGTAGTAGGCTGTTGCCTCTCTTCTTCCTGTGGCTACGCTTTTCTGATGGAAAAAGTACCTAGGAGAAAACTCTACTGTGGAAGCTCATTGCGCTTCAAGGATCACAAAGTGCTAGCTAGGCTAGCATTCCCTCCGTTGCTGACGGGAAATCATTTCCGTAGCTCTTGGGCTATGATACGAGCCAGAGATCCTATATTGCAGCAAGGTTCTTGGACAGGATGCTGACAAGAGTACGTACTATGTGACACACCACTGCTTTCATCTCCTACTGAAATGAGAACATTGCTAACACGTCAAATAGTGTGGATGGCTTTTGTTGAGAACACTTTTCGCACGACTTGATATAATTCCTGAATGGTGCAGGGGAGCGCAAAGTCTTCCCTGCTGTATTCTCAGAGTGGAATGAGTGGCCTGGTAGGCCCATGGCGTACTTTTAGCTTCTTCCTCTTTGAATGCTTCACGAACGGGTGGAGTCCGATGGACGTAGTATAGTCTCCATGGTTTCTGAGGCTACAGTCTTCTTCTCCCATCACATCTACTACCGAAATGCCAACATTGAGAAGACGTTGAACACTGAGACGGCTTTGGAGAAAAACCCGCTTCCTACGAAATAGGTTGATTCCCGAGTGAGTTTGAGGAGCAAACAAATCTTCACGAACGTATTATCTTCCACTGGGAGCCCCACAGGCTACTCTGACATTCATATTCCCTTAGATCTTCAGAGACTTGGAGGCCAGGTCGCGTAGCGTGGCCCAGCGGCCTTCCAACGTCTGGATACGCTTTCCTCCCAGAACGCAGAGTTTGGCGAAAACAGTGGTAGCCAAGCTTACTCTCGGGCACAGTTGGCATAGTCCTGTGCTTCCGTTCACTCATTTGCTTTGGGGAACGTGATTGCACAAGTCTGTGCCTAGCAAAGTTACCGCCAAGGTGATCATACAGAAAACCCATTGAAACGACCTGCTAAATCGGTGGCTTCTAGCGGCATCCCACACATTTCGCACTCTACTGAAACGAGTCCATTGACCTAGTGTTACCCGCTGGAGATGAAGTCTTCTAATAAGGCACTTGTACGAAACATCCTGATTCCCTCGTTGTTTGGAAGCTTTCCATGAATTCCTTGCTGTTCTATCAGAAGGAAATTCAATCGAATAGAGTCAGTGGGCTGTGAGCTTCATGGGCATATCTACGTTCGAGAAACAGTTTTGTCCACAAGACATAGTAGTGAGTAGCTGCAGGAGATCTTCGGCCTCTGCTATTCTCCTGGAAAACATAGAGCGGCGAAAAGCCCACACTCGCAGCTCATTGTCCTGCGAAGGTCTGAAACTGCTATGCTCCTGTTCATTCACTACGGATTGAAAATGATTTCAGTAGCATTTAGTTTAGGACACAACCCACAGCTCGGATATATCAGAAGATTTCTGTTTAAAGATAGAGTTAGGGTTAGGGCTAGCATTACGATTACGGTAAGGATAAGCTTTATTATTAGGGTAGGGATAGGGATAGGGATAGGGATAGGGTTAGGGTTAGGGTTAGGGTTAGAGATAGGGTTAGGGTTAGGGTTAGGGTTAGGGTTAGGGTTAGCGTTAGGGTTAGGGATAGGGATAGGTTTAGCATTAGCGTTTGGGTTAACGTTACATATAGGTTTAGGGCCAGGGCTAAAGCTAGATGACGGCCACAGGTAGAGGAGTGTGTGTCCTAGAAGATCGTGCATTTCATAGCTCTCTTAGTTCTTCTGTGCTTTCATTGAGTCCGTTGAGGACGAGAAAGTGATTCTGTAGATCGTTGCACTGAAACACAGCCAGGTAAAAGATAACAGAGCAAAAGAGCTGATCATAAGTGCTGAAGAGGGTATGTGATATGGTGCAAGGCACTCATTTCCAATTCAACTGATACGAGCACATTGATCTAGAGCTGCGTTCATGCTTAAAGCCACTTCTCAGGAACATGTTCATTTCCGAGTAACTTGGCAGCTTTCAAACCGTTCACTCCTGTGCTGTGTGAGAGAGTCACTCGAATAGAGTAAGGGGACTGCTAGCTGCACATGCATTTCTACGTTGAAAACACTGTATGGGCAAAGTGAGGTAGTAGGCTGTTGCCTCTCTTCTTCCTGGGGCTACGCTTTTCTGATGGAAAAAGTACCTAGGAGAAAACTCTACTGTGGAAGCTCATTGCGCTTCAAGGATCACAAAGTGCTAGCTAGGCTAGCATTCCCTCCGTTGCTGACGGGAAATCATTTCCGTAGCTCTTGGGCTATGACACGCGCCAGAGATCCTATATTGCAGCAAGGTTCTTGGACAGGATGCTGACAAGAGTACGTACTATGTGACACACCACTGCTTTCATCTCCTACTGAAATGAGAACATTGCTAACACGTCAAATAGTGTGGATGGCTTTTGTTGAGAACACTTTTCGCACGACTTGATATAATTCCTGAATGGTGCAGGGGAGCGCAAAGTCTTCCCTGCTGTATTCTCAGAGTGGAATGAGTGGCCTGGTAGGCCCATGGCGTACTTTTAGCTTCTTCCTCTTTGAATGCTTCACGAACGGGTGGAGTCCGAGGGACGTAGTATAGTCTCCATGGTTTCTGAGGCTACAGTCTTCTTCTCCCATCACATCTACTACCGAAATGCCAACATTGAGAAGACGTTGAACACTGAGACGGCTTTGGAGAAAAACCCGCTTCCTACGAAATAGGTTGATTCCCGAGTGAGTTTGAGGAGCAAACAAATCTTCACGAACGTATTATCTTCCACTGGGAGCCCCACAGGCTACTCTGACATTCATATTCCCTTAGATCTTCAGAGACTTGGAGGCCAGGTCGCGTAGCGTGGCCCAGCGGCCTTCCAACGTCTGGATACGCTTTCCTCGCAGAACGCAGAGTTTGGCGAAAACAGTGGTAGCCAAGCTTACTCTCGGGCACAGTTGGCATAGTCCTGCGCTTCCGTTCACTCATTTGCTTTGGGGAACGTGATTGCACAAGTCTGTGCCTAGCAAAGTTACCGCCAAGGTGATCATACAGAAAACCCATTGAAACGACCTGCTAAATCGGTGGCTTCTAGCGGCATCCCACACATTTCGCACTCTACTGAAACGAGTCCATTGACCTAGTGTTACCCGCTGGAGATGAAGTCTTCTAATAAGGCACTTGTACGAAACATCCTGATTCCCTCGTTGTTTGGAAGCTTTCCATGAATTCCTTGCTGTTCTATCAGAAGGAAATTCAATCGAATAGAGTCAGTGGGCTGTGAGCTTCATGGGCATATCTACGTTCGAGAAACAGTTTTGTCCACAAGACATAGTAGTGAGTAGCTGCAGGAGATCTTCGGCCTCTGCTATTCTCCTGGAAAACATAGAGCGGCGAAAAGCCCACACTCGCAGCTCATTGTCCTGCGAAGGTCTGAAACTGCTATGCTCCTGTTCATTCACTACGGATTGAAAATGATTTCAGTAGCATTTAGTTTAGGACACAACCCACAGCTCGGATATATCAGAAGATTTCTGTTTAAAGATAGAGTTAGGGTTAGGGCTAGCATTACGATTACGGTAAGGATAAGCTTTATTATTAGGGTAGGGATAGGGATAGGGATAGGGATAGGGATAGGGTTAGGGTTAGGGTTAGGGTTAGGGTTAGGGATAGGGTTACGGTTAGGGTTAGGGTTAGGGTTAGGGTTAGCGTTAGCGTTAGGGTTAGGGATAGGGATAGGTTTAGCATTAGCGTTTGGGTTAATATTACATATAGGTTCAGGGCCAGGGCTAAAGCTAGATGACGGCCACAGGTAGAGGAGTGTGTGTCCTAGAAGATCGTGCATTTCATAGCTCTCTTAGTTCTTCTGTGCTTTCATTGAGTCCGTTGAGGACGAGAAAGTGATTCTGTAGATCGTTGCACTGAAACACAGCCAGGTAAAAGATAACAGAGCAAAAGAGCTGATCATAAGTGCTGAAGAGGGTATGTGATATGGTGCAAGGCACTCATTTCCAATTCAACTGATACGAGCACATTGATCTAGAGCTGCGTTCATGCTTAAAGCCACTTCTCAGGAACATGTTCATTCCCGAGTAACTTGGCAGCTTTCAAACCGTTCACTCCTGTGCTAGGTGAGAGAGTCACTCGAATAGAGTAAGGGGACTGCTAGCTGCACATGCATTTCTACGTTGAAAACACTGTATGGGCAAAGTGAGGTAGTAGGCTGTTGCCTCTCTTCTTCCTGGGGCTACGCTTTTCTGATGGAAAAAGTACCTAGGAGAAAACTCTACTGTGGAAGCTCATTCCGCTTCAAGGATCACAAAGTGCTAGCTAGGCTAGCCTTCCCTCCGTTGCTGACGGGAAATCATTTCCGTAGCTCTTGGGCTATGACACGCGCCAGAGATCCTATATTGCAGCAAGGTTCTTGGACAGGATGCTGACAAGAGTACGTACTATGTGACACACCACTGCTTGCATCTCCTACTGAAATGAGAACATTGCTAACACGTCAAATAGTGTGGATGGCTTTTGTAGAGAACACTTTTCGCACGACTTGATATAATTCCTGAATGGTGCAGGGGAGCGCAAAGTCTTCCCTGCTGTATTCTCAGAGTGGAATGAGTGGCCTGGTAGGCCCATGGCGTACTTTTAGCTTCTTCCTCTTTGAATGCTTCACGAACGGGTGGAGTCCGAGGGACGTAGTATAGTCTCCATGGTTTCTGAGGCTACAGTCTTCTTCTCCCATCACATCTACTACCGAAATGCCAACATTGAGAAGACGTGGAACACTGAGACGGCTTTGGAGAAAAACCCGCTTCCTACGAAATAGGTTGATTCCCGAGTGAGTTTGAGGAGCAAACAAATCTTCACGAACATATTATCTGCCACTGGGAGCCCCACAGGCTACTCTGACATTCATATTCCCTTAGATCTTCAGAGACTTGGAGGCCAGGTCGCGTAGCGTGGCCCAGCGGCCTTCCAACGTCTGGATACGCTTTCCTCGCAGAACGCAGAGTTTGGCGAAAACAGTGGTAGCCAAGCTTACTCTCGGGCACAGTTGGCATAGTCCTGTGCTTCCGTTCACTCATTTGCTTTGGGGAACGTGATTGCACAAGTCTGTGCCTAGCAAAGTTACCGCCAAGGTGATCATACAGAAAACCCATTGAAACGACCTGCTAAATCGGTGGCTTCTAGCGGCATCCCACACATTTCGCACTCTACTGAAACGAGTCCATTGACCTAGTGTTACCCGCTGGACATGAAGTCTTCTAATAAGGCACTTGTACGAAACATCCTGATTCCCTCGTTGTTTGGAAGCTTTCCATGAATTCCTTGCTGTTCTATCAGAAGGAAATTCAATCGAATAGAGTCAGTGGGCTGTGAGCTTCATGGGCATATCTACGTTCGAGAAACAGTTTTGTCCACAAGACATAGTAGTGAGTAGCTGCAGGAGATCTTCGGCCTCTGCTATTCTCCTGGAAAACATAGAGCGGCGAAAAGCCCACACTCGCAGCTCATTGTCCTGCGAAGGTCTGAAACTGCTATGCTCCTGTTCATTCACTACGGATTGAAAATGATTTCAGTAGCATTTAGTTTAGGACACAACCCACAGCTCGGATATATCAGAAGATTTCTGTTTAAAGATAGAGTTAGGGTTAGGGCTAGCATTACGATTACGGTAAGGATAAGCTTTATTATTAGGGTAGGGATAGGGATAGGGGTAGGGATAGGGATAGGGTTAGGGTTAGGGTTAGGGTTAGGGATAGGGTTACAGTTAGGGTTAGGGTTAGGGTTAGGGTTAGCGTTAGCGTTAGGGTTAGGGATAGGGATAGGTTTAGCATTAGCGTTTGGGTTAATGTTACATATAGGTTCAGGGCCAGGGCTAAAGCTAGATGACGGCCACAGGTAGAGGAGTGTGTGTCCTAGAAGATCGTGCATTTCATAGCTCTCTTAGTTCTTCTGTGCTTTCATTGAGTCCGTTGAGGACGAGAAAGTGATTCTGTAGATCGTTGCACTGAAACACAGCCAGGTAAAAGATAACAGAGCAAAAGAGCTGATCATAAGTGCTGAAGAGGGTATGTGATATGGTGCAAGGCACTCATTTCCAATTCAACTGATACGAGCACATTGATCTAGAGCTGCGTTCATGCTTAAAGCCACTTCTCAGGAACATGTTCATTCCCGAGTAACTTGGCAGCTTTCAAACCGTTCACTCCTGTGCTGTGTGAGAGAGTCACTCGAATAGAGTAAGGGGACTGCTAGCTGCACATGCATTTCTACGTTGAAAACACTGTATGGGCAAAGTGAGGTAGTAGGCTGTTGCCTCTCTTCTTCCTGGGGCTACGCTTTTCTGATGGAAAAAGTACCTAGGAGAAAACTCTACTGTGGAAGCTCATTCCGCTTCAAGGATCACAAAGTGCTAGCTAGGCTAGCCTTCCCTCCGTTGCTGACGGGAAATCATTTCCGTAGCTCTTGGGCTATGACACGCGCCAGAGATCCTATATTGCAGCAAGGTTCTTGGACAGGATGCTGACAAGAGTAGGTACTATGTGACACACCACTGCTTGCATCTCCTACTGAAATGAGAACATTGCTAACACGTCAAATAGTGTGGATGGCTTTTGTAGAGAACACTTTTCGCACGACTTGATATAATTCCTGAATGGTGCAGGGGAGCGCAAAGTCTTCCCTGCTGTATTCTCAGAGTGGAATGAGTGGCCTGGTAGGCCCATGGCGTACTTTTAGCTTCTTCCTCTTTGAATGCTTCACGAACGGGTGGAGTCCGAGGGACGTAGTATAGTCTCCATGGTTTCTGAGGCTACAGTCTTCTTCTCCCATCACATCTACTACCGAAATGCCAACATTGAGAAGACGTGGAACACTGAGACGGCTTTGGAGAAAAACCCGCTTCCTACGAAATAGGTTGATTCCCGAGTGAGTTTGAGGAGCAAACAAATCTTCACGAACATATTATCTGCCACTGGGAGCCCCACAGGCTACTCTGACATTCATATTCCCTTAGATCTTCAGAGACTTGGAGGCCAGGTCGCGTAGCGTGGCCCAGCGGCCTTCCAACGTCTGGATACGCTTTCCTCGCAGAACGCAGAGTTTGGCGAAAACAGTGGTAGCCAAGCTTACTCTCGGGCACAGTTGGCATAGTCCTGTGCTTCCGTTCACTCATTTGCTTTGGGGAACGTGATTGCACAAGTCTGTGCCTAGCAAAGTTACCGCCAAGGTGATCATACAGAAAACCCATTGAAACGACCTGCTAAATCGGTGGCTTCTAGCGGCATCCCACACATTTCGCACTCTACTGAAACGAGTCCATTGACCTAGTGTTACCCGCTGGACATGAAGTCTTCTAATAAGGCACTTGTACGAAACATCCTGATTCCCTCGTTGTTTGGAAGCTTTCCATGAATTCCTTGCTGTTCTATCAGAAGGAAATTCAATCGAATAGAGTCAGTGGGCTGTGAGCTTCATGGGCATATCTACGTTCGAGAAACAGTTTTGTCCACAAGACATAGTAGTGAGTAGCTGCAGGAGATCTTCGGCCTCTGCTATTCTCCTGGAAAACATAGAGCGGCGAAAAGCCCACACTCGCAGCTCATTGTCCTGCGAAGGTCTGAAACTGCTATGCTCCTGTTCATTCACTACGGATTGAAAATGATTTCAGTAGCATTTAGTTTAGGACACAACCCACAGCTCGGATATATCAGAAGATTTCTGTTTAAAGATAGAGTTAGGGTTAGGGCTAGCATTACGATTACGGTAAGGATAAGCTTTATTATTAGGGTAGGGATAGGGATAGGGGTAGGGATAGGGATAGGGTTAGGGTTAGGGTTAGGGTTAGGGATAGGGTTACAGTTAGGGTTAGGGTTAGGGTTAGGGTTAGCGTTAGCGTTAGGGTTAGGGATAGGGATAGGTTTAGCATTAGCGTTTGGGTTAATGTTACATATAGGTTCAGGGCCAGGGCTAAAGCTAGATGACGGCCACAGGTAGAGGAGTGTGTGTCCTAGAAGATCGTGCATTTCATAGCTCTCTTAGTTCTTCTGTGCTTTCATTGAGTCCGTTGAGGACGAGAAAGTGATTCTGTAGATCGTTGCACTGAAACACAGCCAGGTAAAAGATAACAGAGCAAAAGAGCTGATCATAAGTGCTGAAGAGGGTATGTGATATGGTGCAAGGCACTCATTTCCAATTCAACTGATACGAGCACATTGATCTAGAGCTGCGTTCATGCTTAAAGCCACTTCTCAGGAACATGTTCATTCCCGAGTAACTTGGCAGCTTTCAAACCGTTCACTCCTGTGCTGTGTGAGAGAGTCACTCGAATAGAGTAAGGGGACTGCTAGCTGCACATGCATTTCTACGTTGAAAACACTGTATGGGCAAAGTGAGGTAGTAGGCTGTTGCCTCTCTTCTTCCTGGGGCTACGCTTTTCTGATGGAAAAAGTACCTAGGAGAAAACTCTACTGTGGAAGCTCATTCCGCTTCAAGGATCACAAAGTGCTAGCTAGGCTAGCCTTCCCTCCGTTGCTGACGGGAAATCATTTCCGTAGCTCTTGGGCTATGACACGCGCCAGAGATCCTATATTGCAGCAAGGTTCTTGGACAGGATGCTGACAAGAGTAGGTACTATGTGACACACCACTGCTTGCATCTCCTACTGAAATGAGAACATTGCTAACACGTCAAATAGTGTGGATGGCTTTTGTAGAGAACACTTTTCGCACGACTTGATATAATTCCTGAATGGTGCAGGGGAGCGCAAAGTCTTCCCTGCTGTATTCTCAGAGTGGAATGAGTGGCCTGGTAGGCCCATGGCGTACTTTTAGCTTCTTCCTCTTTGAATGCTTCACGAACGGGTGGAGTCCGAGGGACGTAGTATAGTCTCCATGGTTTCTGAGGCTACAGTCTTCTTCTCCCATCACATCTACTACCGAAATGCCAACATTGAGAAGACGTGGAACACTGAGACGGCTTTGGAGAAAAACCCGCTTCCTACGAAATAGGTTGATTCCCGAGTGAGTTTGAGGAGCAAACAAATCTTCACGAACATATTATCTGCCACTGGGAGCCCCACAGGCTACTCTGACATTCATATTCCCTTAGATCTTCAGAGACTTGGAGGCCAGGTCGCTTAGCGTGGACCAGCGGCCTTCCAACGTCTGGATACGCTTTCCTCGCAGAACGCAGAGTTTGGCGAAAACAGTGGTAGCCAAGCTTACTCTCGGGCACAGTTGGCATAGTCCTGTGCTTCCGTTCACTCATTTGCTTTGGGGAACGTGATTGCACAAGTCTGTGCCTAGCAAAGTTACCGCCAAGGTGATCATACAGAAAACCCATTGAAACGACCTGCTAAATCGGTGGCTTCTAGCGGCATCCCACACATTTCGCACTCTACTGAAACGAGTCCATTGACCTAGTGTTACCCGCTGGACATGAAGTCTTCTAATAAGGCACTTGTACGAAACATCCTGATTCCCTCGTTGTTTGGAAGCTTTCCATGAATTCCTTGCTGTTCTATCAGAAGGAAATTCAATCGAATAGAGTCAGTGGGCTGTGAGCTTCATGGGCATATCTACGTTCGAGAAACAGTTTTGTCCACAAGACATAGTAGTGAGTAGCTGCAGGAGATCTTCGGCCTCTGCTATTCTCCTGGAAAACATAGAGCGGCGAAAAGCCCACACTCGCAGCTCATTGTCCTGCGAAGGTCTGAAACTGCTATGCTCCTGTTCATTCACTACGGATTGAAAATGATTTCAGTAGCATTTAGTTTAGGACACAACCCACAGCTCGGATATATCAGAAGATTTCTGTTTAAAGATAGAGTTAGGGTTAGGGCTAGCATTACGATTACGGTAAGGATAAGCTTTATTATTAGGGTAGGGATAGGGATAGGGATAGGGATAGGGTTAGGGTTAGGGTTAGGGTTAGAGATAGGGTTAGGGTTAGGGTTAGGGTTAGGGTTAGCGTTAGCGTTAGGGTTAGGGATAGGGATAGGTTTAGCATTAGCTTTTCGGTTAACGTTACATATAGGTTTAGGGCGAGGGCTAAAGCCAGATGACGGCCACAGGTAGAGGAGTGTGTGTCCTAGAAGATCGTGCATTTCATAGCTCTCTTAGTTCTTCTGTGCTTTCATTGAGTCCGTTGAGGACGAGAAAGTGATTCTGTAGAGCATTGCACTGAAACACAGCCAGGTAAAAGATAACAGAGCAAAAGAGCTGATCATAAGTGCTGAAGAGGGTATGTGATATGGTGCAAGGCACTCATTTCCAATTCAACTGATACGAGCACATTGATCTAGAGCTGCGTTCATGCTTAAAGCCACTTCTCAGGAACATGTTCATTCCCGAGTAACTTGGCAGCTTTCAAACCGTTCACTCCTGTGCTGTGTGAGAGAGTCACTCGAATAGAGTAAGGGGACTACTAGCTGCACATGCATTTCTACGTTGAAAACACTGTATGGGCAAAGTGAGGTAGTAGGCTGTTGCCTCTCTTCTTCCTGGGGCTACGCTTTTCTGATGGAAAAAGTACCTAGGAGAAAACTCTACTGTGGAAGCTCATTGCGCTTCAAGGATCACAAAGTGCTAGCTAGGCTAGCCTTCCCTCCGTTGCTGACGGGAAATCATTTCCGTAGCTCTTGGGCTATGACACGCGCCAGAGATCCTATATTGCAGCAAGGTTCTTGGACAGGATGCTGACAAGAGTACGTACTATGTGACACACCACTGCTTGCATCTCCTACTGAAATGAGAACATTGCTAACACGTCAAATAGTGTGGATGGCTTTTGTAGAGAACACTTTTCGCACGACTTGATATAATTCCTGAATGGTGCAGGGGAGCGCAAAGTCTTCCCTGCTGTATTCTCAGAGTGGAATGAGTGGCCTGGTAAGCCCATGGCGTACTTTTAGCTTCTTCCTCTTTGAATGATTCACGAACGGGTGGAGTCCGAGGGACGTAGTATAGTCTCCATGGTTTCTGAGGCTACAGTCTTCTTCTCCCATCACATCTACTACCGAAATGCCAACATTGAGAAGACGTGGAACACTGAGACGGCTTTGGAGAAAAACCCGCTTCCTACGAAATAGGTTGATTCCCGAGTGAGTTTGAGGAGCAAACAAATCTTCACGAACGTATTATCTTCCACTGGGAGCCCCACAGGCTACTCTGACATTCATATTCCCTTAGATCTTCAGAGACTTGGAGGCCAGGTCGCGTAGCGTGGCCCAGCGGCCTTCCAACTTCCGGATACGCTTTCCTCGCAGAACGCAGAGTTTGGCGAAAACAGTGGTAGCCAAGCTTACTCTCGGGCACAGTTGGCATAGTCCTGTGCATCCGTTCACTCATTTGCTTTGGGGAACATGATTGCACAAGTCTGTGCCTAGCAAAGTTACCGCCAAGGTGATCATACAGAAAACCCATTGAAACGACCTGCTAAATCGGTGGCTTCTAGCGGCATCCCACACATTTCGCACTCTACTGAAACGAGTCCATTGACCTAGTGTTACCCGCTGGAGATGAAGTCTTCTAATAAGGCACTTGTACGAAACATCCTGATTCCCTCGTTGTTTGGAAGCTTTCCATGAATTCCTTGCTGTTCTATCAGAAGGAAATTCAATCGAATAGAGTCAGTGGGCTGTGAGCTTCATGGGCATATCTACGTTCGAGAAACAGTTTTGTCCACAAGCCATAGTAGTGAGTAGCTGCAGGAGATCTTCGGCCTCTGCTATTCTCCTGGAAAACATAGAGCGGCGAAAAGCCCACACTCGCAGCTCATTGTCCTGCGAAGGTCTGAAACTGCTATGCTCCTGTTCATTCACTACGGATTGAAAATGATTTCAGTAGCATTTAGTTTAGGACACAACCCACAGCTCGGATATATCAGAAGATTTCTGTTTAAAGATAGAGTTAGGGTTAGGGCTAGCATTACGATTACGGTAAGGATAAGCTTTATTATTAGGGTAGGGATAGGGATAGGGATAGGGATAGGGATAGGGTTAGGGTTAGGGTTAGGGTTAGGGATAGGGTTACGGTTAGGGTTAGGGTTAGGGTTAGGGTTAGCGTTAGCGTCCGGGTTAGGGATAGGGATAGGTTTAGCATTAGCGTTTGGGTTAATGTTACATATAGGTTTAGGGCCAGGGCTAAAGCTAGATGACGGCCACAGGTAGAGGAGTGTGTGTCCTAGAAGATCGTGCATTTCATAGCTCTCTTAGTTCTTCTGTGCTTTCATTGAGTCCGTTGAGGACGAGAAAGTGATTCTGTAGATCGTTGCACTGAAACACAGCCAGGTAAAAGATAACAGAGCAAAAGAGCTGATCATAAGTGCTGAAGAGGGTATGTGATATGGTGCAAGGCACTCATTTCCAATTCAACTGATACGAGCACATTGATCTAGAGCTGCGTTCATGCTTAAAGCCACTTCTCAGGAACATGTTCATTCCCGAGTAACTTGGCAGCTTTCAAACCGTTCACTCCTGTGCTGTGTGAGAGAGTCACTCGAATAGAGTAAGGGGACTGCTAGCTGCACATGCATTTCTACGTTGAAAACACTGTATGGGCAAAGTGAGGTAGTAGGCTGTTGCCTCTCTTCTTCCTGGGGCTACGCTTTTCTGATGGAAAAAGTACCTAGGAGAAAACTCTACTGTGGAAGCTCATTGCGCTTCAAGGATCACAAAGTGCTAGCTAGGCTAGCATTCCCTCCGTTGCTGACGGGAAATCATTTCCGTAGCTCTGGGGCTATGACACGCGCCAGAGATCCTATATTGCAGCAAGGTTCTTGGACAGGATGCTGACAAGAGTACGTACTATGTGACACACCACTGCTTTCATCTCCTACTGAAATGAGAACATTGCTAACACGTCAAATAGTGTGGATGGCTTTTGTTGAGAACACTTTTCGCACGACTTGATATAATTCCTGAATGGTGCAGGGGAGCGCAAAGTCTTCCCTGCTGTATTCTCAGAGTGGAATGAGTGGCCTGGTAGGCCCATGGCGTACTTTTAGCTTCTTCCTCTTTGAATGCTTCACGAACGGGTGGAGTCCGAGGGACGTAGTATAGTCTCCATGGTTTCTGAGGCTACAGTCTTCTTCTCCCATCACATCTACTACCGAAATGCCAACATTGAGAAGACGTGGAACACTGAGACGGCTTTGGAGAAAAACCCGCTTCCTACGAAATAGGTTGATTCCCGAGTGAGTTTGAGGAGCAAACAAATCTTCACGAACGTATTATCTTCCACTGGGAGCCACACAGGCTACTCTGACATTCATATTCCCTTAGATCTTCAGAGACTTGGAGGCCAGGTCGCGTAGCGTGGCCCAGCGGCCTTCCAACGTCTGGATACGCTTTCCTCGCAGAACGCAGAGTTTGGCGAAAACAGTGGTAGCCAAGCTTACTCTCGGGCACAGTTGGCATAGTCCTGTGCTTCCGTTCACTCATTTGCTTTGGGGAACGTGATTGCACAAGTCTGTGCCTAGCAAAGTTACCGCCAAGGTGATCATACAGAAAACCCATTGAAACGACCTGCTAAATCGGTGGCTTCTAGCGGCATCCCACACATTTCGCACTCTACTGAAACGAGTCCATTGACCTAGTGTTACCCGCTGGAGATGAAGTCTTCTAATAAGGCACTTGTACGAAACATCCTGATTCCCTCGTTGTTTGGAAGCTTTCCATGAATTCCTTGCTGTTCTATCAGAAGGAAATTCAATCGAATAGAGTCAGTGGGCTGTGAGCTTCATGGGCATATCTACGTTCGAGAAACAGTTTTGTCCACAAGACATAGTAGTGAGTAGCTGCAGGAGATCTTCGGCCTCTGCTATTCTCCTGGAAAACATAGAGCGGCGAAAAGCCCACACTCGCAGCTCATTGTCCTGCGAAGGTCTGAAACTGCTATGCTCCTGTTCATTCACTACGGATTGAAAATGATTTCAGTAGCATTTAGTTTAGGACACAACCCACAGCTCGGATATATCAGAAGATTTCTGTTTAAAGATAGAGTTAGGGTTAGGGCTAGCATTACGATTACGGTAAGGATAAGCTTTATTATTAGGGTAGGGATAGGGATAGGGATAGGGATAGGGATAGGGTTAGGGTTAGGGTTACGGTTAGGGATAGGGTTACGGTTAGGGTTAGGGTTAGGGTTAGGGTTAGCGTTAGCGTTAGGGTTAGGGATAGGGATAGGTTTAGCATTAGCGTTTGGGTTAATGTTACATATAGGTTCAGGGCCAGGGCTAAAGCTAGATGACGGCCACAGGTAGAGGAGTGTGTGTCCTAGAAGATCGTGCATTTCATAGCTCTCTTAGTTCTTCTGTGCTTTCATTGAGTCCGTTGAGGACGAGAAAGTGATTCTGTAGATCGTTGCACTGAAACACAGCCAGGTAAAAGATAACAGAGCAAAAGAGCTGATCATAAGTGCTGAAGAGGGTATGTGATATGGTGCAAGGCACTCATTTCCAATTCAACTGATACGAGCACATTGATCTAGAGCTGCGTTCATGCTTAAAGCCACTTCTCAGGAACATGTTCATTCCCGAGTAACTTGGCAGCTTTCAAACCGTTCACTCCTGTGCTGTGTGAGAGAGTCACTCGAATAGAGTAAGGGGACTGCTAGCTGCACATGCATTTCTACGTTGAAAACACTGTATGGGCAAAGTGAGGTAGTAGGCTGTTGCCTCTCTTCTTCCTGGGGCTACGCTTTTCTGATGGAAAAAGTACCTAGGAGAAAACTCTACTGTGGAAGCTCATTCCGCTTCAAGGATCACAAAGTGCTAGCTAGGCTAGCCTTCCCTCCGTTGCTGACGGGAAATCATTTCCGTAGCTCTTGGGCTATGACACGCGCCAGAGATCCTATATTGCAGCTAGGTTCTTGGACAGGATGCTGACAAGAGTACGTACTATGTGACACACCACTGCTTGCATCTCCTACTGAAATGAGAGCATTGCTAACACGTCAAATAGTGTGGATGGCTTTTGTAGAGAACACTTTTCGCACGACTTCATATAATTCCTGAATGGTGCAGGGGAGCGCAAAGTCTTCCCTGCTGTATTCTCAGAGTGGAATGAGTGGCCTGGTAGGCCCATGGCGTACTTTTAGCTTCTTCCTCTTTGAATGCTTCACGAACGGGTGGAGTCCGAGGGACGTAGTATAGTCTCCATGGTTTCTGAGGCTACAGTCTTCTTCTCCCATCACATCTACTACCGAAATGCCAACATTGAGAAGACGTGGAACACTGAGACGGCTTTGGAGAAAAACCCGCTTCCTACGAAATAGGTTGATTCCCGAGTGAGTTTGAGGAGCAAACAAATCTTCACGAACATATTATCTGCCACTGGGAGCCCCACAGGCTACTCTGACATTCATATTCCCTTAGATCTTCAGAGACTTGGAGGCCAGGTCGCGTAGCGTGGCCCAGCGGCCTTCCAACGTCTGGATACGCTTTCCTCGCAGAACGCAGAGTTTGGCGAAAACAGTGGTAGCCAAGCTTACTCTCGGGCACAGTTGGCATAGTCCTGTGCTTCCGTTCACTCATTTGCTTTGGGGAACGTGATTGCACAAGTCTGTGCCTAGCAAAGTTACCGCCAAGGTGATCATACAGAAAACCCATTGAAACGACCTGCTAAATCGGTGGCTTCTAGCGGCATCCCACACATTTCGCACTCTACTGAAACGAGTCCATTGACCTAGTGTTACCCGCTGGAGATGAAGTCTTCTAATAAGGCACTTGTACGAAACATCCTGATTCCCTCGTTGTTTGGAAGCTTTCCATGAATTCCTTGCTGTTCTATCAGAAGGAAATTCAATCGAATAGAGTCAGTGGGCTGTGAGCTTCATGGGCATATCTACGTTCGAGAAACAGTTTTGTCCACAAGCCATAGTAGTGAGTAGCTGCAGGAGATCTTCGGCCTCTGCTATTCTCCTGGAAAACATAGAGCGGCGAAAAGCCCACACTCGCAGCTCATTGTCCTGCGAAGGTCTGAAACTGCTATGCTCCTGTTCATTCACTACGGATTGAAAATGATTTCAGTAGCATTTAGTTTAGGACACAACCCACAGCTCGGATATATCAGAAGATTTCTGTTTAAAGATAGAGTTAGGGTTATGGCTAGCATTACGATTACGGTAAGGATAAGCTTTATTATTAGGGTAGGGATAGGGATAGGGATAGGGATAGGGTTAGGGTTAGGGTGAGGGTTAGGGATAGGGTTACGGTTAGGGTTAGGGTTAGGGTTAGGGTTAGCGTTAGCGTCCGGGTTAGGGATAGGGATAGGTTTAGCATTAGCGTTTGGGTTAATGTTACATATAGGTTTAGGGCCAGGGCTAAAGCTAGATGACGGCCACAGGTAGAGGAGTGTGTGTCCTAGAAGATCGTGCATTTCATAGCTCTCTTAGTTCTTCTGTGCTTTCATTGAGTCCGTTGAGGACGAGAAAGTGATTCTGTAGATCGTTGCACTGAAACACAGCCAGGTAAAAGATAACAGAGCAAAAGAGCTGATCATAAGTGCTGAAGAGGGTATGTGATATGGTGCAAGGCACTCATTTCCAATTCAACTGATACGAGCACATTGATCTAGAGCTGCGTTCATGCTTAAAGCCACTTCTCAGGAACATGTTCATTCCCGAGTAACTTGGCAGCTTTCAAGCCGTTCACTCCTGTGCTGTGTGAGAGAGTCACTCGAATAGAGTAAGGGGACTGCTAGCTGCACATGCATTTCTACGTTGAAAACACTGTATGGGCAAAGTGAGGTAGTAGGCTGTTGCCTCTCTTCTTCCTGGGGCTACGCTTTTCTGATGGAAAAAGGACCTAGGAGAAAACTCTACTGTGGAAGCTCATTGCGCTTCAAGGATCACAAAGTGCTAGCTAGGCTAGCATTCCCTCCGTTGCTGACGGGAAATCATTTCCGTAGCTCTTGGGCTATGACACGAGCCAGAGATCCTATATTGCAGCAAGGTTCTTGGACAGGATGTTGACAAGAGTACGTACTATGTGACACACCACTGCTTGCATCTCCTACTGAAATGAGAACATTGCTAACACGACAAATAGTGTGGATGGCTTTTGTAGAGAACACTTTTCGCACGACTTGATATAATTCCTGAATGGTGCAGGGGAGCGCAAAGTCTTCCCTGCTGTATTCTCAGAGTGGAATGAGTGGCCTGGTAGGCCCATGGCGTACTTTTAGCTTCTTCCTCTTTGAATGCTTCACGAACGGGTGGAGTCCGAGGGACGTAGTATAGTCTCCATGGTTTCTGAGGCTACAGTCTTCTTCTCCCATCACATCTACTACCGAAATGCCAACATTGAGAAGACGTGGAACACTGAGACGGCTTTGGAGAAAAACCCGCTTCCTACGAAATAGGTTGATTCCCGAGTGAGTTTGAGGAGCAAACAAATCTTCACGAACATATTATCTGCCACTGGGAGCCCCACAGGCTACTCTGACATTCATATTCCCTTAGATCTTCAGAGACTTGGAGGCCAGGTCGCGTAGCGTGGCCCAGCGGCCTTCCAACGTCCGGATACGCTTTCCTCGCAGAACGCAGAGTTTGGCGAAAACAGTGGTAGCCAAGCTTACTCTCGGGCACAGTTGGCATAGTCCTGTGCTTCCGTTCACTCATTTGCTTTGGGGAACGTGATTGCACAAGTCTGTGCCTAGCAAAGTTACCGCCAAGGTGATCATACAGAAAACCCATTGAAACGACCTGCTAAATTGGTGGCTTCTAGCGGCATCCCACACATTTCGCACTCTACTGAAACGAGTCCATTGACCTAGTGTTACCCGCTGGAGATGAAGTCTTCTAATAAGGCACTTGTACGAAACATCCTGATTCCCTCGTTGTTTGGAAGCTTTCCATGAATTCCTTGCTGTTCTATCAGAAGGAAATTCAATCGAATAGAGTCAGTGGGCTGTGAGCTTCATGGGCATATCTACGTTCGAGAAACAGTTTTGTCCACAAGACATAGTAGTGAGTAGCTGCAGGAGATCTTCGGCCTCTGCTATTCTCCTGGAAAACATAGAGCGGCGAAAAGCCCACACTCGCAGCTCATTGTCCTGCGAAGGTCTGAAACTGCTATGCTCCTGTTCATTCACTACGGATTGAAAATGATTTCAGTAGCATTTAGTTTAGGACACAACCCACAGCTCGGATATATCAGAAGATTTCTGTTTAAAGATAGAGTTAGGGTTAGGGCTAGCATTACGATTACGGTAAGGATAAGCTTTATTATTAGGGTAGGGATAGGGATAGGGATAGGGATAGGGTTAGGGTTAGGGTTAGGGTTAGAGATAGGGTTAGGGTTAGGGTTAGGGTTAGGGTTAGCGTTAGCGTTAGGGTTAGGGATAGGGATAGGTTTAGCATTAGCGTTTGGGTTAATGTTACATATAGGTTTAGGGCCAGGGCTAAAGCTAGATGACGGCCACAGGTAGAGGAGTGTGTGTCCTAGAAGATCGTGCATTTCATAGCTCTCTTAGTTCTTCTGTGCTTTCATTGAGTCCGTTGAGGACGAGAAAGTGATTCTGTAGATCGTTGCACTGAAACACAGCCAGGTAAAAGATAACAGAGCAAAAGAGCTGATCATAAGTGCTGAAGAGGGTATGTGATATGGTGCAAGGCACTCATTTCCAATTCAACTGATACGAGCACATTGATCTAGAGCTGCGTTCATGCTTAAAGCCACTTCTCAGGAACATGATCATTCCCGAGTAACTTGGCAGCTTTCAAACCGTTCACTCCTGTGCTGTGTGAGAGAGTCACTCGAATAGAGTAAGGGGACTGCTAGCTGCACATGCATTTCTACATGGAAAACACTGTATGGGCAAAGTGAGGTAGTAGGCTGTTGCCTCTCTTCTTCCTGGGGCTACGCTTTTCTGATGGAAAAAGTACCTAGGAGAAAACTCTACTGTGGAAGCTCATTCCGCTTCAAGGATCACAAAGTGCTAGCTAGGCTAGCATTCCCTCCGTTGCTGACGGGAAATCATTTCCGTAGCTCTTGGGCTATGACACGAGCCAGAGATCCTATATTGCAGCAAGGTTCTTGGACAGGATGCTGACAAGAGTACGTACTATGTGACACACCACTGCTTGCATCTCCTACTGAAATGAGAACATTGCTAACACGTCAAATAGTGTGGATGGCTTTTGTAGAGAACACTTTTCGCACGACTTGATATAATTCCTGAATGGTGCAGGGAAGCGCAAAGTCTTCCCTGCTGTATTCTCAGAGTGGAATGAGTGGCCTGGTAGGCCCATGGCGTACTTTTAGCTTCTTCCTCTTTGAATGCTTCACGAACGGGTGGAGTCTGAGGGACGTAGTATAGTCTCCATGTTTTCTGAGGCTACAGTCTTCTTCTCCCATCACATCTACTACCGAAATGCCAACATTGAGAAGACGTGGAACACTGAGACGGCTTTGGAGAAAAACCCGCTTCCTACGAAATAGGTTGATTCCCGAGTGAGTTTGAGGAGCAAACAAATCTTCACGAACGTATTATCTTCCACTGGGAGCCCCACAGGCTACTCTGACATTCATATTCCCTTAGATCTTCAGAGACTTGGAGGCCAGGTCGCGTAGCGTGGCCCAGCGGCCTTCCAACGTCCGGATACGCTTTCCTCGCAGAACGCAGAGTTTGGCGAAAACAGTGGTAGCCAAGCTTACTCTCGGGCACAGTTGGCATAGTCCTGTGCATCCGTACACTCATTTGCTTTGGGGAACATGATTGCACAAGTCTGTGACTAGCAAAGTTACCGCCAAGGTGATCATACAGAAAACCCATTGAAACGACCTGCTAAATCGGTGGCTTCTAGCGGCATCCCACACATTTCGCACTCTACTGAAACGAGTCCATTGACCTAGTGTTACCCGTGGAGATGAAGTCTTCTAATAAGGCACTTGTACGAAACATCCTGATTCCCTCGTTGTTTGGAAGCTTTCCATGAATTCCTTGCTGTTCTATCAGAAGGAAATTCAATCGAATAGAGTCAGTGGGCTGTGAGCTTCATGGGCATATCTACGTTCGAGAAACAGTTTTGTCCACAAGACATAGTAGTGAGTAGCTGCAGGAGATCTTCGGCCTCTGCTATTCTCCTGGAAAACATAGAGCGGCGAAAAGCCCACACTCGCAGCTCATTGTCCTGCGAAGGTCTGAAACTGCTATGCTCCTGTTCATTCACTACGGATTGAAAATGATTTCAGTAGCATTTAGTTTAGGACACAACCCACAGCTCGGATATATCAGAAGATTTCTGTTTAAAGATAGAGTTAGGGTTAGGGCTAGCATTACGATTACGGTAAGGATAAGCTTTATTATTAGGGTAGGGATAGGGATAGGGATAGGGATAGGGTTAGGGTTATGGTTAGGGTTAGAGATAGGGTTAGGGTTAGGGTTAGGGTTAGGGTTAGCGTTAGCGTTAGCGTTAGGGTTAGGGATAGGGATAGGTTTAGCATTAGCGTTTGGGTTAACGTTACATATAGGTTTAGGGCCAGGGCTAAAGCTAGATGACGGCCACAGGTAGAGGAGTGTGTGTCCTAGAAGATCGTGCATTTCATAGCTCTCTTAGTTCTTCTGTGCTTTCATTGAGTCCGTTGAGGACGAGAAAGTGATTCTGTAGATCGTTGCACTGAAACACAGCCAGGTAAAAGATAACAGAGCAAAAGAGCTGATCATAAGTGCTGAAGAGGGTATGTGATATGGTGCAAGGCACTCATTTCCAATTCAACTGATACGAGCACATTGATCTAGAGCTGCGTTCATGCTTAAAGCCACTTCTCAGGAACATGTTCATTCCCGAGTAACTTGGCAGCTTTCACACCGTTCACTCCTGTGCTGTGTGAGAGAGTCACTCGAATAGAGTAAGGGGACTGCTAGCTGCACATGCATTTCTACGTTGAAAACACTGTATGGGCAAAGTGAGGTAGTAGGCTGTTGCCTCTCTTCTTCCTGGGGCTACGCTTTTCTGATGGAAAAAGTACCTAGGAGAAAACTCTACTGTGGAAGCTCATTGCGCTTCAAGGATCACAAAGTGCTAGCTAGGCTAGCATTCCCTCCGTTGCTGACGGGAAATCATTTCCGTAGCTCTTGGGCTATGACACGCGCCAGAGATCCTATATTGCAGCAAGGTTCTTGGACAGGATGCTGACAAGAGTACGTACTATGTGACACACCACTGCTTGCATCTCCTACTGAAATGAGAACATTGCTAACACGTCAAATAGTGTGGATGGCTTTTGTAGAGAACACTTTTCGCACGACTTGATATAATTCCTGAATGGTGCAGGGAAGCGCAAAGTCTTCCCTGCTGTATTCTCAGAGTGGAATGAGTGGCCTGGTAGGCCCATGGCGTACTTTTAGCTTCTTCCTCTTTGAATGCTTCACGAACGGGTGGAGTCTGAGGGACGTAGTATAGTCTCCATGTTTTCTGAGGCTACAGTCTTCTTCTCCCATCACATCTACTACCGAAATGCCAACATTGAGAAGACGTGGAACACTGAGACGGCTTTGGAGAAAAACCCGCTTCCTACGAAATAGGTTGATTCCCGAGTGAGTTTGAGGAGCAAACAAATCTTCACGAACGTATTATCTTCCACTGGGAGCCCCACAGGCTACTCTGACATTCATATTCCCTTAGATCTTCAGAGACTTGGAGGCCAGGTCGCGTAGCGTGGCCCAGCGGCCTTCCAACGTCCGGATACGCTTTCCTCGCAGAACGCAGAGTTTGGCGAAAACAGTGGTAGCCAAGCTTACTCTCGGGCACAGTTGGCATAGTCCTGTGCATCCGTTCACTCATTTGCTTTGGGGAACATGATTGCACAAGTCTGTGACTAGCAAAGTTACCGCCAAGGTGATCATACAGAAAACCCATTGAAACGACCTGCTAAATCGGTGGCTTCTAGCGGCATCCCACACATTTCGCACTCTACTGAAACGAGTCCATTGACCTAGTGTTACCCGTGGAGATGAAGTCTTCTAATAAGGCACTTGTACGAAACATCCTGATTCCCTCGTTGTTTGGAAGCTTTCCATGAATTCCTTGCTGTTCTATCAGAAGGAAATTCAATCGAATAGAGTCAGTGGGCTGTGAGCTTCATGGGCATATCTACGTTCGAGAAACAGTTTTGTCCACAAGACATAGTAGTGAGTAGCTGCAGGAGATCTTCGGCCTCTGCTATTCTCCTGGAAAACATAGAGCGGCGAAAAGCCCACACTCGCAGCTCATTGTCCTGCGAAGGTCTGAAACTGCTATGCTCCTGTTCATTCACTACGGATTGAAAATGATTTCAGTAGCATTTAGTTTAGGACACAACCCACAGCTCGGATATATCAGAAGATTTCTGTTTAAAGATAGAGTTAGGGTTAGGGCTAGCATTACGATTACGGTAAGGATAAGCTTTATTATTAGGGTAGGGATAGGGATAGGGATAGGGATAGGGTTAGGGTTAGGGTTAGGGTTAGAGATAGGGTTAGGGTTAGGGTTAGGGTTAGGGTTAGCGTTAGCGTTAGCGTTAGGGTTAGGGATAGGGATAGGTTCAGCATTAGCGTTTGGGTTAACGTTACATATAGGTTTAGGGCCAGGGCTAAAGCTAGATGACGGCCACAGGTAGAGGAGTGTGTGTCCTAGAAGATCGTGCATTTCATAGCTCTCTTAGTTCTTCTGTGCTTTCATTGAGTCCGTTGAGGACGAGAAAGTGATTCTGTAGATCGTTGCACTGAAACACAGCCAGGTAAAAGATAACAGAGCAAAAGAGCTGATCATAAGTGCTGAAGAGGGTATGTGATATGGTGCAAGGCACTCATTTCCAATTCAACTGATACGAGCACATTGATCTAGAGCTGCGTTCATGCTTAAAGCCACTTCTCAGGAACATGTTCATTCCCGAGTAACTTGGCAGCTTTCACACCGTTCACTCCTGTGCTGTGTGAGAGAGTCACTCGAATAGAGTAAGGGGACTGCTAGCTGCACATGCATTTCTACGTTGAAAACACTGTATGGGCAAAGTGAGGTAGTAGGCTGTTGCCTCTCTTCTTCCTGGGGCTACGCTTTTCTGATGGAAAAAGTACCTAGGAGAAAACTCTACTGTGGAAGCTCATTGCGCTTCAAGGATCACAAAGTGCTAGCTAGGCTAGCATTCCCTCCGTTGCTGACGGGAAATCATTTCCGTAGCTCTTGGGCTATGACACGCGCCAGAGATCCTATATTGCAGCAAGGTTCTTGGACAGGATGCTGACAAGAGTACGTACTATGTGACACACCACTGCTTTCATCTCCTACTGAAATGAGAACATTGCTAACACGTCAAATAGTGTGGATGGCT
The DNA here is from genome assembly GCF_022682495.2 of Desmodus rotundus. NCBI lineage: Eukaryota > Metazoa > Chordata > Mammalia > Chiroptera > Phyllostomidae > Desmodus > Desmodus rotundus. The sequence continues at coordinate 60,069,884 of NC_071395.1, forward strand.
TTTGTTGAGAACACTTTTCGCACGACTTGATATAATTCCTGAATGGTGCAGGGGAGCGCATCGTCCTCCCTGCTGTATTCTCATAGTGGAATGAGTGGCCTGGTAGGCCCATGGCGTACTTTTAGCTTCTTCCTCTTTGAATGCTTCACGAACTGGTGGAGTCCGAGGGACGTAGTATAGAGTCCATGTTTTCTGAGGCTACAGTCTTCTTCTCCCATCACATCTACTACCGAAATGCCAACATTGAGAAGACGTGGAACACTGAGACGGCTTTGGAGAAAAACCCGCTTCCTACGAAATAGGTTGATTCCCGAGTGAGTTTGAGGAGCAAACAAATCTTCACGAACGTATTATCTTCCACTGGGAGCCCCACAGGCTACTCTGACATTCATATTCCCTTAGATCTTCAGAGACTTGGAGGCCAGGTCGCGTAGCGTGGCCCAGCGGCCTTCCAACGTCCGGATACGCTTTCCTCGCAGAACGCAGAGTTTGGCGAAAACAGTGGTAGCCAAGCTTACTCTCGGGCACAGTTGGCATAGTCCTGTGCTTCCGTTCACTCATTTGCTTTGGGGAACGTGATTGCACAAGTCTGTGCCTAGCAAAGTTACCGCCAAGGTGATCATACAGAAAACCCATTGAAACGACCTGCTAAATCGGTGGCTTCTAGCGGCATCCCACACATTTCGCACTCTACTGAAACGAGTCCATTGACCTAGTGTTACCCGCTGGAGATGAAGTCTTCTAATAAGGCACTTGTACGAAACATCCTGATTCCCTCGTTGTTTGGAAGCTTTCCATGAATTCCTTGCTGTTCTATCAGAAGGAAATTCAATCGAATAGAGTCAGTGGGCTGTGAGCTTCATGGGCATATCTACGTTCGAGAAACAGTTTTGTCCACAAGACATAGTAGTGAGTAGCTGCAGGAGATCTTCGGCCTCTGCTATTTTCCTGGAAAACATAGAGCGGCGAAAAGCCCACACTCGCAGCTCATTGTCCTGCGAAGGTCTGAAACTGCTATGCTCCTGTTCATTCACTACGGATTGAAAATGATTTCAGTAGCATTTAGTTTAGGACACAACCCACAGCTCGGATATATCAGAAGATTTCTGTTTAAAGATAGAGTTAGGGTTAGGGCTAGCATTACGATTACGGTAAGGATAAGCTTTATTATTAGGGTAGGGATAGGGATAGGGATAGGGATAGGGTTAGGGTTAGGGTTAGGGTTAGAGATAGGGTTAGGGTTAGCGTTAGGGTTAGAGTTAGCGTTAGCGTTAGCGTTAGGGTTAGGGATAGGGATAGGTTTAGCATTAGCGTTTGGGTTAACGTTACATATAGGTTTAGGGCCAGGGCTAAAGCTAGATGACGGCCACAGGTAGAGGAGTGTGTGTCCTAGAAGATCGTGCATTTCATAGCTCTCTTAGTTCTTCTGTGCTTTCATTGAGTCCGTTGAGGACGAGAAAGTGATTCTGTAGATCGTTGCACTGAAACACAGCCAGGTAAAAGATAACAGAGCAAAAGAGCTGATCATAAGTGCTGAAGAGGGTATGTGATATGGTGCAAGGCACTCATTTCCAATTCAACTGATACGAGCACATTGATCTAGAGCTGCGTTCATGCTTAAAGCCACTTCTCAGGAACATGTTCATTCCCGAGTAACTTGGCAGCTTTCACACCGTTCACTCCTGTGCTGTGTGAGAGAGTCACTCGAATAGAGTAAGGGGACTGCTAGCTGCACATGCATTTCTACGTTGAAAACACTGTATGGGCAAAGTGAGGTAGTAGGCTGTTGCCTCTCTTCTTCCTGGGGCTACGCTTTTCTGATGGAAAAAGTACCTAGGAGAAAACTCTACTGTGGAAGCTCATTGCGCTTCAAGGATCACAAAGTGCTAGCTAGGCTAGCATTCCCTCCGTTGCTGACGGGAAATCATTTCCGTAGCTCTTGGGCTATGACACGCGCCAGAGATCCTATATTGCAGCAAGGTTCTTGGACAGGATGCTGACAAGAGTACGTACTATGTGACACACCACTGCTTTCATCTCCTACTGAAATGAGAACATTGCTAACACGTCAAATAGTGTGGATGGCTTTTGTTGAGAACACTTTTCGCACGACTTGATATAATTCCTGAATGGTGCAGGGGAGCGCATCGTCCTCCCTGCTGTATTCTCAGAGTGGAATGAGTGGCCTCGTAGGCCCATGGCGTACTTTTAGCTTCTTCCTCTTTGAATGCTTCACGAACGGGTGGAGTCCGAGGGACGTAGTATAGAGTCCATGTTTTCTGAGGCTACAGTCTTCTTCTCCCATCACATCTACTAGGGAAATGCCAACATTGAGAAGACGTGGAACACTGAGACGGCTTTGGAGAAAAACCCGCTTCCTACGAAATAGGTTGATTCCCGAGTGAGTTTGAGGAGCAAACAAATCTTCACGAACGTATTATCTTCCACTGGGAGCCCCACAGGCTACTCTGACATTCATATTCCCTTAGATCTTCAGAGACTTGGAGGCCAGGTCGCGTAGCGTGGCCCAGCGGCCTTCCAACGTCCGGATACGCTTTCCTCGCAGAACGCAGAGTTTGGCGAAAACAGTGGTAGCCAAGCTTACTCTCGGGCACAGTTGGCATAGTCCTGTGCTTCCGTTCACTCATTTGCTTTGGGGAACGTGATTGCACAAGTCTGTGCCTAGCAAAGTTACCGCCAAGGTGATCATACAGAAAACCCATTGAAACGACCTGCTAAATCGGTGGCTTCTAGCGGCATCCCACACATTTCGCACTCTACTGAAACGAGTCCATTGACCTAGTGTTACCCGCTGGAGATGAAGTCTTCTAATAAGGCACTTGTACGAAACATCCTGATTCCCTCGTTGTTTGGAAGCTTTCCATGAATTCCTTGCTGTTCTATCAGAAGGAAATTCAATCGAATAGAGTCAGTGGGCTGTGAGCTTCATGGGCATATCTACGTTCGAGAAACAGTTTTGTCCACAAGACATAGTAGTGAGTAGCTGCAGGAGATCTTCGGCCTCTGCTATTCTCCTGGAAAACATAGAGCGGCGAAAAGCCCACACTCGCAGCTCATTGTCATGCGAAGGTCTGAAACTGCTATGCTCCTGTTCATTCACTACGGATTGAAAATGATTTCAGTAGCATTTAGTTTAGGACACAACCCACAGCTCGGATATATCAGAAGATTTCTGTTTAAAGATAGAGTTAGGGTTAGGGCTAGCATTACGATTACGGTAAGGATAAGCTTTATTATTAGGGTAGGGATAGGGATAGGGATAGGGATAGGGTTAGGGTTAGGGTTAGGGTTAGAGATAGGGTTAGGGTTAGCGTTAGGGTTAGAGTTAGCGTTAGCGTTAGCGTTAGGGTTAGGGATAGGGATAGGTTTAGCATTAGCGTTTGGGTTAACGTTACATATAGGTTTAGGGCCAGGGCTAAAGCTAGATGACGGCCACAGGTAGAGGAGTGTGTGTCCTAGAAGATCGTGCATTTCATAGCTCTCTTAGTTCTTCTGTGCTTTCATTGAGTCCGTTGAGGACGAGAAAGTGATTCTGTAGATCGTTGCACTGAAACACAGCCAGGTAAAAGATAACAGAGCAAAAGAGCTGATCATAAGTGCTGAAGAGGGTATGTGATATGGTGCAAGGCACTCATTTCCAATTCAACTGATACGAGCACATTGATCTAGAGCTGCGTTCATGCTTAAAGCCACTTCTCAGGAACATGTTCATTCCCGAGTAACTTGGCAGCTTTCAAACCGTTCACTCCTGTGCTGTGTGAGAGAGTCACTCGAATAGAGTAAGGGGACTGCTAGCTGCACATGCATTTCTACGTTGAAAACACTGTATGGGCAAAGTGAGGTAGTAGGCTGTTGCCTCTCTTCTTCCTGGGGCTACGCTTTTCTGATGGAAAAAGTACCTAGGAGAAAACTCTACTGTGGAAGCTCATTCCGCTTCAAGGATCACAAAGTGCTAGCTAGGCTAGCATTCCCTCCGTTGCTGACGGGAAATCATTTCCGTAGCTCTTGGGCTATGACACGAGCCAGAGATCCTATATTGCAGCAAGGTTCTTGGACAGGATGCTGACAAGAGTACGTACTATGTGACACACCACTGCTTGCATCTCCTACTGAAATGAGAACATTGCTAACACGTCAAATAGTGTGGATGGCTTTTGTAGAGAACACTTTTCGCACGACTTGATATAATTCCTGAATGGTGCAGGGGAGCGCAAAGTCTTCCCTGCTGTATTCTCAGAGTGGAATGAGTGGCCTGGTAGGCCCATGGCGTACTTTTAGCTTCTTCCTCTTTGAATGCTTCACGAACGGGTGGAGTCCGAGGGACGTAGTATAGTCTCCATGGTTTCTGAGGCTACAGTCTTCTTCTCCCATCACATCCACTACCGAAATGCCAACATTGAGAAGACGTGGAACACTGAGACGGCTTTGGAGAAAAACCCGCTTCCTACGAAATAGGTTGATTCCCGAGCGAGTTTGAGGAGCAAACAAATCTTCACGAACGTATTATCTTCCACTGGGAGCCCCACAGGCTACTCTGACATTCATATTCCCTTAGATCTTCAGAGACTTGGAGGCCAGGTCGCGTAGCGTGGCCCAGCGGCCTTCCAACGTCCGGATACGCTTTCCTCGCAGAACGCAGAGTTTGGCGAAAACAGTGGTAGCCAAGCTTACTCTCGGGCACAGTTGGCATAGTCCTGTGCTTCCGTTCACTCATTTGCTTTGGGGAACGTGATTGCACAAGTCTGTGCCTAGCAAAGTTACCGCCAAGGTGATCATACAGAAAACCCATTGAAACGACCTGCTAAATCGGTGGCTTCTAGCGGCATCCCACACATTTCGCACTCTACTGAAACGAGTCCATTGACCTAGTGTTACCCGCTGGACATGAAGTCTTCTAATAAGGCACTTGTACGAAACATCCTGATTCCCTCGTTGTTTGGAAGCTTTCCATGAATTCCTTGCTGTTCTATCAGAAGGAAATTCAATCGAATAGAGTCAGTGGGCTGTGAGCTTCATGGGCATATCTACGTTCGAGAAACAGTTTTGTCCACAAGACATAGTAGTGAGTAGCTGCAGGATATCTTCGGCCTCTGCTATTCTCCTGGAAAACATAGAGCGGCGAAAAGCCCACACTCGCAGCTCATTGTCCTGCGAAGGTCTGAAACTGCTATGCTCCTGTTCATTCACTACGGATTGAAAATGATTTCAGTAGCATTTAGTTTAGGACACAACCCACAGCTCGGATATATCAGAAGATTTCTGTTTAAAGATAGAGTTAGGGTTAGGGCTAGCATTACGATTACGGTAAGGATAAGCTTTATTATTAGGGTAGGGATAGGGATAGGGATAGGGATAGGGTTAGGGTTAGGGTTAGGGTTAGGGATAGGGTTACGGTTAGGGTTAGGGTTAGGGTTAGGGTTAGCGTTAGCGTTAGGGTTAGGGATAGGGATAGGTTTAGCATTAGCGTTTGGGTTAACGTTACATATAGGTTTAGGGCCAGGGCTAAAGCTAGATGACGGCCACAGGTAGAGGAGTGTGTGTCCTTGAAGATCGTGCATTTCATAGCTCTCTTAGTTCTTCTGTGCTTTCATTGAGTCCGTTGAGGACGAGAAAGTGATTCTGTAGATCGTTGCACTGAAACACAGCCAGGTAAAAGATAACAGAGCAAAAGAGCTGATCATAAGTGCTGAAGAGGGTATGTGATATGGTGCAAGGCACTCATTTCCAATTCAACTGATACGAGCACATTGATCTAGAGCTGCGTTCATGCTTAAAGCCACTTCTCAGGAACATGTTCATTCCCGAGTAACTTGGCAGCTTTCAAACCGTTCACTCCTGTGCTGTGTGAGAGAGTCACTCGAATAGAGTAAGGGGACTGCTAGCTGCACATGCATTTCTACGTTGAAAACACTGTATGGGCAAAGTGAGGTAGTAGGCTGTTGCCTCTCTTCTTCCTGGGGCTACGCTTTTCTGATGGAAAAAGTACCTAGGAGAAAACTCTACTGTGGAAGCTCATTCCGCTTCAAGGATCACAAAGTGCTAGCTAGGCTAGCATTCCCTCCGTTGCTGACGGGAAATCATTTCCGTAGCTCTTGGGCTATGACACGAGCCAGAGATCCTATATTGCAGCAAGGTTCTTGGACAGGATGCTGACAAGAGTACGTACTATGTGACACACCACTGCTTTCATCTCCTACTGAAATGAGAACATTGCTAACACGTCAAATAGTGTGGATGGCTTTTGTAGAGAACACTTTTCGCACGACTTGATATAATTCCTGAATGGTGCAGGGGAGCGCAAAGTCTTCCCTGCTGTATTCTCAGAGTGGAATGAGTGGCCTGGTAGGCCCATGGCGTACTTTTAGCTTCTTCCTCTTTGAATGCTTCACGAACGGGTGGAGTCCGAGGGACGTAGTATAGTCTCCATGGTTTCTGAGGCTACAGTCTTCTTCTCCCATCACATCCACTACCGAAATGCCAACATTGAGAAGACGTGGAACACTGAGACGGCTTTGGGGAGAAACCCGCTTCCTACGAAATAGGTTGATTCCCGAGTGAGTTTGAGGAGCAAACAAATCTTCACGAACGTATTATCTTCCACTGGGAGCCCCACAGGCTACTCTGACATTCATATTCCCTTAGATCTTCAGAGACTTGGAGGCCAGGTCGCGTAGCGTGGCCCAGCGGCCTTCCAACGTCCGGATACGCTTTCCTCGCAGAACGCAGAGTTTGGCGAAAACAGTGGTAGCCAAGCTTACTCTCGGGCACAGTTGGCATAGTCCTGTGCTTCCGTTCACTCATTTGCTATGGGGAACATGATTGCACAAGTCTGTGCCTAGCAAAGTTACCGCCAAGGTGATCATACAGAAAACCCATTGAAACGACCTGCTAAATCGGTGGCTTCTAGCGGCATCCCACACATTTCGCACTCTACTGAAACGAGTCCATTGACCTAGTGTTACCCGTGGAGATGAAGTCTTCTAATAAGGCACTTGTACGAAACATCCTGATTCCCTCGTTGTTTGGAAGCTTTCCATGAATTCCTTGCTGTTCTATCAGAAGGAAATTCAATCGAATAGAGTCAGTGGGCTGTGAGCTTCATGGGCATATCTACGTTCGAGAAACAGTTTTGTCCACAAGACATAGTAGTGAGTAGCTGCAGGAGATCTTCGGCCTCTGCTATTCTCCTGGAAAACATAGAGCGGCGAAAAGCCCACACTCGCAGCTCATTGTCCTACGAAGGTCTGAAACTGCTATGCTCCTGTTCATTCACTATGGATTGAAAATGATTTCAGTAGCATTTAGTTTAGGACACAACCCACAGCTCGGATATATCAGAAGATTTCTGTTTAAAGATAGAGTTAGGGTTAGGGCTAGCATTACGATTACGGTAAGGATAAGCTTTATTATTAGGGTAGGGATAGGGATAGGGATAGGGATAGGGATAGGGTTAGGGTTAGGGTTAGGGATAGGGTTACGGTTAGGGTTAGGGTTAGGGTTAGGGTTAGCGTTAGCGTTAGGGTTAGGGATAGGGATAGTTTTAGCATTAGCGTTTGGGTTAACGTTACATATAGGTTTAGGGCCAGGGCTAAAGCTAGATGACGGCCACAGGTAGAGGAGTGTGTGTCCTAGAAGATCGTGCATTTCATAGCTCTCTTAGTTCTTCTGTGCTTTCATTGAGTCCGTTGAGGACGAGAAAGTGATTCTGTAGATCGTTGCACTGAAACACAGCCAGGTAAAAGATAACAGAGCAAAAGAGCTGATCATAAGTGCTGAAGAGGGTATGTGATATGGTGCAAGGCACTCATTTCCAATTCAACTGATACGAGCACATTGATCTAGAGCTGCGTTCATGCTTAAAGCCACTTCTCAGGAACATGTTCATTCCCGAGTAACTTGGCAGCTTTCAAACCGTTCACTCCTGTGCTGTGTGAGAGAGTCACTCGAATAGAGTAAGGGGACTGCTAGCTGCACATGCATTTCTACGTTGAAAACACTGTATGGGCAAAGTGAGGTAGTAGGCTGTTGCCTCTCTTCTTCCTGGGGCTACGCTTTTCTGATGGAAAAAGTACCTAGGAGAAAACTCTACTGTGGAAGCTCATTCCGCTTCAAGGATCACAAAGTGCTAGCTAGGCTAGCATTCCCTCCGTTGCTGACGGGAAATCATTTCCGTAGCTCTTGGGCTATGACACGAGCCAGAGATCCTATATTGCAGCAAGGTTCTTGGACAGGATGCTGACAAGAGTACGTACTATGTGACACACCACTGCTTTCATCTCCTACTGAAATGAGAACATTGCTAACACGTCAAATAGTGTGGATGGCTTTTGTAGAGAACACTTTTCGCACGACTTGATATAATTCCTGAATGGTGCAGGGGAGCGCAAAGTCTTCCCTGCTGTATTCTCAGAGTGGAATGAGTGGCCTGGTAGGCCCATGGCGTACTTTTAGCTTCTTCCTCTTTGAATGCTTCACGAACGGGTGGAGTCCGAGGGACGTAGTATAGTCTCCATGGTTTCTGAGGCTACAGTCTTCTTCTCCCATCACATCCACTACCGAAATGCCAACATTGAGAAGACGTGGAACACTGAGACGGCTTTGGAGAAAAACCCGCTTCCTACGAAATAGGTTGATTCCCGAGTGAGATTGAGGAGCAAACAAATCTTCACGAACGTATTATCTTCCACTGGGAGCCCCACAGGCTACTCTGACATTCATATTCCCTTAGATCTTCAGAGACTTGGAGGCCAGGTCGCGTAGCGTGGCCCAGCGGCCTTCCAACGTCCGGATACGCTTTTCTCGCAGAACGCAGAGTTTGGCGAAAACAGTGGTAGCCAAGCTTACTCTCGGGCACAGTTGGCATAGTCCTGTGCTTCCGTTCACTCATTTGCTTTGGGGAACGTGATTGCACAAGTCTGTGCCTAGCAAAGTTACCGCCAAGGTGATCATACAGAAAACCCATTGAAACGACCTGCTAAATCGGTGGCTTCTAGCGGCATCCCACACATTTCGCACTCTACTGAAACGAGTCCATTGACCTAGTGTTACCCGCTGGACATGAAGTCTTCTAATAAGGCACTTGTACGAAACATCCTGATTCCCTCGTTGTTTGGAAGCTTTCCATGAATTCCTTGCTGTTCTATCAGAAGGAAATTCAATCGAATAGAGTCAGTGGGCTGTGAGCTTCATGGGCATATCTACGTTCGAGAAACAGTTTTGTCCACAAGACATAGTAGTCAGTAGCTGCAGGAGATCTTCGGCCTCTGCTATTCTCCTGGAAAACATAGAGCGGCGAAAAGCCCACACTCGCAGCTCATTGTCCTGCGAAGGTCTGAAACTGCTATGCTCCTGTTCATTCACTACGGATTGAAAATGATTTCAGTAGCATTTAGTTTAGGACACAACCCACAGCTCGGATATATCAGAAGATTTCTGTTTAAAGATAGAGTTAGGGTTAGGGCTAGCATTAGGATTATGGTAAGGATAAGCTTTATTATTAGGGTAGGGATAGGGATAGGGATAGGGATAGGGATAGGGTTAGGGTTAGGGTTAGGGATAGGGTTAGGGTTAGGGTTAGCGTTAGCGTTAGGGTTAGCGTTAGTGTTAGGGTTAGGGATAGGGATAGGTTTAGCATTAGCGTTTGGGTTAACGTTACATATAGGTTTAGGGCCAGGGCTAAAGCTAGATGACGGCCACAGGTAGAGGAGTGTGTGTCCTAGAAGATCGTGCATTTCATAGCTCTCTTAGTTCTTCTGTGCTTTCATTGAGTCCGTTGAGGACGAGAAAGTGATTCTGTAGATCGTTGCACTGAAACACAGCCAGGTAAAAGATAACAGAGCAAAAGAGCTGATCATAAGTGCTGAAGAGGGTATGTGATATGGTGCAAGGCACTCATTTCCAATTCAACTGATACGAGCACATTGATCTAGAGCTGCGTTCATGCTTAAAGCCACTTCTCAGGAACATGTTCATTCCCGAGTAACTTGGCAGCTTTCAAACCGTTCACTCCTGTGCTGTGTGAGAGAGTCACTCGAATAGAGTAAGGGGACTGCTAGCTGCACATGCATTTCTACGTTGAAAACACTGTATGGGCAAAGTGAGGTAGTAGGCTGTTGCCTCTCTTCTTCCTGGGGCTACGCTTTTCTGATGGAAAAAGTACCTAGGAGAAAACTCTACTGTGGAAGCTCATTGCGCTTCAAGGATCACAAAGTGCTAGCTAGGCTAGCATTCCCTCCGTTGCTGACGGGAAATCATTTCCGTAGCTCTTGGGCTATGACACGAGCCAGAGATCCTATATTGCAGCAAGGTTCTTGGACAGGATGCTGACAAGAGTACGTACTATGTGACACACCACTGCTTGCATCTCCTACTGAAATGAGAACATTGCTAACACGTCAAATAGTGTGGATGGCTTTTGTAGAGAACACTTTTCGCACGACTTGATATAATTCCTGAATGGTGCAGGGGAGCGCAAAGTCTTCCCTGCTGTATTCTCAGAGTGGAATGAGTGGCCTGGTAGGCCCATGGCGTACTTTTAGCTTCTTCCTCTTTGAATGCTTCACGAACGGGTGGAGTCCGAGGGACGTAGTATAGTCTCCATGGTTTCTGAGGCTACAGTCTTCTTCTCCCATCACATCTACTACCGAAATGCCAACATTGAGAAGACGTGGAACACTGAGACGGCTTTGGAGAAAAACCCGCTTCCTACGAAATAGGTTGATTCCCGAGTGAGTTTGAGGAGCAAACAAATCTTCACGAACGTATTATCTTCCACTGGGAGCCCCACAGGCTACTCTGACATTCATATTCCCTTAGATCTTCAGAGACTTGGAGGCCAGGTCGCCTAGCGTGGCCCAGCGGCCTTCCAACGTCCGGATACGCTTTCCTCGCAGAACGCAGAGTTTGGCGAAAACAGTGGTAGCCAAGCTTACTCTCGGGCACAGTTGGCATAGTCCTGTGCTTCCGTTCACTCATTTGCTTTGGGGAACGTGATTGCACAAGTCTGTGCCTAGCAAAGTTACCGCCAAGGTGATCATACAGAAAACCCATTGAAACGACCTGCTAAATCGGTGGCTTCTAGCGGCATCCCACACATTTCGCACTCTACTGAAACGAGTCCATTGACCTAGTGTTACCCGCTGGAGATGAAGTCTTCTAATAAGGCACTTGTATGAAACATCCTGATTCCCTCGTTGTTTGGAAGCTTTCCATGAATTCCTTGCTGTTCTATCAGAAGGAAATTCAATCGAATAGAGTCAGTGGGCTGTGAGCTTCATGGGCATATCTACGTTCGAGAAACAGTTTTGTCCACAAGACATAGTAGTCAGTAGCTGCAGGATATCTTCGGCCTCTGCTATTCTCCTGGAAAACATAGAGCGGCGAAAAGCCCACACTCGCAGCTCATTGTCCTGCGAAGGTCTGAAACTGCTATGCTCCTGTTCATTCACTACGGATTGAAAATGATTTCAGTAGCATTTAGTTTAGGACACAACCCACAGCTCGGATATATCAGAAGATTTCTGTTTAAAGATAGAGTTAGGGTTAGGGCTAGCATTACGATTACGGTAAGGATAAGCTTTATTATTAGGGTAGGGATAGGGATAGGGATAGGGATAGGGATAGGGTTAGGGTTAGGGTTAGGGATAGGGTTACGGTTAGGGTTAGGGTTAGGGTTAGGGTTAGCGTTAGCGTTAGGGTTAGGGATAGGGATAGGTTTAGCATTAGCGTTTGGGTTAACGTTACATATAGGTTTAGGGCCAGGGCTAAAGCTAGATGACGGCCACAGGTAGAGGAGTGTGTGTCCTAGAAGATCGTGCATTTCATAGCTCTCTTAGTTCTTCTGTGCTTTCATTGAGTCCGTTGAGGACGAGAAAGTGATTCTGTAGATCGTTGCACTGAAACACAGCCAGGTAAAAGATAACAGAGCAAAAGAGCTGATCATAAGTGCTGAAGAGGGTATGTGATATGGTGCAAGGCACTCATTTCCAATTCAACTGATACGAGCACATTGATCTAGAGCTGCGTTCATGCTTAAAGCCACTTCTCAGGAACATGTTCATTCCCGAGTAACTTGGCAGCTTTCAAACCGTTCACTCCTGTGCTGTGTGAGAGAGTCACTCGAATAGAGTAAGGGGACTGCTAGCTGCACATGCATTTCTACGTTGAAAACACTGTATGGGCAAAGTGAGGTAGTAGGCTGTTGCCTCTCTTCTTCCTGGGGCTACGCTTTTCTGATGGAAAAAGTACCTAGGAGAAAACTCTACTGTGGAAGCTCATTCCGCTTCAAGGATCACAAAGTGCTAGCTAGGCTAGCATTCCCTCCGTTGCTGACGGGAAATCATTTCCGTAGCTCTTGGGCTATGACACGAGCCAGAGATCCTATATTGCAGCAAGGTTCTTGGACAGGATGCTGACAAGAGTACGTACTATGTGACACACCACTGCTTGCATCTCCTACTGAAATGAGAACATTGCTAACACGTCAAATAGTGTGGATGGCTTTTGTAGAGAACACTTTTCGCACGACTTGATATAATTCCTGAATGGTGCAGGGGAGCGCAAAGTCTTCCCTGCTGTATTCTCAGAGTGGAATGAGTGGCCTGGTAGGCCCATGGCGTACTTTTAGCTTCTTCCTCTTTGAATGCTTCACGAACGGGTGGAGTCCGAGGGACGTAGTATAGTCTCCATGGTTTCTGAGGCTACAGTCTTCTTCTCCCATCACATCCACTACCGAAATGCCAACATTGAGAAGACGTGGAACACTGAGACGGCTTTGGAGAAAAACCCGCTTCCTACGAAATAGGTTGATTCCCGAGTGAGTTTGAGGAGCAAACAAATCTTCACGAACGTATTATCTTCCACTGGGAGCCCCACAGGCTACTCTGACATTCATATTCCCTTAGATCTTCAGAGACTTGGAGGCCAGGTCGCGTAGCGTGGCCCAGCGGCCTTCCAACGTCCGGATACGCTTTCCTCGCAGAACGCAGAGTTTGGCGAAAACAGTGGTAGCCAAGCTTACTCTCGGGCACAGTTGGCATAGTCCTGTGCTTCCGTTCACTCATTTGCTTTGGGGAACGTGATTGCACAAGTCTGTGCCTAGCAAAGTTACCGCCAAGGTGATCATACAGAAAACCCATTGAAACGACCTGCTAAATCGGTGGCTTCTAGCGGCATCCCACACATTTCGCACTCTACTGAAACGAGTCCATTGACCTAGTGTTACCCGCTGGACATGAAGTCTTCTAATAAGGCACTTGTACGAAACATCCTGATTCCCTCGTTGTTTGGAAGCTTTCCATGAATTCCTTGCTGTTCTATCAGAAGGAAATTCAATCGAATAGAGTCAGTGGGCTGTGAGCTTCATGGGCATATCTACGTTCGAGAAACAGTTTTGTCCACAAGACATAGTAGTGAGTAGCTGCAGGATATCTTCGGCCTCTGCTATTCTCCTGGAAAACATAGAGCGGCGAAAAGCCCACACTCGCAGCTCATTGTCCTGCGAAGGTCTGAAACTGCTATGCTCCTGTTCATTCACTACGGATTGAAAATGATTTCAGTAGCATTTAGTTTAGGACACAACCCACAGCTCGGATATATCAGAAGATTTCTGTTTAAAGATAGAGTTAGGGTTAGGGCTAGCATTACGATTACGGTAAGGATAAGCTTTATTATTAGGGTAGGGATAGGGATAGGGATAGGGATAGGGATAGGGTTAGGGTTAGGGTTAGGGATAGGGTTACGGTTAGGGTTAGGGTTAGGGTTAGGGTTAGCGTTAGCGTTAGGGTTAGGGATAGGGATAGGTTTAGCATTAGCGTTTGGGTTAACGTTACATATAGGTTTAGGGCCAGGGCTAAAGCTAGATGACGGCCACAGGTAGAGGAGTGTGTGTCCTTGAAGATCGTGCATTTCATAGCTCTCTTAGTTCTTCTGTGCTTTCATTGAGTCCGTTGAGGACGAGAAAGTGATTCTGTAGATCGTTGCACTGAAACACAGCCAGGTAAAAGATAACAGAGCAAAAGAGCTGATCATAAGTGCTGAAGAGGGTATGTGATATGGTGCAAGGCACTCATTTCCAATTCAACTGATACGAGCACATTGATCTAGAGCTGCGTTCATGCTTAAAGCCACTTCTCAGGAACATGTTCATTCCCGAGTAACTTGGCAGCTTTCAAACCGTTCACTCCTGTGCTGTGTGAGAGAGTCACTCGAATAGAGTAAGGGGACTGCTAGCTGCACATGCATTTCTACGTTGAAAACACTGTATGGGCAAAGTGAGGTAGTAGGCTGTTGCCTCTCTTCTTCCTGGGGCTACGCTTTTCTGATGGAAAAAGTACCTAGGAGAAAACTCTACTGTGGAAGCTCATTCCGCTTCAAGGATCACAAAGTGCTAGCTAGGCTAGCATTCCCTCCGTTGCTGACGGGAAATCATTTCCGTAGCTCTTGGGCTATGACACGAGCCAGAGATCCTATATTGCAGCAAGGTTCTTGGACAGGATGCTGACAAGAGTACGTACTATGTGACACACCACTGCTTTCATCTCCTACTGAAATGAGAACATTGCTAACACGTCAAATAGTGTGGATGGCTTTTGTAGAGAACACTTTTCGCACGACTTGATATAATTCCTGAATGGTGCAGGGGAGCGCAAAGTCTTCCCTGCTGTATTCTCAGAGTGGAATGAGTGGCCTGGTAGGCCCATGGCGTACTTTTAGCTTCTTCCTCTTTGAATGCTTCACGAACGGGTGGAGTCCGAGGGACGTAGTATAGTCTCCATGGTTTCTGAGGCTACAGTCTTCTTCTCCCATCACATCCACTACCGAAATGCCAACATTGAGAAGACGTGGAACACTGAGACGGCTTTGGGGAGAAACCCGCTTCCTACGAAATAGGTTGATTCCCGAGTGAGTTTGAGGAGCAAACAAATCTTCACGAACGTATTATCTTCCACTGGGAGCCCCACAGGCTACTCTGACATTCATATTCCCTTAGATCTTCAGAGACTTGGAGGCCAGGTCGCGTAGCGTGGCCCAGCGGCCTTCCAACGTCCGGATACGCTTTCCTCGCAGAACGCAGAGTTTGGCGAAAACAGTGGTAGCCAAGCTTACTCTCGGGCACAGTTGGCATAGTCCTGTGCTTCCGTTCACTCATTTGCTATGGGGAACATGATTGCACAAGTCTGTGCCTAGCAAAGTTACCGCCAAGGTGATCATACAGAAAACCCATTGAAACGACCTGCTAAATCGGTGGCTTCTAGCGGCATCCCACACATTTCGCACTCTACTGAAACGAGTCCATTGACCTAGTGTTACCCGTGGAGATGAAGTCTTCTAATAAGGCACTTGTACGAAACATCCTGATTCCCTCGTTGTTTGGAAGCTTTCCATGAATTCCTTGCTGTTCTATCAGAAGGAAATTCAATCGAATAGAGTCAGTGGGCTGTGAGCTTCATGGGCATATCTACGTTCGAGAAACAGTTTTGTCCACAAGACATAGTAGTGAGTAGCTGCAGGAGATCTTCGGCCTCTGCTATTCTCCTGGAAAACATAGAGCGGCGAAAAGCCCACACTCGCAGCTCATTGTCCTACGAAGGTCTGAAACTGCTATGCTCCTGTTCATTCACTATGGATTGAAAATGATTTCAGTAGCATTTAGTTTAGGACACAACCCACAGCTCGGATATATCAGAAGATTTCTGTTTAAAGATAGAGTTAGGGTTAGGGCTAGCATTACGATTACGGTAAGGATAAGCTTTATTATTAGGGTAGGGATAGGGATAGGGATAGGGATAGGGATAGGGTTAGGGTTAGGGTTAGGGATAGGGTTACGGTTAGGGTTAGGGTTAGGGTTAGGGTTAGCGTTAGCGTTAGGGTTAGGGATAGGGATAGTTTTAGCATTAGCGTTTGGGTTAACGTTACATATAGGTTTAGGGCCAGGGCTAAAGCTAGATGACGGCCACAGGTAGAGGAGTGTGTGTCCTAGAAGATCGTGCATTTCATAGCTCTCTTAGTTCTTCTGTGCTTTCATTGAGTCCGTTGAGGACGAGAAAGTGATTCTGTAGATCGTTGCACTGAAACACAGCCAGGTAAAAGATAACAGAGCAAAAGAGCTGATCATAAGTGCTGAAGAGGGTATGTGATATGGTGCAAGGCACTCATTTCCAATTCAACTGATACGAGCACATTGATCTAGAGCTGCGTTCATGCTTAAAGCCACTTCTCAGGAACATGTTCATTCCCGAGTAACTTGGCAGCTTTCAAACCGTTCACTCCTGTGCTGTGTGAGAGAGTCACTCGAATAGAGTAAGGGGACTGCTAGCTGCACATGCATTTCTACGTTGAAAACACTGTATGGGCAAAGTGAGGTAGTAGGCTGTTGCCTCTCTTCTTCCTGGGGCTACGCTTTTCTGATGGAAAAAGTACCTAGGAGAAAACTCTACTGTGGAAGCTCATTCCGCTTCAAGGATCACAAAGTGCTAGCTAGGCTAGCATTCCCTCCGTTGCTGACGGGAAATCATTTCCGTAGCTCTTGGGCTATGACACGAGCCAGAGATCCTATATTGCAGCAAGGTTCTTGGACAGGATGCTGACAAGAGTACGTACTATGTGACACACCACTGCTTTCATCTCCTACTGAAATGAGAACATTGCTAACACGTCAAATAGTGTGGATGGCTTTTGTAGAGAACACTTTTCGCACGACTTGATATAATTCCTGAATGGTGCAGGGGAGCGCAAAGTCTTCCCTGCTGTATTCTCAGAGTGGAATGAGTGGCCTGGTAGGCCCATGGCGTACTTTTAGCTTCTTCCTCTTTGAATGCTTCACGAACGGGTGGAGTCCGAGGGACGTAGTATAGTCTCCATG
This sequence comes from Desmodus rotundus, assembly GCF_022682495.2. Lineage (NCBI taxonomy): Eukaryota > Metazoa > Chordata > Mammalia > Chiroptera > Phyllostomidae > Desmodus > Desmodus rotundus. The sequence continues at coordinate 60,086,766 of NC_071395.1, forward strand.
GTTTCTGAGGCTACAGTCTTCTTCTCCCATCACATCCACTACCGAAATGCCAACATTGAGAAGACGTGGAACACTGAGACGGCTTTGGAGAAAAACCCGCTTCCTACGAAATAGGTTGATTCCCGAGTGAGATTGAGGAGCAAACAAATCTTCACGAACGTATTATCTTCCACTGGGAGCCCCACAGGCTACTCTGACATTCATATTCCCTTAGATCTTCAGAGACTTGGAGGCCAGGTCGCGTAGCGTGGCCCAGCGGCCTTCCAACGTCCGGATACGCTTTTCTCGCAGAACGCAGAGTTTGGCGAAAACAGTGGTAGCCAAGCTTACTCTCGGGCACAGTTGGCATAGTCCTGTGCTTCCGTTCACTCATTTGCTTTGGGGAACGTGATTGCACAAGTCTGTGCCTAGCAAAGTTACCGCCAAGGTGATCATACAGAAAACCCATTGAAACGACCTGCTAAATCGGTGGCTTCTAGCGGCATCCCACACATTTCGCACTCTACTGAAACGAGTCCATTGACCTAGTGTTACCCGCTGGACATGAAGTCTTCTAATAAGGCACTTGTGCGAAACATCCTGATTCCCTCGTTGTTTGGAAGCTTTCCATGAATTCCTTGCTGTTCTATCAGAAGGAAATTCAATCGAATAGAGTCAGTGGGCTGTGAGCTTCATGGGCATATCTACGTTCGAGAAACAGTTTTGTCCACAAGACATAGTAGTCAGTAGCTGCAGGAGATCTTCGGCCTCTGCTATTCTCCTGGAAAACATAGAGCGGCGAAAAGCCCACACTCGCAGCTCATTGTCCTGCGAAGGTCTGAAACTGCTATGCTCCTGTTCATTCACTACGGATTGAAAATGATTTCAGTAGCATTTAGTTTAGGACACAACCCACAGCTCGGATATATCAGAAGATTTCTGTTTAAAGATAGAGTTAGGGTTAGGGCTAGCATTAGGATTACGGTAAGGATAAGCTTTATTATTAGGGTAGGGATAGGGATAGGGATAGGGATAGGGATAGGGTTAGGGTTAGGGTTAGGGATAGGGTTAGGGTTAGGGTTAGCGTTAGCGTTAGGGTTAGCGTTAGTGTTAGGGTTAGGGATAGGGATAGGTTTAGCATTAGCGTTTGGGTTAACGTTACATATAGGTTTAGGGCCAGGGCTAAAGCTAGATGACGGCCACAGGTAGAGGAGTGTGTGTCCTAGAAGATCGTGCATTTCATAGCTCTCTTAGTTCTTCTGTGCTTTCATTGAGTCCGTTGAGGACGAGAAAGTGATTCTGTAGATCGTTGCACTGAAACACAGCCAGGTAAAAGATAACAGAGCAAAAGAGCTGATCATAAGTGCTGAAGAGGGTATGTGATATGGTGCAAGGCACTCATTTCCAATTCAACTGATACGAGCACATTGATCTAGAGCTGCGTTCATGCTTAAAGCCACTTCTCAGGAACATGTTCATTCCCGAGTAACTTGGCAGCTTTCAAACCGTTCACTCCTGTGCTGTGTGAGAGAGTCACTCGAATAGAGTAAGGGGACTGCTAGCTGCACATGCATTTCTACGTTGAAAACACTGTATGGGCAAAGTGAGGTAGTAGGCTGTTGCCTCTCTTCTTCCTGGGGCTACGCTTTTCTGATGGAAAAAGTACCTAGGAGAAAACTCTACTGTGGAAGCTCATTCCGCTTCAAGGATCACAAAGTGCTAGCTAGGCTAGCATTCCCTCCGTTGCTGACGGGAAATCATTTCCGTAGCTCTTGGGCTATGACACGAGCCAGAGATCCTATATTGCAGCAAGGTTCTTGGACAGGATGCTGACAAGAGTACGTACTATGTGACACACCACTGCTTGCATCTCCTACTGAAATGAGAACATTGCTAACACGTCAAATAGTGTGGATGGCTTTTGTAGAGAACACTTTTCGCACGACTTGATATAATTCCTGAATGGTGCAGGGGAGCGCAAAGTCTTCCCTGCTGTATTCTCAGAGTGGAATGAGTGGCCTGGTAGGCCCATGGCGTACTTTTAGCTTCTTCCTCTTTGAATGCTTCACGAACGGGTGGAGTCCGAGGGACGTAGTATAGTCTCCATGGTTTCTGAGGCTACAGTCTTCTTCTCCCATCACATCTACTACCGAAATGCCAACATTGAGAAGACGTGGAACACTGAGACGGCTTTGGAGAAAAACCCGCTTCCTACGAAATAGGTTGATTCCCGAGTGAGTTTGAGGAGCAAACAAATCTTCACGAACGTATTATCTTCCACTGGGAGCCCCACAGGCTACTCTGACATTCATATTCCCTTAGATCTTCAGAGACTTGGAGGCCAGGTCGCGTAGCGTGGCCCAGCGGCCTTCCAACGTCCGGATACGCTTTCCTCGCAGAACGCAGAGTTTGGCGAAAACAGTGGTAGCCAAGCTTACTCTCGGGCACAGTTGGCATAGTCCTGTGCTTCCGTTCACTCATTTGCTTTGGGGAACGTGATTGCACAAGTCTGTGCCTAGCAAAGTTACCGCCAAGGTGATCATACAGAAAACCCATTGAAACGACCTGCTAAATCGGTGGCTTCTAGCGGCATCCCACACATTTCGCACTCTACTGAAACGAGTCCATTGACCTAGTGTTACCCGCTGGAGATGAAGTCTTCTAATAAGGCACTTGTATGAAACATCCTGATTCCCTCGTTGTTTGGAAGCTTTCCATGAATTCCTTGCTGTTTTATCAGAAGGAAATTCAATCCAATAGAGTCAGTGGGCTGTGAGCTTCATGGGCATATCTACGTTCGAGAAACAGTTTTGTCCACAAGACATAGAGTCAGTAGCTGCAGGATATCTTCGGCCTCTGCTATTCTCCTGGAAAACATAGAGCGGCGAAAAGCCCACACTCGCAGCTCATTGTCCTGCGAAGGTCTGAAACTGCTATGCTCCTGTTCATTCACTATGGATTGAAAATGATTTCAGTAGCATTTAGTTTAGGACACAACCCACAGCTCGGATATATCAGAAGATTTCTGTTTAAAGATAGAGTTAGGGTTAGGGCTAGCATTACGATTACGGTAAGGATAAGCTTTATTATTAGGGTAGGGATAGGGATAGGGATAGGGATAGGGATAGGGTTAGGGTTAGGGTTAGGGATAGGGTTAGGGTTAGGGTTAGGGTTAGGGTTAGCGTTAGCGTTAGCGTTAGGGTTAGGGATAGGGATAGTTTTAGCATTAGCGTTTGGGTTAACGTTACATATAGGTTTAGGGCCAGGGCTAAAGCTAGATGACGGCCACAGGTAGAGGAGTGTGTGTCCTAGAAGATCGTGCATTTCATAGCTCTCTTAGTTCTTCTGTGCTTTCATTGAGTCCGTTGAGGACGAGAAAGTGATTCTGTAGATCGTTGCACTGAAACACAGCCAGGTAAAAGATAACAGAGCAAAAGAGCTGATCATAAGTGCTGAAGAGGGTATGTGATATGGTGCAAGGCACTCATTTCCAATTCAACTGATACGAGCACATTGATCTAGAGCTGCGTTCATGCTTAAAGCCACTTCTCAGGAACATGTTCATTCCCGAGTAACTTGGCAGCTTTCAAACCGTTCACTCCTGTGCTGTGTGAGAGAGTCACTCGAATAGAGTAAGGGGACTGCTAGCTGCACATGCATTTCTACGTTGAAAACACTGTATGGGCAAAGTGAGGTAGTAGGCTGTTGCCTCTCTTCTTCCTGGGGCTACGCTTTTCTGATGGAAAAAGTACCTAGGAGAAAACTCTACTGTGGAAGATCATTCCGCTTCAAGGATCACAACGTGCTAGCTAGGCTAGCATTCCCTCCGTTGCTGACGGGAAATCATTTCCGTAGCTCTTGGGCTATGACACGAGCCAGAGATCCTATATTGCAGCAAGGTTCTTGGACAGGATGCTGACAAGAGTACGTACTATGTGACACACCACTGCTTGCATCTCCTACTGAAATGAGAACATTGCTAACACGTCAAATAGTGTGGATGGCTTTTGTTGAGAACACTTTTCGCACGACTTGATATAATTCCTGAATGGTGCAGGGGAGCGCATAGTCCTCCCTGCTGTATTCTCAGAGCGGAATGAGTGGCCTGGTAGGCCCATGGCGTACTTTTAGCTTCTTCCTCTTTGAATGCTTCTCGAACGGGTGGAGTCCGAGGGACGTAGTATAGTCTCCATGGTTTCTGAGGCTACAGTCTTCTTCTCCCATCACATCTACTACCGAAATGCCAACATTGAGAAGACGTGGAACACTGAGACGGCTTTGGAGAAAAACCCGCTTCCTACGAAATAGGTTGATTCCCGAGTGAGTTTGAGGAGAAAACAAATCTTCACGAACATATTATCTTCCACTGGGAGCCCCACAGGCTACTCTGACATTCATATTCCCTTAGATCTTCAGAGACTTGGAGGCCAGGTCGCGTAGCGTGGCCCAGCGGCCTTCCAACGTCCGGATACGCTTTCCTCGCAGAACGCAGAGTTTGGCGAAAACAGTGGTAGCCAAGCTTACTCTCGGGCACAGTTGGCATAGTCCTGTGCTTCCGTTCACTCATTTGCTTTGGGGAACGTGATTGCACAAGTCTGTGCCTAGCAAAGTTACCGCCAAGGTGATCATACAAAAAACCCATTGAAACGACCTGCTAAATCGGTGGCTTCTAGCGGCATCCCACACATTTCGCACTCTACTGAAACGAGTCCATTGACCTAGTGTTACCCGCTGGACATGAAGTCTTCTAATAAGGCACTTGTACGAAACATCCTGATTCCCTCGTTGTTTGGAAGCTTTCCATGAATTCCTTGCTGTTCTATCAGAAGGAAATTCAATCGAATAGAGTCAGTGGGCTGTGAGCTTCATGGGCATATCTACGTTCGAGAAACAGTTTTGATCACAAGACATAGTAGTCAGTAGCTGCAGGAGATCTTCGGCCTCTGCTATTCTCCTGGAAAACATAGAGCGGCGAAAAGCCCACACTCGCAGCTCATTGTCCTGCGAAGGTCTGAAACTGCTATGCTCCTGTTCATTCACTACGGATTGAAAATGATTTCAGTAGCATTTAGTTTAGGACACAACCCACAGCTCGTGTATATCAGAAGATTTCTGTTTAAAGATAGAGTTAGGGTTAGGGCTAGCATTACGATTACGGTAAGGATAAGCTTTATTATTAGGGTAGGGATAGGGATAGGGATAGGGATAGGGTTAGGGTTAGGGTTAGGGTTAGAGATAGGGTTAGGGTTAGGGTTAGGGTTAGGGTTAGCGTTAGCGTTAGCGTTACGGTTAGGGATAGGGATAGGTTTAGCATTAGCGTTTGGGTTAACGTTACATATAGGTTTAGGGCCAGGGCTAAAGCTAGATGACGGCCACAGGTAGAGGAGTGTGTGTCTAGAAGATCATGCATTTCATAGCTCTCTTAGTTCTTCTGTGCTTTCATTGAGTCCGTTGAGGACGAGAAAGTGATTCTGTAGATCGTTGCACTGAAACACAGCCAGGTAAAAGATAACAGAGCAAAAGAGCTGATCATAAGTGCTGAAGAGGGTATGTGATATGGTGCAAGGCACTCATTTCCAATTCAACTGATACGAGCACATTGATCTAGAGCTGCGTTCATGCTTAAAGCCACTTCTCAGGAACATGTTCATTCCCGAGTAACTTGGCAGCTTTCAAACCGTTCACTCCTGTGCTGTGTGAGAGAGTCACTCGAATAGAGTAAGGGGACTGCTAGCTGCACATGCATTTCTACGTTGAAAACACTGTATGGGCAAAGTGAGGTAGTAGGCTGTTGCCTCTCTTCTTCCTGGGGCTACGCTTTTCTGATGGAAAAAGTACCTAGGAGAAAACTCTACTGTGGAAGATCATTCCGCTTCAAGGATCACAACGTGCTAGCTAGGCTAGCATTCCCTCCGTTGCTGACGGGAAATCATTTCCGTAGCTCTTGGGCTATGACACGAGCCAGAGATCCTATATTGCAGCAAGGTTCTTGGACAGGATGCTGACAAGAGTACGTACTATGTGACACACCACTGCTTGCATCTCCTACTGAAATGAGAACATTGCTAACACGTCAAATAGTGTGGATGGCTTTTGTAGAGAACACTTTTCGCACGACTTGATATAATTCCTGAATGGTGCAGGGGAGCGCAAAGTCTTCCCTGCTGTATTCTCAGAGTGGAATGAGTGGCCTGGTAGGCCCATGGCGTAATTTTAGCTTCTTCCTCTTTGAATGCTTCACGAACGGGTGGAGTCCGAGGGACGTAGTATAGTCTCCATGGTTTCTGAGGCTACAGTCTTCTTCTCCCATCACATCTACTACCGAAATGCCAACATTGAGAAGACGAGGAACACTGAGACGGCTTTGGAGAAAAACCCGCTTCCTACGAAATAGGTTGATTCCCGAGTGAGTTTGAGGAGAAAACAAATCTTCACGAACATATTATCTTACACTGGGAGCCCCACAGGCTACTCTGACATTCATATTCCCTTAGATCTTCAGAGACTTGGAGGCCAGGTCGCGTAGCGTGGCCCAGCGGCCTTCCAACGTCCGGATACGCTTTCCTCGCAGAACGCAGAGTTTGGCGAAAACAGTGGTAGCCAAGCTTACTCTCGGGCACAGTTGGCATAGTCCTGTGCTTCCGTTCACTCATTTGCTTTGGGGAACGTGATTGCACAAGTCTGTGCCTAGCAAAGTTACCGCCAAGGTGATCATACATAAAACCCATTGAAACGACCTGCTAAATCGGTGGCTTCTAGCGGCATCCCACACATTTCGCACTCTACTGAAACGAGTCCATTGACCTAGTGTTACCCGCTGGACATGAAGTCTTCTAATAAGGCACTTGTACGAAACATCCTGATTCCCTCGTTGTTTGGAAGCTTTCCATGAATTCCTTGCTGTTCTATCAGAAGGAAATTCAATCGAATAGAGTCAGTGGGCTGTGAGCTTCATGGGCATATCTACGTTCGAGAAACAGTTTTGTCCACAAGACATAGTAGTGAGTAGCTGCAGGAGATCTTCGGCCTCTGCTATTCTCCTGGAAAACATAGAGCGGCGAAAAGCCCACACTCGCAGCTCATTGTCCTGCGAAGGTCTGAAACTGCTATGCTCCTGTTCATTCACTACAGATTGAAAATGATTTCAGTAGCATTTAGTTTAGGATACAACCCACAGCTCGTGTATATCAGAAGATTTCTGTTTAAAGATAGAGTTAGGGTTAGGGCTAGCATTTCGATTACGGTAAGGATAAGCTTTATTATTAGGGTAGGGATAGGGATAGGGATAGGGATAGGGTTAGGGTTAGGGTTAGGGTTAGAGATAGGGTTAGGGTTAGGGTTAGGGTTAGGGTTAGCGTTAGCGTTAGCGTTAGGGTTAGGGATAGGAATAGGTTTAGCATTAGCGTTTGGGTTAACGTTACATATAGGTTTAGGGCCAGGGCTAAAGCTAGATGACGGCCACAGGTAGAGGAGTGTGTGTCCTAGAAGATCGTGCATTTCATAGCTCTCTTAGTTCTTCTGTGCTTTCATTGAGTCCGTTGAGGACGAGAAAGTGATTCTGTAGATCGTTGCACTGAAACACAGCCAGGTAAAAGATAACAGAGCAAAAGAGCTGATCATAAGTGCTGAAGAGGGTATGTGATATGGTGCAAGGCACTCATTTCCAATTCAACTGATACGAGCACATTGATCTAGAGCTGCGTTCATGCTTAAAGCCACTTCTCAGGAACATGTTCATTCCCGAGTAACTTGGCAGCTTTCAAACCGTTCACTCCTGTGCTGTGTGAGAGAGTCACTCGAATAGAGTAAGGGGACTGCTAGCTGCACATGCATTTCTACGTTGAAAACACTGTATGGGCAAAGTGAGGTAGTAGGCTGTTGCCTCTCTTCTTCCTGGGGCTACGCTTTTCTGATGGAAAAAGTACCTAGGAGAAAACTCTACTGTGGAAGATCATTCCGCTTCAAGGATCACAACGTGCTAGCTAGGCTAGCATTCCCTCCGTTGCTGACGGGAAATCATTTCCGTAGCTCTTGGGCTATGACACGAGCCAGAGATCCTATATTGCAGCAAGGTTCTTGGACAGGATGCTGACAAGAGTACGTACTATGTGACACACCACTGCTTGCATCTCCTACTGAAATGAGAACATTGCTAACACGTCAAATAGTGTGGATGGCTTTTGTAGAGAACACTTTTGGCACGACTTGATATAATTCCTGAATGGTGCAGGGGAGCGCAAAGTCTTCCCTGCTGTATTCTCAGAGTGGAATGAGTGGCCTGGTAGGCCCATGGGGTACTTTTAGCTTCTTCCTCTTTGAATGCTTCACGAACGGGTGGAGTCCGAGGGACGTAGTATAGTCTCCATGGTTTCTGAGGCTACAGTCTTCTTCTCCCATCACATCTACTACCGAAATGCCAACATTGAGAAGACGTGGAACACTCAGACGGCTTTGGAGAAAAACCCGCTTCCTACGAAATAGGTTGATTCCCGAGTGAGTTTGAGGAGCAAACAAATCTTCACGAACGTATTATCTTCCACTGGGAGCCCCACAGGCTACTCTGACATTCATATTCCCTTAGATCTTCAGAGACTTGGAGGCCAGGTCGCGTAGCGTGGCCCAGCGGCCTTCCAACGTCCGGATACGCTTTCCTCGCAGAACGCAGAGTTTGGCGAAAACAGTGGTAGCCAAGCTTACTCTCGGGCACAGTTGGCATAGTCCTGTGCTTCCGTTCACTCATTTGCTTTGGGGAACGTGATTGCACAAGTCTGTGCCTAGCAAAGTTACCGCCAAGGTGATCATACAAAAAACCCATTGAAACGACCTGCTAAATCGGTGGCTTCTAGCGGCATCCCACACATTTCGCACTCTACTGAAACGAGTCCATTGACCTAGTGTTACCCGCTGGACATGAAGTCTTCTAATAAGGCACTTGTACGAAACATCCTGATTCCCTCGTTGTTTGGAAGCTTTCCATGAATTCCTTGCTGTTCTATCAGAAGGAAATTCAATCGAATAGAGTCAGTGGGCTGTGAGCTTCATGGGCATATCTACGTTCGAGAAACAGTTTTGATCACAAGACATAGTAGTCAGTAGCTGCAGGAGATCTTCGGCCTCTGCTATTCTCCTGGAAAACATAGAGCGGCGAAAAGCCCACACTCGCAGCTCATTGTCCTGCGAAGGTCTGAAACTGCTATGCTCCTGTTCATTCACTACGGATTGAAAATGATTTCAGTAGCATTTAGTTTAGGACACAACCCACAGCTCGTGTATATCAGAAGATTTCTGTTTAAAGATAGAGTTAGGGTTAGGGCTAGCATTACGATTACGGTAAGGATAAGCTTTATTATTAGGGTAGGGATAGGGATAGGGATAGGGATAGGGTTAGGGTTAGGGTTAGGGTTAGAGATAGGGTTAGGGTTAGGGTTAGGGTTAGGGTTAGCGTTAGCGTTAGCGTTACGGTTAGGGATAGGGATAGGTTTAGCATTAGCGTTTGGGTTAACGTTACATATAGGTTTAGGGCCAGGGCTAAAGCTAGATGACGGCCACAGGTAGAGGAGTGTGTGTCTAGAAGATCATGCATTTCATAGCTCTCTTAGTTCTTCTGTGCTTTCATTGAGTCCGTTGAGGACGAGAAAGTGATTCTGTAGATCGTTGCACTGAAACACAGCCAGGTAAAAGATAACAGAGCAAAAGAGCTGATCATAAGTGCTGAAGAGGGTATGTGATATGGTGCAAGGCACTCATTTCCAATTCAACTGATACGAGCACATTGATCTAGAGCTGCGTTCATGCTTAAAGCCACTTCTCAGGAACATGTTCATTCCCGAGTAACTTGGCAGCTTTCAAACCGTTCACTCCTGTGCTGTGTGAGAGAGTCACTCGAATAGAGTAAGGGGACTGCTAGCTGCACATGCATTTCTACGTTGAAAACACTGTATGGGCAAAGTGAGGTAGTAGGCTGTTGCCTCTCTTCTTCCTGGGGCTACGCTTTTCTGATGGAAAAAGTACCTAGGAGAAAACTCTACTGTGGAAGATCATTCCGCTTCAAGGATCACAACGTGCTAGCTAGGCTAGCATTCCCTCCGTTGCTGACGGGAAATCATTTCCGTAGCTCTTGGGCTATGACACGAGCCAGAGATCCTATATTGCAGCAAGGTTCTTGGACAGGATGCTGACAAGAGTACGTACTATGTGACACACCACTGCTTGCATCTCCTACTGAAATGAGAACATTGCTAACACGTCAAATAGTGTGGATGGCTTTTGTAGAGAACACTTTTCGCACGACTTGATATAATTCCTGAATGGTGCAGGGGAGCGCAAAGTCTTCCCTGCTGTATTCTCAGAGTGGAATGAGTGGCCTGGTAGGCCCATGGCGTAATTTTAGCTTCTTCCTCTTTGAATGCTTCACGAACGGGTGGAGTCCGAGGGACGTAGTATAGTCTCCATGGTTTCTGAGGCTACAGTCTTCTTCTCCCATCACATCTACTACCGAAATGCCAACATTGAGAAGACGAGGAACACTGAGACGGCTTTGGAGAAAAACCCGCTTCCTACGAAATAGGTTGATTCCCGAGTGAGTTTGAGGAGAAAACAAATCTTCACGAACATATTATCTTACACTGGGAGCCCCACAGGCTACTCTGACATTCATATTCCCTTAGATCTTCAGAGACTTGGAGGCCAGGTCGCGTAGCGTGGCCCAGCGGCCTTCCAACGTCCGGATACGCTTTCCTCGCAGAACGCAGAGTTTGGCGAAAACAGTGGTAGCCAAGCTTACTCTCGGGCACAGTTGGCATAGTCCTGTGCTTCCGTTCACTCATTTGCTTTGGGGAACGTGATTGCACAAGTCTGTGCCTAGCAAAGTTACCGCCAAGGTGATCATACATAAAACCCATTGAAACGACCTGCTAAATCGGTGGCTTCTAGCGGCATCCCACACATTTCGCACTCTACTGAAACGAGTCCATTGACCTAGTGTTACCCGCTGGACATGAAGTCTTCTAATAAGGCACTTGTACGAAACATCCTGATTCCCTCGTTGTTTGGAAGCTTTCCATGAATTCCTTGCTGTTCTATCAGAAGGAAATTCAATCGAATAGAGTCAGTGGGCTGTGAGCTTCATGGGCATATCTACGTTCGAGAAACAGTTTTGATCACAAGACATAGTAGTCAGTAGCTGCAGGAGATCTTCGGCCTCTGCTATTCTCCTGGAAAACATAGAGCGGCGAAAAGCCCACACTCGCAGCTCATTGTCCTGCGAAGGTCTGAAACTGCTATGCTCCTGTTCATTCACTACGGATTGAAAATGATTTCAGTAGCATTTAGTTTAGGACACAACCCACAGCTCGTGTATATCAGAAGATTTCTGTTTAAAGATAGAGTTAGGGTTAGGGCTAGCATTACGATTACGGTAAGGATAAGCTTTATTATTAGGGTAGGGATAGGGATAGGGATAGGGATAGGGTTAGGGTTAGGGTTAGGGTTAGAGATAGGGTTAGGGTTAGGGTTAGGGTTAGGGTTAGCGTTAGCGTTAGCGTTACGGTTAGGGATAGGGATAGGTTTAGCATTAGCGTTTGGGTTAACGTTACATATAGGTTTAGGGCCAGGGCTAAAGCTAGATGACGGCCACAGGTAGAGGAGTGTGTGTCTAGAAGATCATGCATTTCATAGCTCTCTTAGTTCTTCTGTGCTTTCATTGAGTCCGTTGAGGACGAGAAAGTGATTCTGTAGATCGTTGCACTGAAACACAGCCAGGTAAAAGATAACAGAGCAAAAGAGCTGATCATAAGTGCTGAAGAGGGTATGTGATATGGTGCAAGGCACTCATTTCCAATTCAACTGATACGAGCACATTGATCTAGAGCTGCGTTCATGCTTAAAGCCACTTCTCAGGAACATGTTCATTCCCGAGTAACTTGGCAGCTTTCAAACCGTTCACTCCTGTGCTGTGTGAGAGAGTCACTCGAATAGAGTAAGGGGACTGCTAGCTGCACATGCATTTCTACGTTGAAAACACTGTATGGGCAAAGTGAGGTAGTAGGCTGTTGCCTCTCTTCTTCCTGGGGCTACGCTTTTCTGATGGAAAAAGTACCTAGGAGAAAACTCTACTGTGGAAGATCATTCCGCTTCAAGGATCACAACGTGCTAGCTAGGCTAGCATTCCCTCCGTTGCTGACGGGAAATCATTTCCGTAGCTCTTGGGCTATGACACGAGCCAGAGATCCTATATTGCAGCAAGGTTCTTGGACAGGATGCTGACAAGAGTACGTACTATGTGACACACCACTGCTTGCATCTCCTACTGAAATGAGAACATTGCTAACACGTCAAATAGTGTGGATGGCTTTTGTAGAGAACACTTTTCGCACGACTTGATATAATTCCTGAATGGTGCAGGGGAGCGCAAAGTCTTCCCTGCTGTATTCTCAGAGTGGAATGAGTGGCCTGGTAGGCCCATGGCGTAATTTTAGCTTCTTCCTCTTTGAATGCTTCACGAACGGGTGGAGTCCGAGGGACGTAGTATAGTCTCCATGGTTTCTGAGGCTACAGTCTTCTTCTCCCATCACATCTACTACCGAAATGCCAACATTGAGAAGACGAGGAACACTGAGACGGCTTTGGAGAAAAACCCGCTTCCTACGAAATAGGTTGATTCCCGAGTGAGTTTGAGGAGAAAACAAATCTTCACGAACATATTATCTTACACTGGGAGCCCCACAGGCTACTCTGACATTCATATTCCCTTAGATCTTCAGAGACTTGGAGGCCAGGTCGCGTAGCGTGGCCCAGCGGCCTTCCAACGTCCGGATACGCTTTCCTCGCAGAACGCAGAGTTTGGCGAAAACAGTGGTAGCCAAGCTTACTCTCGGGCACAGTTGGCATAGTCCTGTGCTTCCGTTCACTCATTTGCTTTGGGGAACGTGATTGCACAAGTCTGTGCCTAGCAAAGTTACCGCCAAGGTGATCATACATAAAACCCATTGAAACGACCTGCTAAATCGGTGGCTTCTAGCGGCATCCCACACATTTCGCACTCTACTGAAACGAGTCCATTGACCTAGTGTTACCCGCTGGACATGAAGTCTTCTAATAAGGCACTTGTACGAAACATCCTGATTCCCTCGTTGTTTGGAAGCTTTCCATGAATTCCTTGCTGTTCTATCAGAAGGAAATTCAATCGAATAGAGTCAGTGGGCTGTGAGCTTCATGGGCATATCTACGTTCGAGAAACAGTTTTGTCCACAAGACATAGTAGTGAGTAGCTGCAGGAGATCTTCGGCCTCTGCTATTCTCCTGGAAAACATAGAGCGGCGAAAAGCCCACACTCGCAGCTCATTGTCCTGCGAAGGTCTGAAACTGCTATGCTCCTGTTCATTCACTACAGATTGAAAATGATTTCAGTAGCATTTAGTTTAGGATACAACCCACAGCTCGTGTATATCAGAAGATTTCTGTTTAAAGATAGAGTTAGGGTTAGGGCTAGCATTTCGATTACGGTAAGGATAAGCTTTATTATTAGGGTAGGGATAGGGATAGGGATAGGGATAGGGTTAGGGTTAGGGTTAGGGTTAGAGATAGGGTTAGGGTTAGGGTTAGGGTTAGGGTTAGCGTTAGCGTTAGCGTTAGGGTTAGGGATAGGAATAGGTTTAGCATTAGCGTTTGGGTTAACGTTACATATAGGTTTAGGGCCAGGGCTAAAGCTAGATGACGGCCACAGGTAGAGGAGTGTGTGTCCTAGAAGATCGTGCATTTCATAGCTCTCTTAGTTCTTCTGTGCTTTCATTGAGTCCGTTGAGGACGAGAAAGTGATTCTGTAGATCGTTGCACTGAAACACAGCCAGGTAAAAGATAACAGAGCAAAAGAGCTGATCATAAGTGCTGAAGAGGGTATGTGATATGGTGCAAGGCACTCATTTCCAATTCAACTGATACGAGCACATTGATCTAGAGCTGCGTTCATGCTTAAAGCCACTTCTCAGGAACATGTTCATTCCCGAGTAACTTGGCAGCTTTCAAACCGTTCACTCCTGTGCTGTGTGAGAGAGTCACTCGAATAGAGTAAGGGGACTGCTAGCTGCACATGCATTTCTACGTTGAAAACACTGTATGGGCAAAGTGAGGTAGTAGGCTGTTGCCTCTCTTCTTCCTGGGGCTACGCTTTTCTGATGGAAAAAGTACCTAGGAGAAAACTCTACTGTGGAAGATCATTCCGCTTCAAGGATCACAACGTGCTAGCTAGGCTAGCATTCCCTCCGTTGCTGACGGGAAATCATTTCCGTAGCTCTTGGGCTATGACACGAGCCAGAGATCCTATATTGCAGCAAGGTTCTTGGACAGGATGCTGACAAGAGTACGTACTATGTGACACACCACTGCTTGCATCTCCTACTGAAATGAGAACATTGCTAACACGTCAAATAGTGTGGATGGCTTTTGTAGAGAACACTTTTGGCACGACTTGATATAATTCCTGAATGGTGCAGGGGAGCGCAAAGTCTTCCCTGCTGTATTCTCAGAGTGGAATGAGTGGCCTGGTAGGCCCATGGGGTACTTTTAGCTTCTTCCTCTTTGAATGCTTCACGAACGGGTGGAGTCCGAGGGACGTAGTATAGTCTCCATGGTTTCTGAGGCTACAGTCTTCTTCTCCCATCACATCTACTACCGAAATGCCAACATTGAGAAGACGTGGAACACTCAGACGGCTTTGGAGAAAAACCCGCTTCCTACGAAATAGGTTGATTCCCGAGTGAGTTTGAGGAGCAAACAAATCTTCACGAACGTATTATCTTCCACTGGGAGCCCCACAGGCTACTCTGACATTCATATTCCCTTAGATCTTCAGAGACTTGGAGGCCAGGTCGCGTAGCGTGGCCCAGCGGCCTTCCAACGTCCGGATACGCTTTCCTCGCAGAACGCAGAGTTTGGCGAAAACAGTGGTAGCCAAGCTTACTCTCGGGCACAGTTGGCATAGTCCTGTGCTTCCGTTCACTCATTTGCTTTGGGGAACGTGATTGCACAAGTCTGTGCCTAGCAAAGTTACCGCCAAGGTGATCATACAAAAAACCCATTGAAACGACCTGCTAAATCGGTGGCTTCTAGCGGCATCCCACACATTTCGCACTCTACTGAAACGAGTCCATTGACCTAGTGTTACCCGCTGGACATGAAGTCTTCTAATAAGGCACTTGTACGAAACATCCTGATTCCCTCGTTGTTTGGAAGCTTTCCATGAATTCCTTGCTGTTCTATCAGAAGGAAATTCAATCGAATAGAGTCAGTGGGCTGTGAGCTTCATGGGCATATCTACGTTCGAGAAACAGTTTTGATCACAAGACATAGTAGTCAGTAGCTGCAGGAGATCTTCGGCCTCTGCTATTCTCCTGGAAAACATAGAGCGGCGAAAAGCCCACACTCGCAGCTCATTGTCCTGCGAAGGTCTGAAACTGCTATGCTCCTGTTCATTCACTACGGATTGAAAATGATTTCAGTAGCATTTAGTTTAGGACACAACCCACAGCTCGTGTATATCAGAAGATTTCTGTTTAAAGATAGAGTTAGGGTTAGGGCTAGCATTACGATTACGGTAAGGATAAGCTTTATTATTAGGGTAGGGATAGGGATAGGGATAGGGATAGGGTTAGGGTTAGGGTTAGGGTTAGAGATAGGGTTAGGGTTAGGGTTAGGGTTAGGGTTAGCGTTAGCGTTAGCGTTACGGTTAGGGATAGGGATAGGTTTAGCATTAGCGTTTGGGTTAACGTTACATATAGGTTTAGGGCCAGGGCTAAAGCTAGATGACGGCCACAGGTAGAGGAGTGTGTGTCTAGAAGATCATGCATTTCATAGCTCTCTTAGTTCTTCTGTGCTTTCATTGAGTCCGTTGAGGACGAGAAAGTGATTCTGTAGATCGTTGCACTGAAACACAGCCAGGTAAAAGATAACAGAGCAAAAGAGCTGATCATAAGTGCTGAAGAGGGTATGTGATATGGTGCAAGGCACTCATTTCCAATTCAACTGATACGAGCACATTGATCTAGAGCTGCGTTCATGCTTAAAGCCACTTCTCAGGAACATGTTCATTCCCGAGTAACTTGGCAGCTTTCAAACCGTTCACTCCTGTGCTGTGTGAGAGAGTCACTCGAATAGAGTAAGGGGACTGCTAGCTGCACATGCATTTCTACGTTGAAAACACTGTATGGGCAAAGTGAGGTAGTAGGCTGTTGCCTCTCTTCTTCCTGGGGCTACGCTTTTCTGATGGAAAAAGTACCTAGGAGAAAACTCTACTGTGGAAGATCATTCCGCTTCAAGGATCACAACGTGCTAGCTAGGCTAGCATTCCCTCCGTTGCTGACGGGAAATCATTTCCGTAGCTCTTGGGCTATGACACGAGCCAGAGATCCTATATTGCAGCAAGGTTCTTGGACAGGATGCTGACAAGAGTACGTACTATGTGACACACCACTGCTTGCATCTCCTACTGAAATGAGAACATTGCTAACACGTCAAATAGTGTGGATGGCTTTTGTAGAGAACACTTTTCGCACGACTTGATATAATTCCTGAATGGTGCAGGGGAGCGCAAAGTCTTCCCTGCTGTATTCTCAGAGTGGAATGAGTGGCCTGGTAGGCCCATGGCGTAATTTTAGCTTCTTCCTCTTTGAATGCTTCACGAACGGGTGGAGTCCGAGGGACGTAGTATAGTCTCCATGGTTTCTGAGGCTACAGTCTTCTTCTCCCATCACATCTACTACCGAAATGCCAACATTGAGAAGACGAGGAACACTGAGACGGCTTTGGAGAAAAACCCGCTTCCTACGAAATAGGTTGATTCCCGAGTGAGTTTGAGGAGAAAACAAATCTTCACGAACATATTATCTTACACTGGGAGCCCCACAGGCTACTCTGACATTCATATTCCCTTAGATCTTCAGAGACTTGGAGGCCAGGTCGCGTAGCGTGGCCCAGCGGCCTTCCAACGTCCGGATACGCTTTCCTCGCAGAACGCAGAGTTTGGCGAAAACAGTGGTAGCCAAGCTTACTCTCGGGCACAGTTGGCATAGTCCTGTGCTTCCGTTCACTCATTTGCTTTGGGGAACGTGATTGCACAAGTCTGTGCCTAGCAAAGTTACCGCCAAGGTGATCATACATAAAACCCATTGAAACGACCTGCTAAATCGGTGGCTTCTAGCGGCATCCCACACATTTCGCACTCTACTGAAACGAGTCCATTGACCTAGTGTTACCCGCTGGACATGAAGTCTTCTAATAAGGCACTTGTACGAAACATCCTGATTCCCTCGTTGTTTGGAAGCTTTCCATGAATTCCTTGCTGTTCTATCAGAAGGAAATTCAATCGAATAGAGTCAGTGGGCTGTGAGCTTCATGGGCATATCTACGTTCGAGAAACAGTTTTGTCCACAAGACATAGTAGTGAGTAGCTGCAGGAGATCTTCGGCCTCTGCTATTCTCCTGGAAAACATAGAGCGGCGAAAAGCCCACACTCGCAGCTCATTGTCCTGCGAAGGTCTGAAACTGCTATGCTCCTGTTCATTCACTACAGATTGAAAATGATTTCAGTAGCATTTAGTTTAGGATACAACCCACAGCTCGTGTATATCAGAAGATTTCTGTTTAAAGATAGAGTTAGGGTTAGGGCTAGCATTACGATTACGGTAAGGATAAGCTTTATTATTAGGGTAGGGATAGGGATAGGGATAGGGATAGGGTTAGGGTTAGGGTTAGGGTTAGAGATAGGGTTAGGGTTAGGGTTAGGGTTAGGGTTAGCGTTAGCGTTAGCGTTAGGGTTAGGGATAGGGATAGGTTTAGCATTAGCGTTTGGGTTAACGTTACATATAGGTTTAGGGCCAGGGCTAAAGCTAGATGACGGCCACAGGTAGAGGAGTGTGTGTCCTAGAAGATCGTGCATTTCATAGCTCTCTTAGTTCTTCTGTGCTTTCATTGAGTCCGTTGAGGACGAGAAAGTGATTCTGTAGATCGTTGCACTGAAACACAGCCAGGTAAAAGATAACAGAGCAAAAGAGCTGATCATAAGTGCTGAAGAGGGTATGTGATATGGTGCAAGGCACTCATTTCCAATTCAACTGATACGAGCACATTGATCTAGAGCTGCGTTCATGCTTAAAGCCACTTCTCAGGAACATGTTCATTCCCGAGTAACTTGGCAGCTTTCAAACCGTTCACTCCGGTGCTGTGTGAGAGAGTCACTCGAATAGAGTAAGGGGACTGCTAGCTGCACATGCATTTCTACGTTGAAAACACTGTATGGGCAAAGTGAGGTAGTAGGCTGTTGCCTCTCTTCTTCCTGGGGCTACGCTTTTCTGATGGAAAAAGTACCTAGGAGAAAACTCTACTGTGGAAGATCATTCCGCTTCAAGGATCACAACGTGCTAGCTAGGCTAGCATTCCCTCCGTTGCTGACGGGAAATCATTTCCGTAGCTCTTGGGCTATGACACGAGCCAGAGATCCTATATTGCAGCAAGGTTCTTGGACAGGATGCTGACAAGAGTACGTACTATGTGACACACCACTGCTTGCATCTCCTACTGAAATGAGAACATTGCTAACACGTCAAATAGTGTGGATGGCTTTTGTAGAGAACACTTTTGGCACGACTTGATATAATTCCTGAATGGTGCAGGGGAGCGCAAAGTCTTCCCTGCTGTATTCTCAGAGTGGAATGAGTGGCCTGGTAGGCCCATGGGGTACTTTTAGCTTCTTCCTCTTTGAATGCTTCACGAACGGGTGGAGTCCGAGGGACGTAGTATAGTCTCCATGGTTTCTGAGGCTACAGTCTTCTTCTCCCATCACATCTACTACCGAAATGCCAACATTGAGAAGACGTGGAACACTCAGACGGCTTTGGAGAAAAACCCGCTTCCTACGAAATAGGTTGATTCCCGAGTGAGTTTGAGGAGCAAACAAATCTTCACGAACGTATTATCTTCCACTGGGAGCCCCACAGGCTACTCTGACATTCATATTCCCTTAGATCTTCAGAGACTTGGAGGCCAGGTCGCGTAGCGTGGCCCAGCGGCCTTCCAACGTCCGGATACGCTTTCCTCGCAGAACGCAGAGTTTGGCGAAAACAGTGGTAGCCAAGCTTACTCTCGGGCACAGTTGGCATAGTCCTGTGCTTCCGTTCACTCATTTGCTTTGGGGAACGTGATTGCACAAGTCTGTGCCTAGCAAAGTTACCGCCAAGGTGATCATACAAAAAACCCATTGAAACGACCTGCTAAATCGGTGGCTTCTAGCGGCATCCCACACATTTCGCACTCTACTGAAACGAGTCCATTGACCTAGTGTTACCCGCTGGACATGAAGTCTTCTAATAAGGCACTTGTACGAAACATCCTGATTCCCTCGTTGTTTGGAAGCTTTCCATGAATTCCTTGCTGTTCTATCAGAAGGAAATTCAATCGAATAGAGTCAGTGGGCTGTGAGCTTCATGGGCATATCTACGTTCGAGAAACAGTTTTGATCACAAGACATAGTAGTCAGTAGCTGCAGGAGATCTTCGGCCTCTGCTATTCTCCTGGAAAACATAGAGCGGCGAAAAGCCCACACTCGCAGCTCATTGTCCTGCGAAGGTCTGAAACTGCTATGCTCCTGTTCATTCACTACGGATTGAAAATGATTTCAGTAGCATTTAGTTTAGGACACAACCCACAGCTCGTGTATATCAGAAGATTTCTGTTTAAAGATAGAGTTAGGGTTAGGGCTAGCATTACGATTACGGTAAGGATAAGCTTTATTATTAGGGTAGGGATAGGGATAGGGATAGGGATAGGGTTAGGGTTAGGGTTAGGGTTAGAGATAGGGTTAGGGTTAGGGTTAGGGTTAGGGTTAGCGTTAGCGTTAGCGTTAGGGTTAGGGATAGGGATAGGTTTAGCATTAGCGTTTGGGTTAACGTTACATATAGGTTTAGGGCCAGGGCTAAAGCTAGATGACGGCCACAGGTAGAGGAGTGTGTGTCTAGAAGATCATGCATTTCATAGCTCTCTTAGTTCTTCTGTGCTTTCATTGAGTCCGTTGAGGACGAGAAAGTGATTCTGTAGATCGTTGCACTGAAACACAGCCAGGTAAAAGATAACAGAGCAAAAGAGCTGATCATAAGTGCTGAAGAGGGTATGTGATATGGTGCAAGGCACTCATTTCCAATTCAACTGATACGAGCACATTGATCTAGAGCTGCGTTCATGCTTAAAGCCACTTCTCAGGAACATGTTCATTCCCGAGTAACTTGGCAGCTTTCAAACCGTTCACTCCTGTGCTGTGTGAGAGAGTCACTCGAATAGAGTAAGGGGACTGCTAGCTGCACATGCATTTCTACGTTGAAAACACTGTATGGGCAAAGTGAGGTAGTAGGCTGTTGCCTCTCTTCTTCCTGGGGCTACGCTTTTCTGATGGAAAAAGTACCTAGGAGAAAACTCTACTGTGGAAGATCATTCCGCTTCAAGGATCACAACGTGCTAGCTAGGCTAGCATTCCCTCCGTTGCTGACGGGAAATCATTTCCGTAGCTCTTGGGCTATGACACGAGCCAGAGATCCTATATTGCAGCAAGGTTCTTGGACAGGATGCTGACAAGAGTACGTACTATGTGACACACCACTGCTTGCATCTCCTACTGAAATGAGAACATTGCTAACACGTCAAATAGTGTGGATGGCTTTTGTAGAGAACACTTTTCGCACGACTTGATATAATTCCTGAATGGTGCAGGGGAGCGCAAAGTCTTCCCTGCTGTATTCTCAGAGTGGAATGAGTGGCCTGGTAGGCCCATGGCGTAATTTTAGCTTCTTCCTCTTTGAATGCTTCACGAACGGGTGGAGTCCGAGGGACGTAGTATAGTCTCCATGGTTTCTGAGGCTACAGTCTTCTTCTCCCATCACATCTACTACCGAAATGCCAACATTGAGAAGACGAGGAACACTGAGACGGCTTTGGAGAAAAACCCGCTTCCTACGAAATAGGTTGATTCCCGAGTGAGTTTGAGGAGAAAACAAATCTTCACGAACATATTATCTTACACTGGGAGCCCCACAGGCTACTCTGACATTCATATTCCCTTAGATCTTCAGAGACTTGGAGGCCAGGTCGCGTAGCGTGGCCCAGCGGCCTTCCAACGTCCGGATACGCATTCCTCGCAGAACGCAGAGTTTGGCGAAAACAGTGGTAGCCAAGCTTACTCTCGGGCACAGTTGGCATAGTCCTGTGCTTCCGTTCACTCATTTGCTTTGGGGAACGTGATTGCACAAGTCTGTGCCTAGCAAAGTTACCGCCAAGGTGATCATACATAAAACCCATTGAAACGACCTGCTAAATCGGTGGCTTCTAGCGGCATCCCACACATTTCGCACTCTACTGAAACGAGTCCATTGACCTAGTGTTACCCGCTGGACATGAAGTCTTCTAATAAGGCACTTGTACGAAACATCCTGATTCCCTCGTTGTTTGGAAGCTTTCCATGAATTCCTTGCTGTTCTATCAGAAGGAAATTCAATCGAATAGAGTCAGTGGGCTGTGAGCTTCATGGGCATATCTACGTTCGAGAAACAGTTTTGTCCACAAGACATAGTAGTGAGTAGCTGCAGGAGATCTTCGGCCTCTGCTATTCTCCTGGAAAACATAGAGCGGCGAAAAGCCCACACTCGCAGCTCATTGTCCTGCGAAGGTCTGAAACTGCTATGCTCCTGTTCATTCACTACAGATTGAAAATGATTTCAGTAGCATTTAGTTTAGGATACAACCCACAGCTCGTGTATATCAGAAGATTTCTGTTTAAAGATAGAGTTAGGGTTAGGGCTAGCATTACGATTACGGTAAGGATAAGCTTTATTATTAGGGTAGGGATAGGGATAGGGATAGGGATAGGGTTAGGGTTAGGGTTAGGGTTAGAGATAGGGTTAGGGTTAGGGTTAGGGTTAGGGTTAGCGTTAGCGTTAGCGTTAGGGTTAGGGATAGGGATAGGTTTAGCATTAGCGTTTGGGTTAACGTTACATATAGGTTTAGGGCCAGGGCTAAAGCTAGATGACGGCCACAGGTAGAGGAGTGTGTGTCCTAGAAGATCGTGCATTTCATAGCTCTCTTAGTTCTTCTGTGCTTTCATTGAGTCCGTTGAGGACGAGAAAGTGATTCTGTAGATCGTTGCACTGAAACACAGCCAGGTAAAAGATAACAGAGCAAAAGAGCTGATCATAAGTGCTGAAGAGGGTATGTGATATGGTGCAAGGCACTCATTTCCAATTCAACTGATACGAGCACATTGATCTAGAGCTGCGTTCATGCTTAAAGCCACTTCTCAGGAACATGTTCATTCCCGAGTAACTTGGCAGCTTTCAAACCGTTCACTCCGGTGCTGTGTGAGAGAGTCACTCGAATAGAGTAAGGGGACTGCTAGCTGCACATGCATTTCTACGTTGAAAACACTGTATGGGCAAAGTGAGGTAGTAGGCTGTTGCCTCTCTTCTTCCTGGGGCTACGCTTTTCTGATGGAAAAAGTACCTAGGAGAAAACTCTACTGTGGAAGATCATTCCGCTTCAAGGATCACAACGTGCTAGCTAGGCTAGCATTCCCTCCGTTGCTGACGGGAAATCATTTCCGTAGCTCTTGGGCTATGACACGAGCCAGAGATCCTATATTGCAGCAAGGTTCTTGGACAGGATGCTGACAAGAGTACGTACTATGTGACACACCACTGCTTGCATCTCCTACTGAAATGAGAACATTGCTAACACGTCAAATAGTGTGGATGGCTTTTGTAGAGAACACTTTTGGCACGACTTGATATAATTCCTGAATGGTGCAGGGGAGCGCAAAGTCTTCCCTGCTGTATTCTCAGAGTGGAATGAGTGGCCTGGTAGGCCCATGGGGTACTTTTAGCTTCTTCCTCTTTGAATGCTTCACGAACGGGTGGAGTCCGAGGGACGTAGTATAGTCTCCATGGTTTCTGAGGCTACAGTCTTCTTCTCCCATCACATCTACTACCGAAATGCCAACATTGAGAAGACGTGGAACACTCAGACGGCTTTGGAGAAAAACCCGCTTCCTACGAAATAGGTTGATTCCCGAGTGAGTTTGAGGAGCAAACAAATCTTCACGAACGTATTATCTTCCACTGGGAGCCCCACAGGCTACTCTGACATTCATATTCCCTTAGATCTTCAGAGACTTGGAGGCCAGGTCGCGTAGCGTGGCCCAGCGGCCTTCCAACGTCCGGATACGCTTTCCTCGCAGAACGCAGAGTTTGGCGAAAACAGTGGTAGCCAAGCTTACTCTCGGGCACAGTTGGCATAGTCCTGTGCTTCCGTTCACTCATTTGCTTTGGGGAACGTGATTGCACAAGTCTGTGCCTAGCAAAGTTACCGCCAAGGTGATCATACAAAAAACCCATTGAAACGACCTGCTAAATCGGTGGCTTCTAGCGGCATCCCACACATTTCGCACTCTACTGAAACGAGTCCATTGACCTAGTGTTACCCGCTGGACATGAAGTCTTCTAATAAGGCACTTGTACGAAACATCCTGATTCCCTCGTTGTTTGGAAGCTTTCCATGAATTCCTTGCTGTTCTATCAGAAGGAAATTCAATCGAATAGAGTCAGTGGGCTGTGAGCTTCATGGGCATATCTACGTTCGAGAAACAGTTTTGATCACAAGACATAGTAGTCAGTAGCTGCAGGAGATCTTCGGCCTCTGCTATTCTCCTGGAAAACATAGAGCGGCGAAAAGCCCACACTCGCAGCTCATTGTCCTGCGAAGGTCTGAAACTGCTATGCTCCTGTTCATTCACTACGGATTGAAAATGATTTCAGTAGCATTTAGTTTAGGACACAACCCACAGCTCGTGTATATCAGAAGATTTCTGTTTAAAGATAGAGTTAGGGTTAGGGCTAGCATTACGATTACGGTAAGGATAAGCTTTATTATTAGGGTAGGGATAGGGATAGGGATAGGGATAGGGTTAGGGTTAGGGTTAGGGTTAGAGATAGGGTTAGGGTTAGGGTTAGGGTTAGGGTTAGCGTTAGCGTTAGCGTTACGGTTAGGGATAGGGATAGGTTTAGCATTAGCGTTTGGGTTAACGTTACATATAGGTTTAGGGCCAGGGCTAAAGCTAGATGACGGCCACAGGTAGAGGAGTGTGTGTCTAGAAGATCATGCATTTCATAGCTCTCTTAGTTCTTCTGTGCTTTCATTGAGTCCGTTGAGGACGAGAAAGTGATTCTGTAGATCGTTGCACTGAAACACAGCCAGGTAAAAGATAACAGAGCAAAAGAGCTGATCATAAGTGCTGAAGAGGGTATGTGATATGGTGCAAGGCACTCATTTCCAATTCAACTGATACGAGCACATTGATCTAGAGCTGCGTTCATGCTTAAAGCCACTTCTCAGGAACATGTTCATTCCCGAGTAACTTGGCAGCTTTCAAACCGTTCACTCCGGTGCTGTGTGAGAGAGTCACTCGAATAGAGTAAGGGGACTGCTAGCTGCACATGCATTTCTACGTTGAAAACACTGTATGGGCAAAGTGAGGTAGTAGGCTGTTGCCTCTCTTCTTCCTGGGGCTACGCTTTTCTGATGGAAAAAGTACCTAGGAGAAAACTCTACTGTGGAAGATCATTCCGCTTCAAGGATCACAACGTGCTAGCTAGGCTAGCATTCCCTCCGTTGCTGACGGGAAATCATTTCCGTAGCTCTTGGGCTATGACACGAGCCAGAGATCCTATATTGCAGCAAGGTTCTTGGACAGGATGCTGACAAGAGTACGTACTATGTGACACACCACTGCTTGCATCTCCTACTGAAATGAGAACATTGCTAACACGTCAAATAGTGTGGATGGCTTTTGTAGAGAACACTTTTCGCACGACTTGATATAATTCCTGAATGGTGCAGGGGAGCGCAAAGTCTTCCCTGCTGTATTCTCAGAGTGGAATGAGTGGCCTGGTAGGCCCATGGCGTAATTTTAGCTTCTTCCTCTTTGAATGCTTCACGAACGGGTGGAGTCCGAGGGACGTAGTATAGTCTCCATGGTTTCTGAGGCTACAGTCTTCTTCTCCCATCACATCTACTACCGAAATGCCAACATTGAGAAGACGAGGAACACTGAGACGGCTTTGGAGAAAAACCCGCTTCCTACGAAATAGGTTGATTCCCGAGTGAGTTTGAGGAGAAAACAAATCTTCACGAACATATTATCTTACACTGGGAGCCCCACAGGCTACTCTGACATTCATATTCCCTTAGATCTTCAGAGACTTGGAGGCCAGGTCGCGTAGCGTGGCCCAGCGGCCTTCCAACGTCCGGATACGCATTCCTCGCAGAACGCAGAGTTTGGCGAAAACAGTGGTAGCCAAGCTTACTCTCGGGCACAGTTGGCATAGTCCTGTGCTTCCGTTCACTCATTTGCTTTGGGGAACGTGATTGCACAAGTCTGTGCCTAGCAAAGTTACCGCCAAGGTGATCATACAGAAAACCCATTGAAACGACCTGCTAAATCGGTGGCTTCTAGCGGCATCCCACACATTTCGCACTCTACTGAAACGAGTCCATTGACCTACTGTTACCCGCTGGAGATGAAGTCTTCTAATAAGGCACTTGTATGAAACATCCTGATTCCCTCGTTGTTTGGAAGCTTTCCATGAATTCCTTGCTGTTCTATCAGAAGGAAATTCAATCGAATAGAGTCAGTGGGCTGTGAGCTTCATGGGCATATCTACGTTCGAGAAACAGTTTTGTCCACAAGACATAGTAGTGAGTAGCTGCAGGAGATCTTCGGCCTCTGCTATTCTCCTGGAAAACATAGAGCGGCGAAAAGCCCACACTCGCAGCTCATTGTCCTGCGAAGGTCTGAAACTGCTATGCTCCTGTTCATTCCATACGGATTGAAAATGATTTCAGTAGCATTTAGTTTAGGACACAACCCACAGCTCGGATATATCAGAAGATTTCTGTTTAAAGATAGAGTTAGGGTTAGGGCTAGCATTACGATTACGGTAAGGATAAGCTTTATTATTAGGGTAGGGATAGGGATAGGGATAGGGATAGGGATAGGGTTAGGGTTAGGGTTAGGGTTAGCGTTAGCGTTAGGGTTAGGGATAGGGATAGGTTTAGCATTAGCGTTTGGGTTAA
Organism: Desmodus rotundus; assembly: GCF_022682495.2. Taxonomy (NCBI): domain Eukaryota; kingdom Metazoa; phylum Chordata; class Mammalia; order Chiroptera; family Phyllostomidae; genus Desmodus; species Desmodus rotundus. Next base: position 60,112,902 of record NC_071395.1, read on the forward strand.
TGTTACATATAGGTTTAGGGCCAGGGCTAAAGCTAGATGACGGCCACAGGTAGACGAGTGTGTGTCCTAGAAGATCGTGCATTTCATAGCTCTCTTAGTTCTTCTGTGCTTTCATTGAGTCCGTTGAGGACGAGAAAGTGATTCTGTAGATCGTTGCACTGAAACACAGCCAGGTAAAAGATAACCGAGCAAAAGAGCTGATCATAAGTGCTGAAGAGGGTATGTGATATGGTGCAAGGCACTCATTTCCAATTCAACTGATACGAGCACATTGATCTAGAGCTGCGTTCATGCTTAAAGCCACTTCTCAGGAACATGTTCATTCCCGAGTAACTTGGCAGCTTTCAAACCGTTCACTCCTGTGCTGTGTGAGAGAGTCACTCGAATAGAGTAAGGGGACTGCTAGCTGCACATGCATTTCTACGTTGAAAACACTGTATGGGCAAAGTGAGGTAGTAGGCTGTTGCCTCTCTTCTTCCTGGGGCTTCGCTTTTCTGATGGAAAAGGTACCTAGGTGAAAACTCTACTGTGGAAGCTCATTCCGCTTCAAGGATCACAAAGTGCTAGCTAGGCTAGCATTCCCTCTGTTGCTGACGGGAAATCATTTCCGTAGCTCTTGGGCTATGACACGAGCCAGAGATCCTATATTGCAGCAAGGTTCTTGGACAGGATGCTGACAAGAGTACGTACTATGTGACACACCACTGCTTGCATCTCCTACTGAAATGAGAACATTGCTAACACGTCAAATAGTGTGGATGGCTTTTGTAGAGAACACTTTTCGCACGACTTGATATAATTCCTGAATGGTGCAGGGGAGCGCAAAGTCTTCCCTGCTGTATTCTCAGAGTGGAATGAGTGGCCTGGTAGGCCCATGGCGTAATTTTAGCTTCTTCCTCTTTGAATGCTTCACGAACGGGTGGAGTCCGAGGGACGTAGTATAGTCTCCATGGTTTCTGAGGCTACAGTCTTCTTCTCCCATCACATCTACTACCGAAATGCCGACATTGAGAAGACGTGGAACACTGAGACGGCTTTGGAGAAAAACCCGCTTCCTACGAAATAGGTTGATTCCCGAGTGAGTTTGAGGAGCAAACAAATCTTCACGAACGTATTATCTTCCACTGGGAGCCCCACAGGCTACTCTGACATTCATATTCCCTTAGATCTTCAGAGACTTGGAGGCCAGGTCGCGTAGCGTGGCCCAGCGGCCTTCCAACGTCCGGATACGCTTTCCTCGCAGAACGCAGAGTTTGGCGAAAACAGTGCTGGCCAAGCCTACTCTCGGGCACAGTTGGCATAGTCCTGTGCATCCGTTCACTCATTTGCTTTGGGGAACATGATTGCACAAGTCTGTGCCTAGCAAAGTTACCGCCAAGGTGATCATACAGAAAACCCATTGAAACGACCTGCTAAATCGGTGGCTTCTAGCGGCATCCCACACATTTCGCACTCTACTGAAACGAGTCCATTGACCTAGTGTTACCCGCTGGAGATGAAGTCTTCTAATAAGGCACTTGTACGAAACATCCTGATTCCCTCGTTGTTTGGAAGCTTTCCATGATATCCTTGCTGTTCTATCAGAAGGAAATTCAATCGAATAGAGTCAGTGGGCTGTGAGCTTCATGGGCATATCTACGTTCGAGAAACAGTTTTGTCCACAAGACATAGTAGTGAGTAGCTGCAGGAGATCTTCGGCCTCTGCTATTCTCCTGGAAAACATAGAGCGGCGAAAAGCCCACACTTGCAGCTCATTGTCCTGCGAAGGTCTGAAACTGCTATGCTCCTGTTCATTCACTACGGATTGAAAATGATTTCAGTAGCATTTAGTTTAGGACACAACCCACAGCTCGGATATATCAGAAGATTTCTGTTTAAAGATAGAGTTATGGTTAGGGCTAGCATTACGATTACGGTAAGGATAAGCTTTATTATTAGGGTAGGGATAGGGATAGGGATAGGGATAGGGTTAGGGTTAGGGTTAGGGTTAGAGATAGGGTTAGGGTTAGGGTTAGGGTTAGGGTTAGCGTTAGCGTTAGCGTCAGGGTTAGGGATAGGGATAGGTTTAGCATTAGCGTTTGGGTTAACGTTACATATAGGTTTAGGGCCAGGGCTAAAGCTAGATGACGGCCACAGGTAGAGGAGTGTGTGTCCTAGAAGATCGTGCATTTCATAGCTCTCTTAGTTCTTCTGTGCTTTCATTGAGTCCGTTGAGGACGAGAAAGTGATTCTGTAGATCGTTGCACTGAAACACAGCCAGGTAAAAGATAACAGAGCAAAAGAGCTGATCATAAGTGCTGAAGAGGGTATGTGATATGGTGCAAGGCACTCATTTCCAATTCAACTGATACGAGCACATTGATCTAGAGCTGCGTTCATGCTTAAAGCCACTTCTCAGGAACATGTTCATTCCCGAGTAACTTGGCAGCTTTCAAACCGTTCACTCCTGTGCTGTGTGAGAGAGTCACTCGAATAGAGTAAGGGGACTGCTAGCTGCACATGCATTTCTACGTTGAAAACACTGTATGGGCAAAGTGAGGTAGTAGGCTGTTGCCTCTCTTCTTCCTGCGGCTACGCTTTTCTGATGGAAAAAGTACCTAGGAGAAAACTCTACTGTGGAAGATCATTCCGCTTCAAGGATCACAACGTGCTAGCTAGGCTAGCATTCCCTCCGTTGCTGACGGGAAATCATTTCCGTAGCTCTTGGGCTATGACACGAGCCAGAGATCCTATATTGCAGCAAGGTTCTTGGACAGGATGCTGACAAGAGTACGTACTATGTGACACACCACTGCTTTCATCTCCTACTGAAATGAGAACATTGCTAACACGTCAAATAGTGTGGATGGCTTTTGTTGAGAACACTTTTCGCACGACTTGATATAATTCCTGAATGGTGCAGGGGAGCGCATAGTCCTCCCTGCTGTATTCTCAGAGCGGAATGAGTGGCCTGGTAGGCCCATGGCGTACTTTTAGCTTCTTCCTCTTTGAATGCTTCTCGAACGGGTGGAGTCCGAGGGACGTAGTATAGTCTCCATGGTTTCTGAGGCTACAGTCTTCTTCTCCCATCACATCTACTACCGAAATGCCAACATTGAGAAGACGTGGAACACTGAGACGGCTTTGGAGAAAAACCCGCTTCCTACGAAATAGGTTGATTCCCGAGTGAGTTTGAGGAGAAAACAAATCTTCACGAACATATTATCTTACACTGGGAGCCCCACAGGCTACTCTGACATTCATATTCCCTTAGATCTTCAGAGACTTGGAGGCCAGGTCGCGTAGCGTGGCCCAGCGGCCTTCCAACGTCCGGATACGCTTTCCTCGCAGAACGCAGAGTTTGGCGAAAACAGTGGTAGCCAAGCTTACTCTCGGGCACAGTTGGCATAGTCCTGTGCTTCCGTTCACTCATTTGCTTTGGGGAACATGATTGCACAAGTCTGTGCCTAGCAAAGTTACCGCCAAGGTGATCATACCGAAAACCCATTGAAACGACCTGCTAAATCGGTGGCTTCTAGCGGCATCCCACACATTTCGCACTCTACTGAAACGAGTCCATTGACCTAGTGTTACCCGTGGAGATGAAGTCTTCTAATAAGGCACTTGTACGAAACATCCTGATTCCCTCGTTGTTTGGAAGCTTTCCATGAATTCCTTTCTGTTCTATCAGAAGGAAATTCAATCGAATAGAGTCAGTGGGCTGTGAGCTTCATGGGCATATCTACGTTCGAGAAACAGTTTTGTCCACAAGACATAGTAGTGAGTAGCTGCAGGAGATCTTCGGCCTCTGCTATTCTCCTGGAAAACATAGAGCGGCGAAAAGCCCACACTCGCAGCTCATTGTCCTGCGAAGCTCTGAAACTCTTATGCTCCTGTTCATTCACTACAGATTGAAAATGATTTCAGTAGCATTTAGTTTAGGACACAACCCACAGCTCGTGTATATCAGAAGATTTCTGTTTATAGATAGAGTTAGGGTTAGGGCTAGCATTACGATTACGGTAAGGATAAGCTTTATTATTAGGGTAGGGATAGGGATAGGGATAGGGATAGGGTTAGGGTTAGGGTTAGGGTTAGAGATAGGGTTAGGGTTAGGGTTAGGGTTAGGGTTAGCGTTAGCGTTAGCGTTAGGGTTAGGGATAGGGATAGGTTTAGCATTAGCGTTTGGGTTAACGTTACATATAGGTTTAGGGCCAGGGCTAAAGCTAGATGACGGCCACAGGTAGAGGAGTGTGTGTCCTAGAAGATCGTGCATTTCATAGCTCTCTTAGTTCTTCTGTGCTTTCATTGAGTCCGTTGAGGACGAGAAAGTGATTCTGTAGATCGTTGCACTGAAACACAGCCAGGTAAAAGATAACAGAGCAAAAGAGCTGATCATAAGTGCTGAAGAGGGTATGTGATATGGTGCAAGGCACTCATTTCCAATTCAACTGATACGAGCACATTGATCTAGAGCTGCGTTCATGCTTAAAGCCACTTCTCAGGAACATGTTCATTCCCGAGTAACTTGGCAGCTTTCAAACCGTTCACTCCTGTGCTGTGTGAGAGAGTCACTCGAATAGAGTAAGGGGACTGCTAGCTGCACATGCATTTCTACGTTGAAAACACTGTATGGGCAAAGTGAGGTAGTAGGCTGTTGCCTCTCTTCTTCCTGGGGCTACGCTTTTCTGATGGAAAAAGTACCTAGGAGAAAACTCTACTGTGGAAGCTCATTCCGCTTCAAGGATCACAACGTGCTAGCTAGGCTAGCATTCCCTCCGTTGCTGACGGGAAATCATTTCCGTAGCTCCTGGGCTATGACACGCGCCAGAGATCCTATATTGCAGCAAGGTTCTTGGACAGGATGCTGACAAGAGTACGTACTATGTGACACACCACTGCTTTCATCTCCTACTGAAATGAGAACATTGCTAACACGTCAAATAGTGTGGATGGCTTTTGTTGAGAACAGTTTTCGCACGACTTGATATAATTCCTGAATGGTGCAGGGGAGCGCATAGTCCTCCCTGCTGTATTCTCAGAGGGGAATGAGTGGCCTGGTAGGCCCATGGCGTACTTTTAGCTTCTTCCTCTTTGAATGCTTCTCGAACGGGTGGAGTCCGAGGGACGTAGTATAGTCTCCATGGTTTCTGAGGCTACAGTCTTCTTCTCCCATCACATCTACTACCGAAATGCCAACATTGAGAAGACGTGGAACACTGAGACGGCTTTGGAGAAAAACCCGCTTCCTACGAAATAGGTTGATTCCCGAGTGAGTTTGAGGAGAAAACAAATCTTCACGAACATATTATCTTCCACTGGGAGCCCCACAGGCTACTCTGACATTCATATTCCCTTAGATCTTCAGAGACTTGGAGGCCAGGTCGCTTAGCGTGGCCCAGCGGCCTTCCAACGTCCGGATACGCTTTCCTCGCAGAACGCAGAGTTTGGCGAAAACAGTGGTAGCCAAGCTTACTCTCGGGCACAGTTGGCATAGTCCTGTGCTTCCGTTCACTCATTTGCTTTGGGGAACATGATTGCACAAGTCTGTGCCTAGCAAAGTTACCGCCAAGGTGATCATACAGAAAACCCATTGAAACGACCTGCTAAATCGGTGGCTTCTAGCGGCATCCCACACATTTCGCACTCTACTGAAACGAGTCCATTGACCTAGTGTTACCCGTGGAGATGAAGTCTTCTAATAAGGCACTTGTACGAAACATCCTGATTCCCTCGTTGTTTGGAAGCTTTCCATGAATTCCTTGCTGTTCTATCAGAAGGAAATTCAATCGAATAGAGTCAGTGGGCTGTGAGCTTCATGGGCATATCTACGTTCGAGAAACAGTTTTGTCCACAAGACATAGTAGTGAGTAGCTGCAGGAGATCTTCGGCCTCTGCTATTCTCCTGGAAAACATAAAGCGGCGAAAAGCCCACACTCGCAGCTCATTGTCCTGCGAAGCTCTGAAACTGTTATGCTCCTGTTCATTCACTACAGATTGAAAATGATTTCAGTAGCATTTAGTTTAGGACACAACCCACAGCTCGTGTATATCAGAAGATTTCTGTTTAAAGATAGAGTTAGGGTTAGGGCTAGCATTACGAATACGGTAAGGATAAGCTTTATTATTAGGGTAGGGATAGGGATAGGGATAGGGATAGGGTTAGGGTTAGGGTTAGGGTTAGAGATAGGGTTAGGGTTAGGGTTAGGGTTAGGGTTAGCGTTAGCGTTAGCGTTAGGGTTAGGGATAGGGATAGGTTTAGCATTAGCGTTTGGGTTAACGTTACATATAGGTTTAGGGCCAGGGCTAAAGCTAGATGACGGCCACAGGTAGAGGAGTGTGTGTCCTAGAAGATCGTGCATTTCATAGCTCTCTTAGTTCTTCTGTGCTTTCATTGAGTCCGTTGAGGACGAGAAAGTGATTCTGTAGATCGTTGCACTGAAACACAGCCAGGTAAAAGATAACAGAGCAAAAGAGCTGATCATAAGTGCTGAAGAGGGTATGTGATATGGTGCAAGGCACTCATTTCCAATTCAACTGATACGAGCACATTGATCTAGAGCTGCGTTCATGCTTAAAGCCACTTCTCAGGAACATGTTCATTCCCGAGTAACTTGGCAGCTTTCAAACCGTTCACTCCTGTGCTGTGTGAGAGAGTCACTCGAATAGAGTAAGGGGACTGCTAGCTGCACATGCATTTCTACGTTGAAAACACTGTATGGGCAAAGTGAGGTAGTAGGCTGTTGCCTCTCTTCTTCCTGCGGCTACGCTTTTCTGATGGAAAAAGTACCTAGGAGAAAACTCTACTGTGGAAGATCATTCCGCTTCAAGGATCACAACGTGCTAGCTAGGCTAGCATTCCCTCCGTTGCTGACGGGAAATCATTTCCGTAGCTCTTGGGCTATGACACGCGCCAGAGATCCTATATTGCAGCAAGGTTCTTGGACAGGATGCTGACAAGAGTACGTACTATGTGACACACCACTGCTTTCATCTCCTACTGAAATGAGAACATTGCTAACACGTCAAATAGTGTGGATGGCTTTTGTTGAGAACAGTTTTCGCACGACTTGATATAATTCCTGAATGGTGCAGGGGAGCGCATAGTCCTCCCTGCTGTATTCTCAGAGCGGAATGAGTGGCCTGGTAGGCCCATGGCGTACTTTTAGCTTCTTCCTCTTTGAATGCTTCTCGAACGGGTGGAGTCCGAGGGACGTAGTATAGTCTCCATGGTTTCTGAGGCTACAGTCTTCTTCTCCCATCACATCTACTACCGAAATGCCAACATTGAGAAGACGTGGAACACTGAGACGGCTTTGGAGAAAAACCCGCTTCCTACGAAATAGGTTGATTCCCGAGTGAGTTTGAGGAGCAAACAAATCTTCATGAACGTATTATCTTCCACTGGGAGCCCCACAGGCTACTCTGACATTCATATTCCCTTAGATCTTCAGAGACTTGGAGGCCAGGTCGAGTAGCGTGGCCCAGCGGCCTTCCAACGTCCGGATACGCTTTCCTCGCAGAACGCAGAGTTTGGCGAAAACAGTGGTAGCCAAGCTTACTCTCGGGCACAGTTGGCATAGTCCTGTGCATCCGTTCACTCATTTGCTTTGGGGAACATGATTGCACAAGTCTGTGCCTAGCAAAGTTACCGCCAAGGTGATCATACAGAAAACCCATTGAAACGACCTGCTAAATCGGTGGCTTCTAGCGGCATCCCACACATTTCGCACTCTACTGAAACGAGTCCATTGACCTAGTGTTACCCGCTGGAGATGAAGTCTTCTAATAAGGTACTTGTACGAAACATCCTGATTCCCTCGTTGTTTGGAAGCTTTCCATGAATTCCTTGCTGTTCTATCAGAAGGAAATTCAATCGAATAGAGTCAGTGGGCTGTGAGCTTCATGGGCATATCTACGTTCGAGAAACAGTTTTGTCCACAAGACATAGTAGTGAGTAGCTGCAGGAGATCTTCGGCCTCTGCTATTCTCCTGGAAAACATAGAGCGGCGAAAAGCCCACACTCGCAGCTCATTGTCCTGCGAAGCTCTGAAACTGCTATGCTCCTGTTCATTCACTACGGATTGAAAATGATTTCAGTAGCATTTAGTTTAGGACACAACCCACAGCTCGGATATATCAGAAGATTTCTGTTTAAAGATAGAGTTAGGGTTAGGGCTAGCATTACGATTACGGTAAGGATAAGCTTTATTATTAGGGTAGGGATAGGGATAGGGATAGGGATAGGGTTAGGGTTAGGGATAGGGTTACGGTTAGGGTTAGGGTTAGGGTTAGCGTTAGCGTCAGGGTTAGGGATAGGGATAGGTTTAGCATTAGCGTTTGGGTTAACGTTACATATAGGTTTAGGGCCAGGGCTAAAGCTAGATGACGGTCACAGGTAGAGGAGTGTGTGTCCTAGAAGATCGTGCATTTCATAGCTCTCTTAGTTCTTCTGTGCTTTCATTGAGTCCGTTGAGGACGAGAAAGTGATTCTGTAGATCGTTGCACTGAAACAGCCAGGTAAAAGATAACAGAGCAAAAGAGCTGATCATAAGTGCTGAAGAGGGTATGTGATATGGTGCAAGGCACTCATTTCCAATTCAACTGATACGAGCACATTGATCTAGAGCTGCGTTCATGCTTAAAGCCACTTCTCAGGAACATGTTCATTCCCGAGTAACTTGGCAGCTTCAAACCGTTCACTCCTGTGCTGTGTGAGAGAGTCACTCGAATAGAGTAAGGGGACTGCTAGCTGCACATGCATTTCTACGTTGAAAACACTGTATGGGCAAAGTGAGGTAGTAGGCTGTTGCCTCTCTTCTTCCTGGGGCTACGCTTTTCTGATGGAAAAAGTACCTAGGAGAAAACTCTACTGTGGAAGCTCATTCCGCTTCAAAGATCACAAAGTGCTAGCTAGGCTAGCATTCCCTCCGTTGCTGACGGGAAATCATTTCCGTAGCTCTTGGGCTATGTCACGCGCCAGAGATCCTATATTGCAGCAAGGTTCTTGGACAGGATGCTGACAAGAGTACCTACTATGTGACACACCACTGCTTTCATCTCCTACTGAAATGAGAACATTGCTAACACGTCAAATAGTGTGGATGGCTTTTGTTGAGAACACTTTTCGCACGACTTGATATAATTCCTGAATGGTGCAGGGGAGCGCATAGTCCTCCCTGCTGTATTCTCAGAGTGGAATGAGTGGCCTGGTAGGCCCATGGCGTACTTTTAGCTTCTTCCTCTTTGAATGCTTCACGAACGGGTGGAGTCCGAGGGACGTAGTATAGTCTCCATGGTTTCTGAGGCTACAGTCTTCTTCTCCCATCACATCTACTACCGAAATGCCAACATTGAGAAGACGTGGAACACTGAGACGGCTTTGGGGAAAAACCCGCTTCCTACGAAATAGGTTGATTCCCGAGTGAGTTTGAGGAGCAAACAAATCTTCACGAACGTATTATCTTCCACTGGGAGCCCCACAGGCTACTCTGACATTCATATTCCCTTAGATCTTCAGAGACTTGGAGGCCAGGTCGCGTAGCGTGGCCCAGCGGCCTTCCAACGTCCGGATACGCTTTCCTCGCAGAACGCAGAGTTTGGCGAAAACAGTGGTAGCCAAGCTTACTCTCGGGCACAGTTGGCATAGTCCTGTGCTTCCGTTCACTCATTTGCTTTGGGGAACGTGATTGCACAAGTCTGTGCCTAGCAAAGTTACCGCCAAGGTGATCATACAGAAAACCCATTGAAACGACCTGCTAAATCGGTGGCTTCTAGCGGCATCCCACACATTTCGCACTCTACTGAAACGAGTCCATTGACCTAGTGTTACCCGCTGGAGATGAAGTCTTCTAATAAGCCACTTGTACGAAACATCCTGATTCCCTCGTTGTTTGGAAGCTTTCCATGAATTCCTTGCTGTTCTATCAGAAGGAAATTCAATCGAATAGAGTCAGTGGGCTGTGAGCTTCATGGGCATATCTACGTTCGAGAAACAGTTTTGTCCACAAGACATAGTAGTGAGTAGCTGCAGGAGATCTTCGGCCTCTGCTATTCTCCTGGAAAACATAGAGCGGCGAAAAGCCCACACTCGCAGCTCATTGTCCTGCGAAGGTCTGAAACTGCTATGCTCCTGTTCATTCACTACGGATTGAAAATGATTTCAGTAGCATTTAGTTTAGGACACAACCCACAGCTCGGATATATCAGAAGATTTCTGTTTAAAGATAGAGTTAGGGTTAGGGCTAGCATTACGATTACGGTAAGGATAAGCTTTATTATTAGGGTAGGGATAGGGATAGGGATAGGGATAGGGTTAGGGTTAGGGATAGGGTTACGGTTAGGGTTAGGGTTAGGGTTAGCGTTAGCGTCAGGGTTAGGGATAGGGATAGGTTTAGCATTAGCGTTTGGGTTAACGTTACATATAGGTTTAGGGCCAGGGCTAAAGCTAGATGACGGTCACAGGTAGAGGAGTGTGTGTCCTAGAAGATCGTGCATTTCATAGCTCTCTTAGTTCTTCTGTGCTTTCATTGAGTCCGTTGAGGACGAGAAAGTGATTCTGTAGATCGTTGCACTGAAACACAGCCAGGTAAAAGATAACAGAGCAAAAGAGCTGATCATAAGTGCTGAAGAGGGTATGTGATATGGTGCAAGGCACTCATTTCCAATTCAACTGATACGAGCACATTGATCTAGAGCTGCGTTCATGCTTAAAGCCACTTCTCAGGAACATGTTCATTCCCGAGTAACTTGGCAGCTTCAAACCGTTCACTCCTGTGCTGTGTGAGAGAGTCACTCGAATAGAGTAAGGGGACTGCTAGCTGCACATGCATTTCTACGTTGAAAACACTGTATGGGCAAAGTGAGGTAGTAGGCTGTTGCCTCTCTTCTTCCTGGGGCTACGCTTTTCTGATGGAAAAAGTACTTAGGAGAAAACTCTACTGTGGAAGCTCATTCCGCTTCAAGGATCACAAAGTGCTAGCTAGGCTAGCATTCCTTCCGTTGCTGACGGGAAATCATTTCCGTAGCTCTTGGGCTATGTCACTCGCCAGAGATCCTATATTGCAGCAAGGTTCTTGGACAGGATGCTGACAAGAGTACGTACTATGTGACACACCACTGCTTTCATCTCCTACTGAAATGAGAACATTGCTAACACGTCAAATAGTGTGGATGGCTTTTGTTGAGAACACTTTTCGCACGACTTGATATAATTCCTGAATGGTGCAGGGGAGCGCATAGTCCTCCCTGCTGTATTCTCAGAGTGGAATGAGTGGCCTGGTAGGCCCATGGCGTACTTTTAGCTTCTTCCTCTTTGAATGCTTCACGAACGGGTGGAGTCCGAGGGACGTAGTATAGTCTCCATGGTTTCTGAGGCTACAGTCTTCTTCTCCCATCACATCTACTACCGAAATGCCAACATTGAGAAGACGTGGAACACTGAGACGGCTTTGGGGAAAAACCCGCTTCCTACGAAATAGGTTGATTCCCGAGTGAGTTTGAGGAGCAAACAAATCTTCACGAACGTATTATCTTCCACTGGGAGCCCCACAGGCTACTCTGACATTCATATTCCCTTAGATCTTCAGAGACTTGGAGGCCAGGTCGCTTAGCGTGGACCAGCGGCCTTCCAACGTCCGGATACGCTTTCCTCGCAGAACGCAGAGTTTGGCGAAAACAGTGGTAGCCAAGCTTACTCTCGGGCACAGTTGGCATAGTCCTGTGCTTCCGTTCACTCATTTGCTTTGGGGAACGTGATTGCACAAGTCTGTGCCTAGCAAAGTTACCGCCAAGGTGATCATACAGAAAACCCATTGAAACGACCTGCTAAATCGGTGGCTTCTAGCGGCATCCCACACATTTCGCACTCTACTGAAACGAGTCCATTGACCTAGTGTTACCCGCTGGACATGAAGTCTTCTAATAAGGCACTTGTACGAAACATCCTGATTCCCTCGTTGTTTGGAAGCTTTCCATGAATTCCTTGCTGTTCTATCAGAAGGAAATTCAATCGAATAGAGTCAGTGGGCTGTGAGCTTCATGGGCATATCTACGTTCGAGAAACAGTTTTGTCCACAAGACATAGTAGTGAGTAGCTGCAGGAGATCTTCGGCCTCTGCTATTCTCCTGGAAAACATAGAGCGGCGAAAAGCCCACACTCGCAGCTCATTGTCCTGCGAAGGTCTGAAACTGCTATGCTCCTGTTCATTCACTACGGATTGAAAATGATTTCAGTAGCATTTAGTTTAGGACACAACCCACAGCTCGGATATATCAGAAGATTTCTGTTTAAAGATAGAGTTAGGGTTAGGGCTAGCAGTACGATTACGGTAAGGATAAGCTTTATTATTAGGGTAGGGATAGGGATAGGGATAGGGATAGGGTTAGGGTTAGGGTTAGGGTTAGAGATAGGGTTAGGGTTAGGGTTAGGGTTAGGGTTAGGGTTAGGGTTAGCGTTAGGGTTAGGGATAGGGATAGGTTTAGCATTAGCGTTTGGGTTAACGTTACATATAGGTTTAGGGCCAGGGCTAAAGCTAGATGACGGCCACAGGTAGAGGAGTGTGTGTCCTAGAAGATCGTGCATTTCATAGCTCTCTTAGTTCTTCTGTGCTTTCATTGAGTCCGTTGAGGACGAGAAAGTGATTCTGTAGATCGTTGCACTGAAACACAGCCAGGTAAAAGATAACAGAGCAAAAGAGCTGATCATAAGTGCTGAAGAGGGTATGTGATATGGTGCAAGGCACTCATTTCCAATTCAACTGATACGAGCACATTGATCTAGAGCTGCGTTCATGCTTAAAGCCACTTCTCAGGAACATGTTCATTCCCGAGTAACTTGGCAGCTTTCAAACCGTTCACTCCTGTGCTGTGTGAGAGAGTCACTCGAATAGAGTAAGGGGACTGCTAGCTGCACATGCATTTCTACGTTGAAAACACTGTATGGGCAAAGTGAGGTAGTAGGCTGTTGCCTCTCTTCTTCCTGGGGCTACGCTTTTCTGATGGAAAAAGTACCTAGGAGAAAACTCTACTGTGGAAGATCATTCCGCTTCAAGGATCACAACGTGCTAGCTAGGCTAGCATTCCCTCCGTTGCTGTCGGGAAATCATTTCCGTAGCTCTTGGGCTATGACACGCGCCAGAGATCCTATATTGCAGCAAGGTTCTTGGACAGGATGCTGACAAGAGTACGTACTATGTGACACACCACTGCTTTCATCTCCTACTGAAATGAGAACATTGCTAACACGTCAAATAGTGTGGATGGCTTTTGTTGAGAACACTTTTCGCACGACTTGATATAATTCCTGAATGGTGCAGGGGAGCGCATAGTCCTCCCTGCTGTATTCTCAGAGCGGAATGAGTGGCCTGGTAGGCCCATGGCGTACTTTTAGCTTCTTCCTCTTTGAATGCTTCTCGAACGGGTGGAGTCCGAGGGACGTAGTATAGTCTCCATGGTTTCTGAGGCTACAGTCTTCTTCTCCCATCACATCTACTACCGAAATGCCAACATTGAGAAGACGTGGAACACTGAGACGGCTTTGGAGAAAAACCCGCTTCCTACGAAATAGGTTGATTCCCGAGTGAGTTTGAGGAGCAAACAAATCTTCACGAACGTATTATCTTCCACTGGGAGCCCCACAGGCTACTCTGACATTCATATTCCCTTAGATCTTCAGAGACTTGGAGGCCAGGTCGCGTAGCATGGCCCAGCGGCCTTCCAACGTCCAGATACGCTTTCCTCGCAGAACGCAGAGTTTGGCGAAAACAGTGGTAGCCAAGCTTACTCTCGGGCACAGTTGGCATAGTCCTGTGCTTCCGTTCACTCATTTGCTTTGGGGAACGTGATTGCACAAGTCTGTGCCTAGCAAAGTTACCGCCAAGGTGATCATACAGAAAACCCATTGAAACGACCTGCTAAATCGGTGGCTTCTAGCGGCATCCCACACATTTCGCACTCTACTGAAACGAGTCCATTGACCTAGTGTTACCCGCTGGAGATGAAGTCTTCTAATAAGGTACTTGTACGAAACATCCTGATTCCCTCGTTGTTTGGAAGCTTTCCATGAATTCCTTGCTGTTCTATCAGAAGGAAATTCAATCGAATAGAGTCAGTGGGCTGTGAGCTTCATGGGCATATCTACGTTCGAGAAACAGTTTTGTCCACAAGACATAGTAGTGAGTAGCTGCAGGAGATCTTCGGCCTCTGCTATTCTCCTGGAAAACATAGAGCGGCGAAAAGCCCACACTCGCAGCTCATTGTCCTGCGAAGCTCTGAAACTGCTATGCTCCTGTTCATTCACTACGGATTGAAAATGATTTCAGTAGCATTTAGTTTAGGACACAACCCACAGCTCGGATATATCAGAAGATTTCTGTTTAAAGATAGAGTTAGGGTTAGGGCTAGCATTACGATTACGGTAAGGATAAGCTTTATTATTAGGGTAGGGATAGGGATAGGGATAGGGATAGGGTTAGGGTTAGGGATAGGGTTACGGTTAGGGTTAGGGTTAGGGTTAGCGTTAGCGTCAGGGTTAGGGATAGGGATAGGTTTAGCATTAGCGTTTGGGTTAACGTTACATATAGGTTTAGGGCCAGGGCTAAAGCTAGATGACGGTCACAGGTAGAGGAGTGTGTGTCCTAGAAGATCGTGCATTTCATAGCTCTCTTAGTTCTTCTGTGTTTTCATTGAGTCCGTTGAGGACGAGAAAGTGATTCTGTAGATCGTTGCACTGAAACACAGCCAGGTAAAAGATAACAGAGCAAAAGAGCTGATCATAAGTGCTGAAGAGGGTATGTGATATGGTGCAAGGCACTCATTTCCAATTCAACTGATACGAGCACATTGATCTAGAGCTGCGTTCATGCTTAAAGCCACTTCTCAGGAACATGTTCATTCCCGAGTAACTTGGCAGCTTCAAACCGTTCACTCCTGTGCTGTGTGAGAGAATCACTCGAATAGAGTAAGGGGACTGCTAGCTGCACATGCATTTCTACGTTGAAAACACTGTATGGGCAAAGTGAGGTAGTAGGCTGTTGCCTCTCTTCTTCCTGGGGCTACGCTTTTCTGATGGAAAAAGTACCTAGGAGAAAACTCTACTGTGGAAGCTCATTGCGCTTCAAGGATCACAAAGTGCTAGCTAGGCTAGCATTCCCTCCGTTGCTGACGGGAAATCATTTCCGTAGCTCTTGGGCTATGTCACGCGCCAGAGATCCTATATTGCAGCAAGGTTCTTGGACAGGATGCTGACAAGAGTACGTACTATGTGACACACCACTGCTTGAATCTCCTACTGAAATGAGAACATTGCTAACACGTCAAATAGTGTGGATGGCTTTTGTTGAGAACACTTTTCGCACGACTTGATATAATTCCTGAATGGTGCAGGGGAGCGCATAGTCCTCCCTGCTGTATTCTCAGAGCGGAATGAGTGGCCTGGTAGGCCCATGGCGTACTTTTAGCTTCTTCCTCTTTGAATGCTTCTCGAACGGGTGGAGTCCGAGGGACGTAGTATAGTCTCCATGGTTTCTGAGGCTACAGTCTTCTTCTCCCATCACATCTACTACCGAAATGCCAACATTGAGAAGACGTGGAACACTGAGACGGCTTTGGAGAAAAACCCGCTTCCTACGAAATAGGTTGATTCCCGAGTGAGTTTGAGGAGCAAACAAATCTTCACGAACGTATTATCTTCCACTGGGAGCCCCACAGGCTACTCTGACATTCATATTCCCTTAGATCTTCAGAGACTTGGAGGCCAGGTCGCGTAGCATGGCCCAGCGGCCTTCCAACGTCCAGATACGCTTTCCTCGCAGAACGCAGAGTTTGGCGAAAACAGTGGTAGCCAAGCTTACTCTCGGGCACAGTTGGCATAGTCCTGTGCTTCCGTTCACTCATTTGCTTTGGGGAACGTGATTGCACAAGTCTGTGCCTAGCAAAGTTACCGCCAAGGTGATCATACAGAAAACCCATTGAAACGACCTGCTAAATCGGTGGCTTCTAGCGGCATCCCACACATTTCGCACTCTACTGAAACGAGTCCATTGACCTAGTGTTACCCGCTGGAGATGAAGTCTTCTAATAAGCCACTTGTACGAAACATCCTGATTCCCTCGTTGTTTGGAAGCTTTCCATGAATTCCTTGCTGTTCTATCAGAAGGAAATTCAATCGAATAGAGTCAGTGGGCTGTGAGCTTCATGGGCATATCTACGTTCGAGAAACAGTTTTGTCCACAAGACATAGTAGTGAGTAGCTGCAGGAGATCTTCGGCCTCTGCTATTCTCCTGGAAAACATAGAGCGGCGAAAAGCCCACACTCGCAGCTCATTGTCCTGCGAAGCTCTGAAACTGCTATGCTCCTGTTCATTCACTACGGATTGAAAATGATTTCAGTAGCATTTAGTTTAGGACACAACCCACAGCTCGGATATATCAGAAGATTTCTGTTTAAAGATAGAGTTAGGGTTAGGGCTAGCATTACGATTACGGTAAGGATAAGCTTTATTATTAGGGTAGGGATAGGGATAGGGATAGGGATAGGGTTAGGGTTAGGGATAGGGTTACGGTTAGGGTTAGGGTTAGGGTTAGCGTTAGCGTCAGGGTTAGGGATAGGGATAGGTTTAGCATTAGCGTTTGGGTTAACGTTACATATAGGTTTAGGGCCAGGGCTAAAGCTAGATGACGGTCACAGGTAGAGGAGTGTGTGTCCTAGAAGATCGTGCATTTCATAGCTCTCTTAGTTCTTCTGTGCTTTCATTGAGTCCGTTGAGGACGAGAAAGTGATTCTGTAGATCGTTGCACTGAAACACAGCCAGGTAAAAGATAACAGAGCAAAAGAGCTGATCATAAGTGCTGAAGAGGGTATGTGATATGGTGCAAGGCACTCATTTCCAATTCAACTGATACGAGCACATTGATCTAGAGCTGCGTTCATGCTTAAAGCCACTTCTCAGGAACATGTTCATTCCCGAGTAACTTGGCAGCTTCAAACCGTTCACTCCTGTGCTGTGTGAGAGAGTCACTCGAATAGAGTAAGGGGACTGCTAGCTGCACATGCATTTCTACGTTGAAAACACTGTATGGGCAAAGTGAGGTAGTAGGCTGTTGCCTCTCTTCTTCCTGGGGCTACGCTTTTCTGATGGAAAAAGTACCTAGGAGAAAACTCTACTGTGGAAGCTCATTCCGCTTCAAGGATCACAAAGTGCTAGCTAGGCTAGCATTCCCTCCGTTGCTGACGGGAAATCATTTCCGTAGCTCTTGGGCTATGTCACGCGCCAGAGATCCTATATTGCAGCAAGGTTCTTGGACAGGATGCTGACAAGAGTACGTACTATGTGACACACCACTGCTTTCATCTCCTACTGAAATGAGAACATTGCTAACACGTCAAATAGTGTGGATGGCTTTTGTTGAGAACACTTTTCGCACGACTTGATATAATTCCTGAATGGTGCAGGGGAGCGCATAGTCCTCCCTGCTGTATTCTCAGAGTGGAATGAGTGGCCTGGTAGGCCCATGGCGTACTTTTAGCTTCTTCCTCTTTGAATGCTTCACGAACGGGTGGAGTCCGAGGGACGTAGTATAGTCTCCATGGTTTCTGAGGCTACAGTCTTCTTCTCCCATCACATCTACTACCGAAATGCCAACATTGAGAAGACGTGGAACACTGAGACGGCTTTGGGGAAAAACCCGCTTCCTACGAAATAGGTTGATTCCCGAGTGAGTTTGAGGAGCAAACAAATCTTCACGAACGTATTATCTTCCACTGGGAGCCCCACAGGCTACTCTGACATTCATATTCCCTTAGATCTTCAGAGACTTGGAGGCCAGGTCGCGTAGCGTGGCCCAGCGGCCTTCCAACGTCCGGATACGCTTTCCTCGCAGAACGCAGAGTTTGGCGAAAACAGTGGTAGCCAAGCTTACTCTCGGGCACAGTTGGCATAGTCCTGTGCTTCCGTTCACTCATTTGCTTTGGGGAACGTGATTGCACAAGTCTGTGCCTAGCAAAGTTACCGCCAAGGTGATCATACAGAAAACCCATTGAAACGACCTGCTAAATCGGTGGCTTCTAGCGGCATCCCACACATTTCGCACTCTACTGAAACGAGTCCATTGACCTAGTGTTACCCGCTGGAGATGAAGTCTTCTAATAAGCCACTTGTACGAAACATCCTGATTCCCTCGTTGTTTGGAAGCTTTCCATGAATTCCTTGCTGTTCTATCAGAAGGAAATTCAATCGAATAGAGTCAGTGGGCTGTGAGCTTCATGGGCATATCTACGTTCGAGAAACAGTTTTGTCCACAAGACATAGTAGTGAGTAGCTGCAGGAGATCTTCGGCCTCTGCTATTCTCCTGGAAAACATAGAGCGGCGAAAAGCCCACACTCGCAGCTCATTGTCCTGCGAAGGTCTGAAACTGCTATGCTCCTGTTCATTCACTACGGATTGAAAATGATTTCAGTAGCATTTAGTTTAGGACACAACCCACAGCTCGGATATATCAGAAGATTTCTGTTTAAAGATAGAGTTAGGGTTAGGGCTAGCATTACGATTACGGTAAGGATAAGCTTTATTATTAGGGTAGGGATAGGGATAGGGATAGGGATAGGGTTAGGGTTAGGGATAGGGTTACGGTTAGGGTTAGGGTTAGGGTTAGCGTTAGCGTCAGGGTTAGGGATAGGGATAGGTTTAGCATTAGCGTTTGGGTTAACGTTACATATAGGTTTAGGGCCAGGGCTAAAGCTAGTTGACGGTCACAGGTAGAGGAGTGTGTGTCCTAGAAGATCGTGCATTTCATAGCTCTCTTAGTTCTTCTGTGCTTTCATTGAGTCCGTTGAGGACGAGAAAGTGATTCTGTAGATCGTTGCACTGAAACACAGCCAGGTAAAAGATAACAGAGCAAAAGAGCTGATCATAAGTGCTGAAGAGGGTATGTGATATGGTGCAAGGCACTCATTTCCAATTCAACTGATACGAGCACATTGATCTAGAGCTGCGTTCATGCTTAAAGCCACTTCTCAGGAACATGTTCATTCCCGAGTAACTTGGCAGCTTCAAACCGTTCACTCCTGTGCTGTGTGAGAGAGTCACTCGAATAGAGTAAGGGGACTGCTAGCTGCACATGCATTTCTACGTTGAAAACACTGTATGGGCAAAGTGAGGTAGTAGGCTGTTGCCTCTCTTCTTCCTGGGGCTACGCTTTTCTGATGGAAAAAGTACCTAGGAGAAAACTCTACTGTGGAAGCTCATTCCGCTTCAAGGATCACAAAGTGCTAGCTAGGCTAGCATTCCCTCCGTTGCTGACGGGAAATCATTTCCGTAGCTCTTGGGCTATGTCACGCGCCAGAGATCCTATATTGCAGCAAGGTTCTTGGACAGGATGCTGACAAGAGTACGTACTATGTGACACACCACTGCTTTCATCTCCTACTGAAATGAGAACATTGCTAACACGTCAAATAGTGTGGATGGCTTTTGTTGAGAACACTTTTCGCACGACTTGATATAATTCCTGAATGGTGCAGGGGAGCGCATAGTCCTCCCTGCTGTATTCTCAGAGTGGAATGAGTGGCCTGGTAGGCCCATGGCGTACTTTTAGCTTCTTCCTCTTTGAATGCTTCACGAACGGGTGGAGTCCGAGGGACGTAGTATAGTCTCCATGGTTTCTGAGGCTACAGTCTTCTTCTCCCATCACATCTACTACCGAAATGCCAACATTGAGAAGACGTGGAACACTGAGACGGCTTTGGGGAAAAACCCGCTTCCTACGAAATAGGTTGATTCCCGAGTGAGTTTGAGGAGCAAACAAATCTTCACGAACGTATTATCTTCCACTGGGAGCCCCACAGGCTACTCTGACATTCATATTCCCTTAGATCTTCAGAGACTTGGAGGCCAGGTCGCTTAGCGTGGACCAGCGGCCTTCCAACGTCCGGATACGCTTTCCTCGCAGAACGCAGAGTTTGGCGAAAACAGTGGTAGCCAAGCTTACTCTCGGGCACAGTTGGCATAGTCCTGTGCTTCCGTTCACTCATTTGCTTTGGGGAACGTGATTGCACAAGTCTGTGCCTAGCAAAGTTACCGTCAAGGTGATCATACAGAAAACCCATTGAAACGACCTGCTAAATCGGTGGCTTCTAGCGGCATCCCACACATTTCGCACTCTACTGAAACGAGTCCATTGACCTAGTGTTACCCGCTGGAGATGAAGTCTTCTAATAAGCCACTTGTACGAAACATCCTGATTCCCTCGTTGTTTGGAAGCTTTCCATGAATTCCTTGCTGTTCTATCAGAAGGAAATTCAATCGAATAGAGTCAGTGGGCTGTGAGCTTCATGGGCATATCTACGTTCGAGAAACAGTTTTGTCCACAAGACATAGTAGTGAGTAGCTGCAGGAGATCTTCGGCCTCTGCTATTCTCCTGGAAAACATAGAGCGGCGAAAAGCCCACACTCGCAGCTCATTGTCCTGCGAAGGTCTGAAACTGCTATGCTCCTGTTCATTCACTACGGATTGAAAATGATTTCAGTAGCATTTAGTTTAGGACACAACCCACAGCTCGGATATATCAGAAGATTTCTGTTTAAAGATAGAGTTAGGGTTAGGGCTAGCAGTACGATTACGGTAAGGATAAGCTTTATTATTAGGGTAGGGATAGGGATAGGGATAGGGATAGGGTTAGCGTTAGGGTTAGGGTTAGGGATAGGGTTACGGTTAGGGTTAGGGTTAGGGTTAGGGTTAGCGTTAGCGTTAGGTTTAGGGATAGGGATAGGTTTAGCATTAGCGTTTGGGTTAATGTTACATATAGGTTTAGGGCCAGGGCTAAAGCTAGATGACGGCCACAGGTAGAGGAGTGTGTGTCCTAGAAGATCGTGCATTTCATAGCTCTCTTAGTTCTTCTGTGCTTTCATTGAGTCCGTTGAGGACGAGAAAGTGATTCTGTAGATCGTTGCACTGAAACACAGCCAGGTAAAAGATAACAGAGCAAAAGAGCTGATCATAAGTGCTGAAGAGGGTATGTGATATGGTGCAAGGCACTCATTTCCAATTCAACTGATACGAGCACATTGATCTAGAGCTGCGTTCATGCTTAAAGCCACTTCTCAGGAACATGTTCATTCCCGAGTAACTTGGCAGCTTTCAAACCGTTCACTCCTGTGCTGTGTGAGAGAGTCACTCGAATAGAGTAAGGGGACTGCTAGCTGCACATGCATTTCTACGTTGAAAACACTGTATGGGCAAAGTGAGGTAGTAGGCTGTTGCCTCTCTTCTTCCTGGGGCTACGCTTTTCTGATGGAAAAAGTACCTAGGAGAAAACTCTACTGTGGAAGATCATTCCGCTTCAAGGATCACAACGTGCTAGCTAGGCTAGCATTCCCTCCGTTGCTGACGGGAAATCATTTCCGTAGCTCTTGGGCTATGACACGCGCCAGAGATCCTATATTGCAGCAAGGTTCTTGGACAGGATGCTGACAAGAGTACGTACTATGTGACACACCACTGCTTTCATCTCCTACTGAAATGAGAACATTGCTAACACGTCAAATAGTGTGGATGGCTTTTGTTGAGAACACTTTTCGCACGACTTGATATAATTCCTGAATGGTGCAGGGGAGCGCATAGTCCTCCCTGCTGTATTCTCAGAGCGGAATGAGTGGCCTGGTAGGCCCATGGCGTACTTTTAGCTTCTTCCTCTTTGAATGCTTCTCGAACGGGTGGAGTCCGAGGGACGTAGTATAGTCTCCATGGTTTCTGAGGCTACAGTCTTCTTCTCCCATCACATCTACTACCGAAATGCCAACATTGAGAAGACGTGGAACACTGAGACGGCTTTGGAGAAAAACCCGCTTCCTACGAAATAGGTTGATTCCCGAGTGAGTTTGAGGAGCAAACAAATCTTCACGAACGTATTATCTTCCACTGGGAGCCCCACAGGCTACTCTGACATTCATATTCCCTTAGATCTTCAGAGACTTGGAGGCCAGGTCGCGTAGCGTGGCCCAGCGGCCTTCCAACGTCCAGATACGCTTTCCTCGCAGAACGCAGAGTTTGGCGAAAACAGTGGTAGCCAAGCTTACTCTCGGGCACAGTTGGCATAGTCCTGTGCTTCCGTTCACTCATTTGCTTTGGGGAACGTGATTGCACAAGTCTGTGCCTAGCAAAGTTACCGCCAAGGTGATCATACAGAAAACCCATTGAAACGACCTGCTAAATCGGTGGCTTCTAGCGGCATCCCACACATTTCGCACTCTACTGAAACGAGTCCATTGACCTAGTGTTACCCGCTGGAGATGAAGTCTTCTAATAAGGTACTTGTACGAAACATCCTGATTCCCTCGTTGTTTGGAAGCTTTCCATGAATTCCTTGCTGTTCTATCAGAAGGAAATTCAATCGAATAGAGTCAGTGGGCTGTGAGCTTCATGGGCATATCTACGTTCGAGAAACAGTTTTGTCCACAAGACATAGTAGTGAGTAGCTGCAGGAGATCTTCGGCCTCTGCTATTCTCCTGGAAAACATAGAGCGGCGAAAAGCCCACACTCGCAGCTCATTGTCCTGCGAAGCTCTGAAACTGCTATGCTCCTGTTCATTCACTACGGATTGAAAATGATTTCAGTAGCATTTAGTTTAGGACACAACCCACAGCTCGTGTATATCAGAAGATTTCTGTTTAAAGATAGAGTTAGGGTTAGGGCTAGCATTACGATTACGGTAAGGATAAGCTTTATTATTAGGGTAGGGATAGGGATAGGGATAGGGTTAGGGTTATGGTTAGGGTTAGAGATAGGGTTAGGGTTAGGGTTAGGGTTAGGGTTAGGGTTAGCGTTAGCGTTAGCGTTAGGGTTAGGGATAGGGATAGGTTTAGCATTAGCGTTTGGGTTAACGTTACATATAGGTTTAGGGCCAGGGCTAAAGCTAGATGACGGCCACAGGTAGAGGAGTGTGTGTCCTAGAAGATCGTGCATTTCATAGCTCTCTTAGTTCTTCTGTGCTTTCATTGAGTCCGTTGAGGACGAGAAAGTGATTCTGTAGATCGTTGCACTGAAACACAGCCAGGTAAAAGATAACAGAACAAAAGAGCTGATCATAAGTGCTGAAGAGGGTATGTGATATGGTGCAAGGCACTCATTTCCAATTCAACTGATACGAGCACATTGATCTAGAGCTGCGTTCATGCTTAAAGCCACTTCTCAGGAACATGTTCATTCCCGAGTAACTTGGCAGCTTCAAACCGTTCACTCCTGTGCTGTGTGAGAGAGTCACTCGAATAGAGTAAGGGGACTGCTAGCTGCACATGCATTTCTACGTTGAAAACACTGTATGGGCAAAGTGAGGTAGTAGGCTGTTGCCTCTCTTCTTCCTGGGGCTACGCTTTTCTGATGGAAAAAGTACCTAGGAGAAAACTCTACTGTGGAAGCTCATTCCGCTTCAAGGATCACAAAGTGCTAGCTAGGCTAGCATTCCCTCCGTTGCTGACGGGAAATCATTTCCGTAGCTCTTGGGCTATGTCACGCGCCAGAGATCCTATATTGCAGCAAGGTTCTTGGACAGGATGCTGACAAGAGTTCGTACTATGTGACACACCACTGCTTTCATCTCCTACTGAAATGAGAACATTGCTAACACGTCAAATAGTGTGGATGGCTTTTGTTGAGAACACTTTTCGCACGACTTGATATAATTCCTGAATGGTGCAGGGGAGCGCATAGTCCTCCCTGCTGTATTCTCAGAGTGGAATGAGTGGCCTGGTAGGCCCATGGCGTACTTTTAGCTTCTTCCTCTTTGAATGGTTCACGAACGGGTGGAGTCCGAGGGACGTAGTATAGTCTCCATGGTTTCTGAGGCTACAGTCTTCTTCTCCCATCACATCTACTACCGAAATGCCAACATTGAGAAGACGTGGAACACTGAGACGGCTTTGGGGAAAAACCCGCTTCCTACGAAATAGGTTGATTCCCGAGTGAGTTTGAGGAGCAAACAAATCTTCACGAACGTGTTATCTTCCACTGGGCGCCCCACAGGCTACTCTGACATTCATATTCCCTTAGATCTTCAGAGACTTGGAGGCCAGGTCGCGTAGCGTGGCCCAGCGGCCTTCCAACGTCCGGATACGCTTTCCTCGCAGAACGCAGAGTTTGGCGAAAACAGTGGTAGCCAAGCTTACTCTCGGGCACAGTTGGCATAGTCCTGTGCTTCCGCTCACTCATTTGCTTTGGGGAACGTGATTGCACAAGTCTGTGCCTAGCAAAGTTACCGCCAAGGTGATCATACAGAAAACCCATTGAAACGACCTGCTAAATCGGTGGCTTCTAGCGGCATCCCACACATTTCGCACTCTACTGAAACGAGTCCATTGACCTAGTGTTACCCGCTGGAGATGAAGTCTTCTAATAAGCCACTTGTACGAAACATCCTGATTCCCTCGTTGTTTGGAAGCTTTCCATGAATTCCTTGCTGTTCTATCAGAAGGAAATTCAATCCAATAGAGTCAGTGGGCTGTGAGCTTCATGGGCATATCTACGTTCGAGAAACAGTTTTGTCCACAAGACATAGTAGTGAGTAGCTGCAGGAGATCTTCGGCCTCTGCTATTCTCCTGGAAAACATAGAGCGGCGAAAAGCCCACACTCGCAGCTCATTGTCCTGCGAAGGTCTGAAACTGCTATGCTCCTGTTCATTCACTACGGATTGAAAATGATTTCAGTAGCATTTAGTTTAGGACACAACCCACAGCTCGGATATATCAGAAGATTTCTGTTTAAAGATAGAGTTAGGGTTAGGGCTAGCATTACGATTACGGTAAGGATAAGCTTTATTATTAGGGTAGGCATAGGGATAGGGATAGGGATAGGGTTAGGGTTAGGGATAGGGTTACGGTTAGGGTTAGGGTTAGGGTTAGCGTTAGCGTCAGGGTTAGGGATAGGGATAGGTTTAGCATTAGCGTTTGGGTTAACGTTACATATAGGTTTAGGGCCAGGGCTAAAGCTAGATGACGGTCACAGGTAGAGGAGTGTGTGTCCTAGAAGATCGTGCATTTCATAGCTCTCTTAGTTCTTCTGTGCTTTCATTGAGTCCGTTGAGGACGAGAAAGTGATTCTGTAGATCGTTGCACTGAAACACAGCCAGGTAAAAGATAACAGAGCAAAAGAGCTGATCATAAGTGCTGAAGAGGGTATGTGATATGGTGCAAGGCACTCATTTCCAATTCAACTGATACGAGCACATTGATCTAGAGCTGCGTTCATGCTTAAAGCCACTTCTCAGGAACATGTTCATTCCCGAGTAACTTGGCAGCTTCAAACCGTTCACTCCTGTGCTGTGTGAGAGAGTCACTCGAATAGAGTAAGGGGACTGCTAGCTGCACATGCATTTCTACGTTGAAAACACTGTATGGGCAAAGTGAGGTAGTAGGCTGTTGCCTCTCTTCTTCCTGGGGCTACGCTTTTCTGATGGAAAAAGTACCTAGGAGAAAACTCTACTGTGGAAGCTCATTCCGCTTCAAGGATCACAAAGTGCTAGCTAGGCTAGCATTCCCTCCGTTGCTGACGGGAAATCATTTCCGTAGCTCTTGGGCTATGTCACGCGCCAGAGATCCTATATTGCAGCAAGGTTCTTGGACAGGATGCTGACAAGAGTACGTACTATGTGACACACCACTGCTTGCATCTCCTACTGAAATGAGAACATTGCTAACACGTCAAATAGTGTGGATGGCTTTTGTTGAGAACACTTTTCGCACGACTTGATATAATTCCTGAATGGTGCAGGGGAGCGCATAGTCCTCCCTGCTGTATTCTCAGAGTGGAATGAGTGGCCTGGTAGGCCCATGGCGTACTTTTAGCTTCTTCCTCTTTGAATGCTTCACGAACGGGTGGAGTCCGAGGGACGTAGTATAGTCTCCATGGTTTCTGAGGCTACAGTCTTCTTCTCCCATCACATCTACTACCGAAATGCCAACATTGAGAAGACGTGGAACACTGAGACGGCTTTGGGGAAAAACCCGCTTCCTACGAAATAGGTTGATTCCCGAGTGAGTTTGAGGAGCAAACAAATCTTCACGAACGTATTATCTTCCACTGGGAGCCCCACAGGCTACTCTGACATTCATATTCCCTTAGATCTTCAGAGACTTGGAGGCCAGGTCGCTTAGCGTGGACCAGCGGCCTTCCAACGTCCGGATACGCTTTCCTCGCAGAACGCAGAGTTTGGCGAAAACAGTGGTAGCCAAGCTTACTCTCGGGCACAGTTGGCATAGTCCTGTGCTTCCGTTCACTCATTTGCTTTGGGGAACGTGATTGCACAAGTCTGTGCCTAGCAAAGTTACCGCCAAGGTGATCATACAGAAAACCCATTGAAACGACCTGCTAAATCGGTGGCTTCTAGCGGCATCCCACACATTTCGCACTCTACTGAAACGAGTCCATTGACCTAGTGTTACCCGCTGGAGATGAAGTCTTCTAATAAGCCACTTGTACGAAACATCCTGATTCCCTCGTTGTTTGGAAGCTTTCCATGAATTCCTTGCTGTTCTATCAGAAGGAAATTCAATCGAATAGAGTCAGTGGGCTGTGAGCTTCATGGGCATATCTACGTTCGAGAAACAGTTTTGTCCACAAGACATAGTAGTGAGTAGCTGCAGGAGATCTTCGGCCTCTGCTATTCTCCTGGAAAACATAGAGCGGCGAAAAGCCCACACTCGCAGCTCATTGTCCTGCGAAGGTCTGAAACTGCTATGCTCCTGTTCATTCACTACGGATTGAAAATGATTTCAGTAGCATTTAGTTTAGGACACAACCCACAGCTCGGATATATCAGAAGATTTCTGTTTAAAGATAGAGTTAGGGTTAGGGCTAGCAGTACAATTACGGTAAGGATAAGCTTTATTATTAGGGTAGGGATAGGGATAGGGATAGGGATAGGGTTAGCGTTAGGGTTAGGGTTAGGGATAGGGTTACGGTTAGGGTTAGGGTTAGGGTTAGGGTTAGCGTTAGCGTTAGGGTTAGGGATAGGGATAGGTTTAGCATTAGCGTTTGGGTTAATGTTACATATAGGTTTAGGGCCAGGGCTAAAGCTAGATGACGGCCACAGGTAGAGGAGTGTGTGTCCTAGAAGATCGTGCATTTCATAGCTCTCTTAGTTCTTCTGTGCTTTCATTGAGTCCGTTGAGGACGAGAAAGTGATTCTGTAGATCGTTGCACTGAAACACAGCCAGGTAAAAGATAACAGAGCAAAAGAGCTGATCATAAGTGCTGAAGAGGGTATGTGATATGGTGCAAGGCACTCATTTCCAATTCAACTGATACGAGCACATTGATCTAGAGCTGCGTTCATGCTTAAAGCCACTTCTCAGGAACATGTTCATTCCCGAGTAACTTGGCAGCTTTCAAACCGTTCACTCCTGTGCTGTGTGAGAGAGTCACTCGAATAGAGTAAGGGGACTGCTAGCTGCACATGCATTTCTACGTTGAAAACACTGTATGGGCAAAGTGAGGTAGTAGGCTGTTGCCTCTCTTCTTCCTGGGGCTACGCTTTTCTGATGGAAAAAGTACCTAGGAGAAAACTCTACTGTGGAAGATCATTCCGCTTCAAGGATCACAACGTGCTAGCTAGGCTAGCATTCCCTCCGTTGCTGACGGGAAATCATTTCCGTAGCTCTTGGGCTATGACACGCGCCAGAGATCCTATATTGCAGCAAGGTTCTTGGACAGGATGCTGACAAGAGTACGTACTATGTGACACACCACTGCTTTCATCTCCTACTGAAATGAGAACATTGCTAACACGTCAAATAGTGTGGATGGCTTTTGTTGAGAACACTTTTCGCACGACTTGATATAATTCCTGAATGGTGCAGGGGAGCGCATAGTCCTCCCTGCTGTATTCTCAGAGCGGAATGAGTGGCCTGGTAGGCCCATGGCGTACTTTTAGCTTCTTCCTCTTTGAATGCTTCTCGAACGGGTGGAGTCCGAGGGACGTAGTATAGTCTCCATGGTTTCTGAGGCTACAGTCTTCTTCTCCCATCACATCTACTACCGAAATGCCAACATTGAGAAGACGTGGAACACTGAGACGGCTTTGGAGAAAAACCCGCTTCCTACGAAATAGGTTGATTCCCGAGTGAGTTTGAGGAGCAAACAAATCTTCACGAACGTATTATCTTCCACTGGGAGCCCCACAGGCTACTCTGACATTCATATTCCCTTAGATCTTCAGAGACTTGGAGGCCAGGTCGCGTAGCGTGGCCCAGCGGCCTTCCAACGTCCAGATACGCTTTCCTCGCAGAACGCAGAGTTTGGCGAAAACAGTGGTAGCCAAGCTTACTCTCGGGCACAGTTGGCATAGTCCTGTGCTTCCGTTCACTCATTTGCTTTGGGGAACGTGATTGCACAAGTCTGTGCCTAGCAAAGTTACCGCCAAGGTGATCATACAGAAAACCCATTGAAACGACCTGCTAAATCGGTGGCTTCTAGCGGCATCCCACACATTTCGCACTCTACTGAAACGAGTCCATTGACCTAGTGTTACCCGCTGGAGATGAAGTCTTCTAATAAGGTACTTGTACGAAACATCCTGATTCCCTCGTTGTTTGGAAGCTTTCCATGAATTCCTTGCTGTTCTATCAGAAGGAAATTCAATCGAATAGAGTCAGTGGGCTGTGAGCTTCATGGGCATATCTACGTTCGAGAAACAGTTTTGTCCACAAGACATAGTAGTGAGTAGCTGCAGGAGATCTTCGGCCTCTGCTATTCTCCTGGAAAACATAGAGCGGCGAAAAGCCCACACTCGCAGCTCATTGTCCTGCGAAGCTCTGAAACTGCTATGCTCCTGTTCATTCACTACGGATTGAAAATGATTTCAGTAGCATTTAGTTTAGGACACAACCCACAGCTCGTGTATATCAGAAGATTTCTGTTTAAAGATAGAGTTAGGGTTAGGGCTAGCATTACGATTACGGTAAGGATAAGCTTTATTATTAGGGTAGGGATAGGGATAGGGATAGGGATAGGGTTATGGTTAGGGTTAGAGATAGGGTTAGGGTTAGGGTTAGGGTTAGGGTTAGGGTTAGCGTTAGCGTTAGCGTTAGGGTTAGGGATAGGGATAGGTTTAGCATTAGCGTTTGGGTTAACGTTACATATAGGTTTAGGGCCAGGGCTAAAGCTAGATGACGGCCACAGGTAGAGGAGTGTGTGTCCTAGAAGATCGTGCATTTCATAGCTCTCTTAGTTCTTCTGTGCTTTCATTGAGTCCGTTGAGGACGAGAAAGTGATTCTGTAGATCGTTGCACTGAAACACAGCCAGGTAAAAGATAACAGAACAAAAGAGCTGATCATAAGTGCTGAAGAGGGTATGTGATATGGTGCAAGGCACTCATTTCCAATTCAACTGATACGAGCACATTGATCTAGAGCTGCGTTCATGCTTAAAGCCACTTCTCAGGAACATGTTCATTCCCGAGTAACTTGGCAGCTTCAAACCGTTCACTCCTGTGCTGTGTGAGAGAGTCACTCGAATAGAGTAAGGGGACTGCTAGCTGCACATGCATTTCTACGTTGAAAACACTGTATGGGCAAAGTGAGGTAGTAGGCTGTTGCCTCTCTTCTTCCTGGGGCTACGCTTTTCTGATGGAAAAAGTACCTAGGAGAAAACTCTACTGTGGAAGCTCATTCCGCTTCAAGGATCACAAAGTGCTAGCTAGGCTAGCATTCCCTCCGTTGCTGACGGGAAATCATTTCCGTAGCTCTTGGGCTATGTCACACGCCAGAGATCCTATATTGCAGCAAGGTTCTTGGACAGGATGCTGACAAGAGTTCGTACTATGTGACACACCACTGCTTTCATCTCCTACTGAAATGAGAACATTGCTAACACGTCAAATAGTGTGGATGGCTTTTGTTGAGAACACTTTTCGCACGACTTGATATAATTCCTGAATGGTGCAGGGGAGCGCATAGTCCTCCCTGCTGTATTCTCAGAGTGGAATGAGTGGCCTGGTAGGCCCATGGCGTACTTTTAGCTTCTTCCTCTTTGAATGCTTCACGAACGGGTGGAGTCCGAGGGACGTAGTATAGTCTCCATGGTTTCTGAGGCTACAGTCTTCTTCTCCCATCACATCTACTACCGAAATGCCAACATTGAGAAGACGTGGAACACTGAGACGGCTTTGGGGAAAAACCCGCTTCCTACGAAATAGGTTGATTCCCGAGTGAGTTTGAGGAGCAAACAAATCTTCACGAACGTGTTATCTTCCACTGGGCGCCCCACAGGCTACTCTGACATTCATATTCCCTTAGATCTTCAGAGACTTGGAGGCCAGGTCGCGTAGCGTGGCCCAGCGGCCTTCCAACGTCCGGATACGCTTTCCTCGCAGAACGCAGAGTTTGGCGAAAACAGTGGTAGCCAAGCTTACTCTCGGGCACAGTTGGCATAGTCCTGTGCTTCCGTTCACTCATTTGCTTTGGGGAACGTGATTGCACAAGTCTGTGCCTAGCAAAGTTACCGCCAAGGTGATCATACAGAAAACCCATTGAAACGACCTGCTAAATCGGTGGCTTCTAGCGGCATCCCACACATTTCGCACTCTACTGAAACGAGTCCATTGACCTAGTGTTACCCGCTGGAGATGAAGTCTTCTAATAAGCCACTTGTACGAAACATCCTGATTCCCTCGTTGTTTGGAAGCTTTCCATGAATTCCTTGCTGTTCTATCAGAAGGAAATTCAATCCAATAGAGTCAGTGGGCTGTGAGCTTCATGGGCATATCTACGTTCGAGAAACAGTTTTGTCCACAAGACATAGTAGTGAGTAGCTGCAGGAGATCTTCGGCCTCTGCTATTCTCCTGGAAAACATAGAGCGGCGAAAAGCCCACACTCGCAGCTCATTGTCCTGCGAAGGTCTGAAACTGCTATGCTCCTGTTCATTCACTACGGATTGAAAATGATTTCAGTAGCATTTAGTTTAGGACACAACCCACAGCTCGGATATATCAGAAGATTTCTGTTTAAAGATAGAGTTAGGGTTAGGGCTAGCATTACGATTACGGTAAGGATAAGCTTTATTATTAGGGTAGGCATAGGGATAGGGATAGGGATAGGGTTAGGGTTAGGGATAGGGTTACGGTTAGGGTTAGGGTTAGGGTTAGCGTTAGCGTCAGGGTTAGGGATAGGGATAGGTTTAGCATTAGCGTTTGGGTTAACGTTACATATAGGTTTAGGGCCAGGGCTAAAGCTAGATGACGGTCACAGGTAGAGGAGTGTGTGTCCTAGAAGATCGTGCATTTCATAGCTCTCTTAGTTCTTCTGTGCTTTCATTGAGTCCGTTGAGGACGAGAAAGTGATTCTGTAGATCGTTGCACTGAAACACAGCCAGGTAAAAGATAACAGAGCAAAAGAGCTGATCATAAGTGCTGAAGAGGGTATGTGATATGGTGCAAGGCACTCATTTCCAATTCAACTGATACGAGCACATTGATCTAGAGCTGCGTTCATGCTTAAAGCCACTTCTCAGGAACATGTTCATTCCCGAGTAACTTGGCAGCTTCAAACCGTTCACTCCTGTGCTGTGTGAGAGAGTCACTCGAATAGAGTAAGGGGACTGCTAGCTGCACATGCATTTCTACGTTGAAAACACTGTATGGGCAAAGTGAGGTAGTAGGCTGTTGCCTCTCTTCTTCCTGGGGCTACGCTTTTCTGATGGAAAAAGTACCTAGGAGAAAACTCTACTGTGGAAGCTCATTCCGCTTCAAGGATCACAAAGTGCTAGCTAGGCTAGCATTCCCTCCGTTGCTGACGGGAAATCATTTCCGTAGCTCTTGGGCTATGTCACGCGCCAGAGATCCTATATTGCAGCAAGGTTCTTGGACAGGATGCTGACAAGAGTACGTACTATGTGACACACCACTGCTTGCATCTCCTACTGAAATGAGAACATTGCTAACACGTCAAATAGTGTGGATGGCTTTTGTTGAGAACACTTTTCGCACGACTTGATATAATTCCTGAATGGTGCAGGGGAGCGCATAGTCCTCCCTGCTGTATTCTCAGAGTGGAATGAGTGGCCTGGTAGGCCCATGGCGTACTTTTAGCTTCTTCCTCTTTGAATGCTTCACGAACGGGTGGAGTCCGAGGGACGTAGTATAGTCTCCATGGTTTCTGAGGCTACAGTCTTCTTCTCCCATCACATCTACTACCGAAATGCCAACATTGAGAAGACGTGGAACACTGAGACGGCTTTGGGGAAAAACCCGCTTCCTACGAAATAGGTTGATTCCCGAGTGAGTTTGAGGAGCAAACAAATCTTCACGAACGTATTATCTTCCACTGGGAGCCCCACAGGCTACTCTGACATTCATATTCCCTTAGATCTTCAGAGACTTGGAGGCCAGGTCGCTTAGCGTGGACCAGCGGCCTTCCAACGTCCGGATACGCTTTCCTCGCAGAACGCAGAGTTTGGCGAAAACAGTGGTAGCCAAGCTTACTCTCGGGCACAGTTGGCATAGTCCTGTGCTTCCGTTCACTCATTTGCTTTGGGGAACGTGATTGCACAAGTCTGTGCCTAGCAAAGTTACCGCCAAGGTGATCATACAGAAAACCCATTGAAACGACCTGCTAAATCGGTGGCTTCTAGCGGCATCCCACACATTTCGCACTCTACTGAAACGAGTCCATTGACCTAGTGTTACCCGCTGGAGATGAAGTCTTCTAATAAGCCACTTGTACGAAACATCCTGATTCCCTCGTTGTTTGGAAGCTTTCCATGAATTCCTTGCTGTTCTATCAGAAGGAAATTCAATCGAATAGAGTCAGTGGGCTGTGAGCTTCATGGGCATATCTACGTTCGAGAAACAGTTTTGTCCACAAGACATAGTAGTGAGTAGCTGCAGGAGATCTTCGGCCTCTGCTATTCTCCTGGAAAACATAGAGCGGCGAAAAGCCCACACTCGCAGCTCATTGTCCTGCGAAGGTCTGAAACTGCTATGCTCCTGTTCATTCACTACGGATTGAAAATGATTTCAGTAGCATTTAGTTTAGGACACAACCCACAGCTCGGATATATCAGAAGATTTCTGTTTAAAGATAGAGTTAGGGTTAGGGCTAGCATTACGATTACGGTAAGGATAAGCTTTATTATTAGGGTAGGGATAGGGATAGGGATAGGGATAGGGTTAGGGTTAGGGATAGGGTTACGGTTAGGGTTAGGGTTAGGGTTAGCGTTAGCGTCAGGGTTAGGGATAGGGATAGGTTTAGCATTAGCGTTTGGGTTAACGTTACATATAGGTTTAGGGCCAGGGCTAAAGCTAGATGACGGTCACAGGTAGAGGAGTGTGTGTCCTAGAAGATCGTGCATTTCATAGCTCTCTTAGTTCTTCTGTGCTTTCATTGAGTCCGTTGAGGACGAGAAAGTGATTCTGTAGATCGTTGCACTGAAACACAGCCAGGTAAAAGATAACAGAGCAAAAGAGCTGATCATAAGTGCTGAAGAGGGTATGTGATATGGTGCAAGGCACTCATTTCCAATTCAACTGATACGAGCACATTGATCTAGAGCTGCGTTCATGCTTAAAGCCACTTCTCAGGAACATGTTCATTCCCGAGTAACTTGGCAGCTTCAAACCGTTCACTCCTGTGCTGTGTGAGAGAGTCACTCGAATAGAGTAAGGGGACTGCTAGCTGCACATGCATTTCTACGTTGAAAACACTGTATGGGCAAAGTGAGGTAGTAGGCTGTTGCCTCTCTTCTTCCTGGGGCTACGCTTTTCTGATGGAAAAAGTACCTAGGAGAAAACTCTACTGTGGAAGCTCATTCCGCTTCAAGGATCACAAAGTGCTAGCTAGGCTAGCATTCCCTCCGTTGCTGACGGGAAATCATTTCCGTAGCTCTTGGGCTATGTCACGCGCCAGAGATCCT